>NW_011495034.1:932931-953779 GCF_000754665.1 Bison bison bison | reverse complement strand
TCAGTCGCTCAGTCGTGTCCGACTCTTTGCGACCCCATGGACTGCAGCACACCAGGCTTCCCTGTCCATCACCAACTCCCAGAGCTTACTCAAACTTGTGTCCATTGAGTTGGTGATGCCATCCAACCATCTCATCCTCTGTCATCCCCTTCTCCTCCTGCCTTCAATCTTTCCTAGAATCAGGGTCTTTTCTAATGAGTCAGCTCTTTGCATCAGGTGGCTAAAGTATTTGAGTTTCAGCTTCAGCATCAGTCCTTCCAATGAATATTCAGGACTGATTTCCTTTAGGATGGACTGGATGGATCTCCTTGCAGTCCAAGAAACTCTCAAGAGTCTCCTCCATCACCAAAGTTCAAAAGCATCAATTCTTTGGTGCTCAGCTTTCTTTATAGTCCAACTCTATATGTCTACTGGAAAACCATAGCCTTGACTAGGTGGACCTTTGTTGGCAAAGTAATGTCTCTGCTTTTTAATATGTTGTCTAGGTTGGTCATAACTTTTCTTCTGAGGAGCAAGCATCTTTTAATTTCATGGCTGCAGTCACCATCTGCAGTGATTTTGGAGCCCCCCAAAAAGAAGTCTCCTGCTGTTTCCACTGTTTCCCCATCTATTTGCCATGAAGTGATGGGACCAGATGCCATGATCTTTGTTTTCTGAATGTTGAGCTTTAAGCCAACTTTTTCACTCTCCTCTTTCATTTTCATCAAGAGGCTCTTTAGTTCCTCTTCACTTTCTGCCATAAGGGTGGTGTCATCTGCATATCTGAGGTTATTGATATTTCTCCCGGCAATTTTGATTCCAGCTTGTGCTTCTTCCAGCCCAGCGTTTCTCATGATGTACTCTGCATATAAGTTAAATAAGCAGGGTGACAATATACAGCCTTGACGTACTCCTTTCCCTATTTGGAACTGTCCTTTTGGATTTCCTTCCCATTTAGGTCACCATAGGGCACTGAGTAGGCTTCCCAGGTGATGCTAATGGTAAAGAACTCATCTGCCAATGCAAGAGAGATAAGAGAAGTGGGTTTGATCTCTGGATTGGGAAGATCCCTTGGAGAAGGGCATGACAACCCACTCCAGCATTCTTGCCTGGAGAATCTCATGGATAGAGGAGTCTGCCAGGCTGTAGTCCATAGACTCGCACACAACTGAAGCAACTTCACACACACGCAGAGCACTGAGTTGGGTTCCCTGAGCTATAGTGTTGGTTCTCATTAGTTATCTATTTTATAGATAGTATCAATAGTGTATATATGTCAGTCCCACCCTCCCAGTTTATCCCACCTCCCTCCTTGGTGTCCATACATTTATTCTCTATGTCTGTGTCCATATTTCTGTTTTGCAAATACAATAATCCATACCATTTTTATAGATTCACATATATGTGTTAATATTACAATATTTGCTTTTCTCTTTCGGACTTAGTTCACTCTATATGACAATTTCTAGGTTCATCCACATCTCTACAAATGACTCAATTTCATTACATCTTATGGTTGAATAATATCTCATCATATATATGTACCACATCTTCTTTATTCATTCCTCTGTCAGTGGACGTCTAGATGGCTTCCATGTCCTGGTTATTGTAAACAGTGCTGCAGTGAACACTGGGGTGCATGGATCTTTTTGAATCAGTTTTCTCTGGGTATATGCCCAGAAGTGGGATTGCTGGGTCTTATGGTAGTTCTGTTTTTAGTTTTTTAAGGAACCTCCATACTGTTCTCCATAGTGACTGTATCAATTTATATCCATACCAATAATCCAAGAGGGTTCCCTTTTATCCACACCCTCTTTAGCATTTATTTTATGTAACTGCAGGGTCTTTTAAAGGCAACATTAAGAGAGAGCTTCCCTGTGTATCCTACTAGAAGGTAGTTCCTACGTCTCCTATTCTATTAGTTTTTATCCTCTCTGTTTTCTTCCTAGTACTTATCTAAATACTAATATTATATCACAGATTGCTTTGTCCATTTGTTCATTGCCTATCAACTGCCCTAGATCCTGAGATCACTGACACGGGCATTTGGCTCCTCTTGTTCATTGTTCTAAGTGTCTCAAGTTGTGCCTGACTCAAACTAGAGTTCAATAAATACCTGTGGACTGACTGACTGCTGATGGAAGGATAAGAGATGGTTGTTTTCTCTATTAGAAGATATGGGCCTTGAGAAATGTGATTGTTCTTTCTTCTCTCTCATTTAACCCTATCTCTCTCCATTCTTCCTTCCTTCTCCATTCACTCACTTGCCCTTTAATGTGTAGGACAGTATCCTCAGCACCTAAAATAGTGTCTGAGGCACACCACTGGTGCTTGACAAGTATTTATTAAACTTGTGAATATATTTATTCATGCACTCCTTCACCTGTCAAACCCTATACGTACATCTTGTTTACACTAGGCATTTTTCTAGGTCCTAAGTGTGTAAAGAATATCTATACTAAGAAAAACCAACAAGAACGTAAAGGCTAAGGAGTGTAGTAACTGCTGTGTTAGAGGAGTGCCTTGGGAGCTTTATGAGTGAAGAAGAAGGATACTTAATCAGACAACGGGGAGGAAAAGTGTTTGAACAGTGTCTGTGAAGGCTTGTTTGAGCTGAGAATTTAAGGAGACCCATAGATCTCATAAATATCCATAAATATATATAAAATTGAGTTAAATGAATATTATCTTTTAGCAATTGAGGAAATTTCAACACTGTCATTTTCAAATGTGGGTGATGCAGACTAAAGTAGATATGTCAGGATAAATTGGAGAGTTTCTAGAGATAAAGATCTCCTTCCTATTGTCATATCTGAGATCCTGTTTTTCAGAAAGTATATTTTGACAAAGCATAAAAGATAATTTTATATGGTTCCCTTCCTCCACCCCTCCCTAGTAAAAGAACATACCCTAATAGAATGGATAAAGTCACCTACGTACGAGTGAGTTCCATTCCAACAGCATGATCATAAATCCAGTTTGTTCATAAGTCAAACACAGTTAGCCTAGGTACCCAGCTAATACAATTGGCTATATAGTACTGCGTGTGTGTTAGTCATTCTGTCGTTTCTGATTCTTTGTGACTGCATGGATGATAGCCTGCCAAGCTCCTTTGTCTATGGGATTTCCCAGGCAAGAATACTGGAATGGGTAGCCTTTTCCTTCTCTAAGGGATCATCCTGACCCAGGGATTGAACCCGGGTCTCCTGCATTGCAGGCAGATTCTTTACTGTCTGAGCCACCAGGGAATTTTTATAATACTTTTCACACAAATAATGCATTAAAAAAACAACCAAAAGATAAAGACAACATTTTAAATCTTACGCTGCAGCACCTTAAAAAGTTCAGTGGTACAGTACAGCTGGCATAACAGGGGCTGGCATTTGGTGAACAGGAAAGAAGAATTCCTGCAGGAGGAGGGAGGAGAGGCGGGAGGTGGTCTAACTGAAGGATCAGCAGCAGTAGGAGATGGAGGGCAAGCTGCAATTTCACTTACGCCTGATGCTGATGGCATAGGTTCTGATTCCTTGCTTGGACCAGATGCAGATTTGCATCTTTGAAAGCTCACACCTTGAAGGGTCGTCTGTAGGGGAATTACTGTACTGACATCTGAGATGGTGATTTTATATCTGAAAGGATCCTATGTGCTCATTTAAGCCATAGGTTCATACAATGCATTTTTGTATTTTTCCTTAAGGGAATGATTTATTGTGTTATTATTTACTTAATAGTTTGAATATACTTTTAGATCTTAAAATGTTACTTGAAATGCCTTTAAATTTACATATTCTTTAAGAACTACTCCTTTATTTAGAATAAATTTCACATATACCATTTTTCAAGGACAAAATTCTTAAACATTTGTTGAGAGAAATGGTAGTACCTGTGAATAAGATATAAAGTTTCCCTGGGGATGATATCAGAGGGAAATATAAGTGCACCATGTATAAATTTGCTTATATACATAGGCACACATGTTTAAGGTCCATCAGCAACTAGCAAAGACATATCTGTGTTAAAAACTTTCGAGCTTAACGTTATATTTACAAAACTTATGGGTTCTGTTTTCATTCAAGGCTGTTAGCATATGTTTATTGAACCTCACAAAATGATACTATACTTGTGTGTTATTTTTCAAAGAATTTTTGATGTTTCAACAGTCCCTAATTGATGGCATTTGAATATATTGTGGATCACTAATTATGACCAATTCTGTCCAAATTTTGATTTACAAGCTAAAAGATTCAGAGGAACGTATTTAATTTTTGTGTTGAAAAAGAGCAGGGTTGTCAATTTTCCTTATGACTGAGAGAAAAGGATGTCCTTCTTAGACCTTTAGCATGAAAATTTTATGTATGCAAGTTTGAAGGTAGAAATTTTAGAGAAATATTTCATTCCTGTTGCTTTCAAGATAATTATTTGTCTGCCTTAAACTAAACATTTTTCAGAGAAACTGCAAGTGCTGAGTTTCCAAATCTAATCTTGATTTTAAATGTGTGAATACAGCATACATAACTCATGTGATATGCACACGGAAACATTTTAAACATTTTTTGATATCCAGACCCCAACAATATCTGTTAACCCTCTTTTTCAGATGGCGAAGAATAATATCTTGATTAGATTTTATAATTTCATAATCTTTTAATTAAAAACCTTATTTCAATCCTGTTTATTTTGAATTTTGAAAGTCAAGTCTGACTTAAAGGTCTTCTTATTCTGTCTTTCTCAAGCTCCATTTATTCTCTCCAATTGCTTTCTCTCTGTTTCCACTCTATGTGTGTGTGTGTGTGTGTGTGTGTGTGTATTTAGAAGTAGATATGGTTAAGGATGGAGTCAGAGTGATATGGGAGTGAAGGCATTTTGGTCTTACCATAGAATCTCCTCCTCCATTCCTAGATTTTCTGGTATTCTGGGCCCTGTAGACTGTCAAAATTACTCTTGGTCTAGTAACTACTTTTAAATAAAAACTCAAGATATAGAAATGGCTTACTTGAACTTTTAAAGATATAGAAATCAAACTTAAAAATATACCTCTTACTACTTTTCTCTTCATATTTTTCATTCTTTTCACATTTTTTACTTCATATTCTTCCCTTCAATGACAGAGCACTCTTTATGCCATAAGAAGAATCATCCTGTTTTTTGAACTATTTCACTTTGTGCTCCCCTCAATTCTGTCTTTGGTTGAAATAAGTCTTTTGGGAAGGACTCTTGTTTCTCCCTAGTAAATTCTTCCCTGTTGACTCAGATGGTAAAGAATCTGCCTACAATGCAGGAGACCTGAATTTGATCCCTGAGTCAGGAAGATCCCCCAGAGAAAAGGAATGGCTACCCACTCCAGCATTCTTCCCTGGAGAATCCCATGGACAGAGGAGCCTGGTGGCCTACAGTCCATGGGATCACAAAGAGTTGGACATGGCTAAGCGACTTAACACTTCTTTCTCCCTGGCAGTGTTCAGAGAGAATTATGCAAGAAGCTATAACAATTATTAGTAACAGCATGTCATATTTTAGGTGTCAGCATAAGGATGGGATTTTTCTTAGAAAAAGCCTTCAGATCATGTGTTTGATCCAGAGTGTCAAAGTGTTAGTGTCTGGGGAGATGTTTAGAAAGTGGCATGCTTATTACTGAGTGCATATTATTAGAAGAATCATCTGCTGAATGTGTGATGAAAATTTAGCCCAGCCAGGAAATTGGGTGTTCAGCCTGACATGCCACCTCTAATTTACGTCACCGCTGGATTCAAATCACATAGGTTTGGCACAGCTAAGTGACCTTCTTTAAAATATTCATGCCATTCTCATCTTCTGGGTCATTGTGTTCCTATTCACATTCAAATGAATTCCTTATTAATTATACTACTGGCTTCAATAGCATTTTTGGTGAACAATGAATTTGTGAATATGATGCAGTCTTTCCTAGCAGCCAGATGGTTGAGTTAGCCAAATTCCCTTGGCTAATTAACGTCTAGATGTGGCTTTTATCACACAAGAGCAGAACTTCTGTGACCTTGGGGTAACTGTCTTCAGCCCACAGTAGATTTGATGCTATTGAGGAATACATCAGAAATTATTCTCTGTACCAATGGAGCTTCTGTACTGAAAGAAGTAGAACATATAGATATAAATAGAGATTAGAGTAGTATTAATTGAGTGAAAATTTATATTGATGGGGGCTAAGGAATGTTGAGTAATGAACTGACTTCAAAAATAATAGGAGGTAATGACAATATTTGAGGAAGAGATTGCATTGAATTAGGAGTTTTTTTCACTGAAGGAAAAGTTATATTTGGGAGGAGGGAAGCAGGGCTTTGATAGACCAGGGACCTATGATGGAGTAGTGGTGAGGAGGGCAGAGTTAGAAAGCGGTAGGCCTGGATACAAAGTGGAATCTGCAGTGTGGGATGCTCATGGAAGTGGAAGTGGAAAGCAGGGGTGGGTAGTGGCAGAGGAGTGAACCTGGGAAGACGCAGAGCAGTTGGAAGAGATCCATGAAGCACACAATCGGTGGAGTTATTTTACTCTGTAAAACAAATTGAAACCTTCTGTTGCTTCTTGAGTCACAGTGTTATGATCAAACCAGTGTTTGAGTGAGATAAATGTCACATGAAGGAAGAGACAGATTCTAGAGGCACGGAATCTCTTTCGATGATGGTGGTTAGTTTTCTTTTTAAACCTTTGGTTTCTAACACATAATAGGAAAGTTTTACAGGTACGCATGGAAAATACACATGATTACAACTGAGGGTGCAGAAAGCCTAAACAGACAGTTCACTTTCTGTTAGCTGGTACCTACACTGAAATTCACCAGAAGTGACAGCTGTTGTTTTAGGATGTTTTACAGGTTTGGATATTTCACTTTTTTGAAGTAGTGTTTTAAATTATGTAAAATATTTACTTAGCTCCAAGTCAAGCTAGGAAAAAAGCCACTAAAGTCTTGCTTCTTTCCTTGGTCTATTAATCCTTTTCTCCTGATCCCTACATAAGTAAAATTTTATTGTTTTTTATTATATATTTCCATGGTATTTATTTTAAAAATTTAATAAAATGCATGCACATATACAACCCACTTTTTCATACATATAGTGTCAGTCTATAAATAATATTCAGTACTTTTTTTCACTTTAAGTGTATTCTAGAGCTGCCTGTATCTATCTATCAATCAAGATATAGATATCTATCTCATTCTTTAGAGCTGCATAGTACTGCTTTGAATGAATGTATAATAAATTCCTTAACCAGTTCCTATTGACAGATATTTAATTAACGCCACAACTAATAGCCTCACTTATGGAATATTTTGTATATTTCTCAGGATCTACATGAGAAATCTGAAAGTCAAAGGCTAACCCATAGATAAATCAGAAAAATATTTTCAAATTCTTCTACATAGGAATACATCATTTTGTTTCGCTATAACAATGAATAAGAGAATTTATTTTCTAAGAACTGTCTTTATAGAGCATTTTCTCAGTTGTTCAGATTTTTACCAATTGGATAGCTAAACATGGTATTTCATTATAGCTTCATTCGCTTTCTGTAATTTTTAGTGAAGGTGGGTATTATTCATATGTTTAAGAATAATTTATATATTGATTGTTAATCATGTTTTTATATAATTTCTTAATTTTTCTAATAGACTGTTGGTCTTTTAATTCCAAGTTTGGAAGTTTTTCATAAAATTCCAAATTTTTATAATTTAGTATACATTTTTTCTATTTTTACTTATATTTTTCATTGTTTTTCATTTCTTTTATATTATTTGTCAATAATTTCTTATTCTGCTGTAGCTTTTGAATATTTGTAAGTTATTAAGTAATTTACCCACATTTTCTTCTAATACTTGTGTGGTTCTATATTTGAATTCAGAGTTTGGATCCATTTTGGAATGTATCATGGTTTTGGTATAGGATAAATCTAATTTTTTATATAAGCACATAATTGTTACCTCATTGGTTATTAGTAAGTCAATATTTTCCTCCACTGATTGAGACTCTGCCTTTATTGTCTACTAAGTGTTTGTTTGTAAAAAAGTCTGTTGATTCTTCATTTGGTTTCATTGACCTGTCTTTCTGTTCATGTACAAATGCCTAATGGCTTTGTAATACATTTTAAGTTTTGTATGGGTGAACTTTTTTTATATGTTTTGCTTTTCATTTTGGACGTTTTCTGGATATTTCTACTGGCTTCTTATATCACATTATCTTTATAATCAATTTTGTTGTTATTATTTAGTCACTAAGTCATGTCTAACTCTTTTGTGACCCCCATGGACTGTCGTCCACCAGGCTTATCTGTCCATGGCATTTTCCAGGCAAGAATACTGGATTGGGTTGCCATTTCCTTCTCCAGGGGATCTTCCTGACCTAGGGATCAAACCCATATCTCCTGCATTGACAGGCAGATTATTTACCACTGAATCACCTGGGAAGCCAATTATAATCAATTTCTTTATCTCTAAAAAAAAAAAAACACTGATGGCATTTTTTGTCATGATCACATTGCATTTATAATTTTACCTATGGAAAATAAATTACATTTTTTATATTGAGTTTTTCTATTCAAGAGCATGATATATCTTTAATTTTGTTCTATGGAATCTTTGAGAGTAATATTTTTCCTTATATAAGTTTTATATATTATATTACATTTATGCATGGTTATTTTAATTTTCAATCTATTAATGGGATTTTCCATTATAGTTATACACAATAATTATTTTTTCTATCTATGAAGACTATTAATTTCTGTACATTAGCTTTCTATTTTTCTAATCTTTTGGCAACTTTTCCATTTGTGCTTTTGTTGTTTTTCAGTATCACCTCATACCATAGACAAATGGAGATAGTTTTCATCTTATTTTACACAATCTTTTGCTTTTAATTGCTTTTTGTTTTCTAATCGATTTGTCAAGCAGATCCAATACAATTAAACAGTTAAATAGTAGTAGAGATAGAAGGGGTTTTTGGTTCCATTTACATGAATGTTCCTAATTTCCTCATTATGACACTAATTTAAAGCCAAAATGCACATCAGCTTTTTTTAAACTGCAGCATTTTTAAAATTTATTAATTTTTAATTGGAAGATAATTGCTTTACAATATTGTGTCGGTTTCTACATCAACATGAATCAGCCATGGATACACATATGTCCCCACCCTCTTGAGCCTCTCTCTCACCTTGCACTCCTTTAGGTTGTCACAAAGCACCAGATTTTGTGTTCCCTGAATCATATAGCAAATTTTCACTGGCTATCTAATTTTACATATGGTAATATATATGTTTTAATGGTACTCTTTCTCTGAGTCCCACCCTCTCCTTCCCTACCTGTGTCCACAAGTCTGTTCTCTGTGTCTGCATATCCACTGCTGCTCTGCAAATAGATTTATCAGTACCATCTTTCTGGGTTCCATATATATGTGTTAATATATGATACTTGTTTTTCTTCTTCTGATTTACTTCACTCTGTATAATAGGCTCTAGGTCATCCACCTTAATAGAACTGAGTCAAATGTGTTCCTTTTTATAGCTGAGTAATATTCCATTGTGTGTATGTATCACAACTTCTTTATCCATTCATCTGTTGATGGACATCTAGGTTGCTTCCATGTCATAGCTATTGTAAATAGTGTTGTGATGAACATTGGGGTACATGAGTCACATCAGGTTTTAAGAAAACTATTTCATTTATCCACTTCTTAAAAAGTATAAATTAGTATTTGATGTGCCAAATACATTTTTATGAAAAGATCAACTTCTTGATATGATTATGTAAGTTTTCTCCTTATATATCTTGATGTGATGACTATATTAAAGGATTTCCTAATACTGAAACTCTTTTGCCTTTTTTTGAATAAATTTTACTTATTTAATTTAAGTTAATTTTAAAAAGGAAGATTTTAAAAGAAAATTGAAAGAAGACAATTAAAAAGTAATCACTATTTCTGAAGTGATTACTTTTTAATTGTCTTCTTTCAATTTTCTTTTAAAATCTTCCTTTTTAAAATTAACTTAAATTAAATTAAAGTTCTCAGCCAACTTGAGAGAAAGGTGCAAAGATTTTCTAGCTACTTCCTGCCCCTAAATATGCATAGCCTCCCCATTATCAACCTCCTCCAACAGAGTGAGACATTTTTTGCTACAATTGATAACCTACATTGACACATCATAGTCAATCAATGTCAGTAAGTTTACATTATGGTTTTCTTTTGGTGTTAAACGTTCTATGAGTATGAACAAATGAATAATAAGATGTATTCATCATTCATACAGAGTATATTCACTGCCCTCAAAATCTGTGCTCTGCTTATTCACCTCTTTCCCCATTTCAAACCCTGACAACCACTGATCTTTTTATTGTCTCCATAGTTTTACCTATTCCAGAATATTTTATAGTTGGAATCAGACACTATGCTACCCTTGTCAGGTTGACTTCTTTCACTTGTTCATATGTATTTAACATTCCTCCATGTCTTTTCTGACCTGGAATTGCCATAACAATTTGCCATTAGAGAAAGAATTTAAGCAAGTGTGCCCTAGTGCCTGAAGGGAGAAAGAGAAATAGTCTGTACTATCTACCCAATATTTTTTTGTATTTGCATAAAATGAAGCAAGAGAATGTATTAAGTCATATTTTTGTTTAGAAATCATCAGAATAATTGCTCAGTAATTTATGTAATGACACAAACCAACTTTCAAAGATACTAAATTAAATTCAAACTCTAGTGCTTTGTGTGTATGTGTGTGCATGTATGTGCGTGTGACCATACACTGCTAGTCTATTTCTCTGCCACACATGGATTACTAATGTCTTAATGCTTTCATAATTGGGGGTTAAGTCAAACTGATTTTCCCTTCGATTCAGGAAGACTTATTCAGAGATGCAGTGTGAAAATTTTAACAAAGAAATGAAAAAAAGATAAATATTTAAAAATTTTCAGTGACATGAAGAGTGAAATTGATCTACTACATCCACTCTTTTTATTACTTTGAGTAATCTGTATGCTTATGAAATGTTATTTTGAATGCACATCATTTGAGTTAGTAATAACTGCATTTCTGCAATTCACATTTTGTGAGTAATTGTGTGTGCTTCTACTTTAGCTATTTCTTTACAAATGTGCAATAGTCATTATAAAAAATGTTTATAAAAAAGAAGACTTCCACTAAAGTTTAACAAAAATCTGAGTATTCAATTTATTGATATTCAAACAAAAATAATAATATACATCTCTCTTTGAGAAAGTGGGGAACTATTTATTAATTTCATTTTCTCTATATCACCTCAATAATGTCAAAAGACTATGGAACTAAGCTGACAGCACATTTGATGTAGCAAGGTTAAGAGGTCTATGAATCTATTTCTCACAGGCATTCTTTGAAGAAAGATTCTGAGATATTTGGTTTTGTTTGTGTGAATTTTGAATGTTCTACCAAAAGTCTACTCACTAATGAGCTGTCAATACCTTTCATCGATGAGTTTCAAGTGTTATTTGCCAAATGCATGGCAATGATTTCAATATTAGTATTGATTAAAATGAATATTCTTCTTAATTGGTGCAGAAATATAACCTTTACAGACAAACCTAACATTAGTATAGTACATGCTAGCCTGTTCTTTTCTTCTTGAAAAGTCTGCTTTTATTAAAAACTGTCTTTTGATAATGTAAACATACAAATTATATTCAGGTTTTTATTCTGTGTGTGTATGTTTGTATTTAAGGTATTGAAATGAAATGAGAAATTTAAAAATGAGAAAAAATTGAAAAGAGTCTTAAGTATTCTCTTGGAATAATTTCCTTGTAACTTTCATGATTCTGGTGCTGACAAGTGAATTTAAACATTAACATTCCTTTTAAGTGTAGTTACTGCCTAAGTCTAGTGTAATAATACAGTGAAATCTACACTAATTAAATACCAGACTCCCAAGGGATAATGTCATACCAAGCAAATGCTAAAAAAATCCCTCCTGGTTTATTGTAATCTAATTATATGCTAAATTTTAAAGACTTTTCTTTAGCAGTGTTTGAATAACCAACAGCTTTCTTCACATTGTTCTTCTGGCTTGTTTTATGTCCATTTCAATAAATATGCATGTGGTACCTAATTAAGAAAAAATATTGTTTGGAGTTTAAATCTTCCTATAAGGAAGTGCATATGAAATATAAAGCCATACATTATGGTAGAATATTAAGTAATTACACAAACTTTGTTTAATAAGAGGAATTGAATATGAAGTCGATTGTTTCAGTTATCAATCACCACACAATGAACCACCACAAAATTTAAGAGCTTAAAATAGCAGCAACTGGCTCTCCCACATGGTTGTGTGGGTTGACTTGACTGAGTTCAATGGTGCTTGCTAAATGTTTCTCATGCAATTTAAGTCAGATATCAGCTTAGCCTGCAATTATCTGAAATCTTGACTGAGCTGGACACACAAGATGGCTCACTTACATGGTTGGCCATCGATGCTAGCTGCCATCTGGTGTATGTATTCGTGAACTCTCTATGTGGCTTGGGAGTTTTACAGCATGGATCCTGAGATAGAGTGTTCCAGAGATGAGCATTCCAAAGAGCTCAACTTCAATAACTTTATATTTCAGTCACACATTTCTTTTGAGATTAAGGTTACTGAAAGAAGTGAATGTAATCAAACATAGAGAAGCCAAAAACTCTGAAGATAGGATTTGAAGTAGTTGGCTATATGAACAATAAACTTATCTAGAAAAAAATGGGAGAAATTGGAATTGAGAAAAGGGTGTAAGTCAGTTGAAGATTCACAAATCTTTTGAACTCTAAAAGAGTTTTACTATTTTACTTCTAAATACATCTAAACCACTTCTAAACCCATTGTTTTAACATCCAATCTAGCATCCAATCTCCTTCTTTCCTTCCTTCCTTAATATTTGTTCGACGGCCTCAGTGGTACATCAAATACCTTGAACCCTTCCTGTATTTTTCCTCAATTATAGCTTTCAAAATCTTTGCCAAACAGCTTAGGTTGTATAAATTAGTATAATACTTCAATGATTTTTTGACAAAACTCCTGATTTTCTATCTTTTACTACCATTTTCTGCATCAAAGCAACCATAAGTTTTTCCCTTCACCAAGTGACACAAGCATGCATGATGTACCTTAAAAATGTATTTTCCTCAACATGAACTGGGCTTTTATTTCCATGGAGTGGACTACTCTACTCATTGATAAGCTTCTTGTCTCTTCTCAGAGTAACCATTACAAATCTACTGTTGTCAGCTACACTGCCATTTAATTCATATTTCACAATTTGCAGATAAAAAAAAATTGCCTCTCCCAATGCATGAAACAAAACAGGCCATCCTGAACCTCATGCCACCATATCCATAAACATCTGCATCCATCTTTGTCTTGTGTCTCAGAATAATATGGAAATCTTGATCTATGCAAGGAAAATCCTTCAATTTAGAACCAAACCCTTCTGTTCTCCCATAAAACTGGGATCTTTCTATTTTTTGCTAGTGGATTTTTCTTCTCATATGGACAACCTATTTTCATTTCCAGTGTTAGCTCCCTTTTCTTCATACTCTTACTGAACTCCATAAACAACCTTAAATTCAACAACTATCCACTTGTATATAAGTCTCTAATCTCTCCCTCTATCCTAACTCCCTCTTCTTATATTTGAACTCATATCAGAATGCTTACTGGATATTTGTACTTCAATCCCATTGTCCCTCAAGCTCAAACTATCCTAAGCCTAACCTATATGACCTCCAATCTTTATTCAAAACCCATTCATTATTTTAATTCCCCTTAGTGACTAATCATCCTATGATAAGTGACCCATGTCACAAACCTTGGAGTCACTCCACATTTCTTAATCTTGCCTCCAAGCACAAATCAATTAATAACCAACTAGGGTCTCCCTGGTGGCTCAGATGGTAAAGAATCTGCCTGCAATGCAAGGAGTTCTGGGTTCAATCCCTGAGTTGGGAAGATTCCCTGGAGGAGGAAATGGCGACCCACTCCAATATTCTTGTCTGGAGAATTCCATGGACAGAGGAGCCTGACAGGCTACAGTCCATGGGGTCACAGAGAGTTAGACATGACTGAGTGACTAACAGACATACCCACTATTTCTGCCTCTTTAATATATATTATGGACTCCCTCATAGCTCAGTCGGTAAAAAAAATCTACCTGCAATGCAGGAGACACAGGTTTGATTCCTGGGTTGGGAAGATCCCTAAAGAAGGAAATTGCAACCTGCTCCAGTACTCTTGCCTGGAGAATCCCATAGACAGAGGAGCCTGGCAGGCTACAGTCCATGGGGTCACAAGAGTCAGACATGACTTAGCAACTAAACCACCACCACCAATATATCTTATATTTGTTCTTTGCTTCTATGCACACTGCTACTGCTGCCTTATTTCAGGTCTTTATCATTAGTTACTTTCTGAAATGTCCTGTTTTTTCTCTTGCATCCTTGTTTGCTTTCAATCTGTCTTCTACCTGGTTGCTAGAGAATCTTAAAGAATAATCTAAAGGCATCTCCTTTGCCTATAGATTGGAGTCCAAGCTCTTTGCCATCTCATAGAAGGCCTGTCTTATTCGAGCCTTGCGTTTCCTCTCCACGATCATTTTCCACAATTTCCTTTTAGCAACTGTACTCTGGTCTAATACAATTGCAAGTATCCCAAAAATCTTTTCTAAACATTTTGATGTGCTCTGTGCTCTTTGATATGAATGACTTCCTTTTTGCTTTTATTCCTGAGTGAATACCTACCATTTAAGACTCATTTCAAAGGCTTTCTCCTTCCTAAAGGCTTTGCTATTCTTTTCGTTCCATGTTCTGCTCTTTAATAAGTACTTACCTCATTGTTACACCAATAAGTCTGCTCATGTTCCATCAAAACAGGCCCTTAAATGCAGAAATTATCCATCTAGTACTGAGGCTAGTACTATACATACTTGTTGATTAAATGATTCTCAGAAGGCCTGGAGGGATGTGACTTTCAGGAAATTTTTATTTGAATAAAGCAAAAGTAAGAGAGGTATGTTATATCAGCATCATTTTCCTAACTATTTTCCTTATATAACTCCTGATTGCAAAATTCAGACTTAAACTGAAGAAAGTAGGGAAAACCACTAGATCATTCAGGTATGACCTAAATAAAATCCCTTACAATTATACAGTGGAAGTGAGAAATAGATTCAAGGGATTAGATCTGATAGACATAGTGCCTGAAGAACTATGGACAGAGGTTCATGACATTGTATAGGAGGCTGTGATCAAGACCATCCCCAAGAAAAAGATGCAAAAAAGCAAAATGTTATCTGAGCAGGCCTGAAAAATAGCTGACAAAAGAAGAGAAGTGGAAGGCAAAGGAGAAAAGGAAAGATATACCCATTTGAATGCAAAGTTCAAAGAATAGCAAGGAGAGATAAGAAAACCTTTTTCAGTGATTGATGCAAAGAAGTAGAGGAAAACAATGGAATGGGAAAGACTAGAGATCTCTTCAAGAAAGTTAGAGATACCAAGAAGACATTTCATGCAAAGATGGGCACAATAAAGGACAGAAATGGTATGGAGCTAATAGAAGCAGAAGATATTAAGAAGAGGTGGCAGGAATACACAGAAGAACTATACAAAAAAGATCTTCATGACCCAGATAACCACAGTGGTCTGACCACTCACCTGGAGACAGACATCCTGTAATGCAAAGTCAAGTGGGCCTTAGGAAGCATCACTATGAAAAAAGCTAGTGGAGGTAATGGAATTACCATTGAGCTATTTCAAATCCTAAAAGATGATGCTATGAAAGTGCTGCACACAATATGCCAGCAAATTTGGAAAACTCAGCAGTGGCCACGGGACTGGAAAAGGTCAGTTTTCATTGCAATCCCAAAGAAAAGCAAAGCCAAAGAATGTTAAACTACCACACAATTGCACTCATCTCACACACTAGCAAAGTAATGCTCAAAATTCTCCAAGCCAGACTTCAACAGTACATTAACTGTGAACTTCCAGATATTCAAGCTGGATTTGGAAAAGGCAGAGGAACCAGAGATCAAATTACCAACATTGATTAGATCATTGAAAAAGCAAGAGAGTTCCAGAAAAATATCTACTTCTGCTTTATTGACTGTGCCAAAGCCTTTGACTGTGTGGATCACAACAAACTGAAAGAAAATTCTGAAAGAGATGAGAATAACGGACCACCTTACCTGCCTCCTGAGAAATCTGTGTGCAGCTCAAGAAGCAACAGTTAGAACTAGACATCGAACAACAGGCTGGTTCCAAAATGGAAAAGGAGTACGTCAAGGCTGTATATTGTCACCCTGCTTATTTAACTTATATGCAGAGCACATCATGCAAAATGTTGGGCTAGATGAAGCACAAGCTGGAATCAAGATTGCCAGGAGAAATATCAATAATCTCAGATACGCAGATGACACCACCCTTATGACAGAAAGAGAAGAAGAACTGAAGAGCCTCTTGGTGAAAATGAAAGAGGAGAGTAAAAAAGTTTGTTTAAACCTCAGCATTCAGAAAACTAAGATCATGGCATCTGGTCCCATCACTTCATGGCAAATAGATGAGGAAACAATGGAAACAGTGAGAGACTTTATTTTGGGGGGCTCTAAAATCACTGCAGATGGTGATCACAGCCATGAAATTAAAAGACGCTTGCTCCTTGGAAGAGAAGCTATGAGCAACCTAGACAGCATATTAAAAAGTAGAGACATTACTTTGCTAACAAAGGTCTGTCTAGTCAAAGCCATGGTTTTCCAGTAGTTATGTGTGGATGTGAGAGTTGGACTATAAAGAAAGCTGAGCATTGAAGAATTGATGCTTTTGAATTGTGGTGTTGGAGAAGACTCTTGAGAGTCCCTTGGATTGCAAGGAGATTCAACCAGTCCATCCTAAAGGAAATCAGTCCTGAATATTCATTGGAAGGACTGATGCTGAAGCTGAAACTCCAATACTTTGGCCACCTGATGCTAACTGACTCATTTGAAAAGATCTTGATGCTGGGAAAGATTGAAGGTGAGTGGAGAAGGGGACAACAGAGAATGAGATGGTTGGATGGCATCTCTGACACAATGGACATGAGTTTAAATAAACTCTGGGAATTGCTGATGGACAGGGAGGCCTGCTGTGCTACAGTCCATGGGATCACAGAGTCGGACACAACTGAGTGACTGAACTGAACTGAACTGAAAGTTTGAAATAGTAAATATTCATTCTTTCTTCTTTAAACTATCATCATTACAAAGGTTGATAACTCAGTAACTTAGGAATCAAATGCCTGAAAGTGGACAGTAAATACTATTGATTGTATTAATGTATCCTTTATAGGGGAATTTCTGTAGGTAGATAACCAAAGCACTGATTTCTACACTGAAGTATAAATAGTTTTGTTATGGAACCATCTTCAATGAACAAGAAATAAACTTTAGTGGTCCAGATTTTCACATCAGTATGTAAGAGAAAGCATGCCTGGCTTTAGCAAAACCCACTATGTTTGCATTGTCAAAACCTCTGAGAGCTTCCATGAAAGAGACAGGCCACACATGATTATGGAAACATGGAGAAAGCACCTTGTATTATGGAAATGGCCGCAATTTCTGGCTAACAAATATAAAGTATGGTGATTTTAACTTTTTTCTTTTTGTTTCTTCAGCCATCTGAAATAAGTCAGACTGCCTTTTCCTCCCTATGGGAACCAGACAGTATGAAGTAAACAAACAAACCTACTTCACTGAGAAAAATGAAAAAATGTTAATGCTTTTTGTTTGTTTGTTTCCTATTTCTTCTCTTCCCTCTTCCTCTTTTTTGTCTGCTTCCCCTCTTCTTCCTCATCCTCCACTTTGTTCTCCCTCTTTTATTCCCCTCCTTCTTCGTTTTTCATCTCCTTCTCCTTGTTCCTTCTCCCTCTCTTTTTCCTCCTCAATCTCCTCTCCTCCCTTCTCCCCCTCCCTCTCCTCTTTCTTCTTCTCATAACACACACAAACTTACCATGTAGAGGCACCAGTAGCCTTTCTTATTTAAATCAAGACTACAATATTACCCCCAAATTGTGTAGATATAATCCAGCAGTTGACATGATGGTAGATTTTTAACATTATGGATTTTGTCTTCATTACTTGTTAAGTTCTTAAACTTCTCATTTGTGATAATTTGGTTTTCATGCGGGCACTAAACCCAAGGAATGGCCCGTTTATAACAAAATATTACCTTTAGATGCTCTATCTTTGCTTCTTTCCAAATATCAACAGCACATTTTTGCTTCAAAACAACATATTATTATCAGGATTCTCTTAGATCATATTAGTCTTGTAAATTCAATTAATAAAATCAGCCCTTGTTTTAATACTTGTTTAAACCATTTCAATGGCATTCATTTCAATTCAGTTCCTCAGTTGTGTTGGACTCTTTGCAACCGCACAGACTGCAGCACGCCAGGCTTCCCTGTCCATCACCAACTCCTGGAACTTGCTCAAACTCACGTCCATTGAGTTGGTGATGCCATCCAACCATCTCATCCTCTGTTGGCCCCTTCTCCTCCTGCCTTCAATCTTTCCCAGCATCAGGGTCTTTTCCTACAAGCCAGTTCTTCTTCACATCAGGCAACAAAATACTGGAGTTTCAGCTTCAGCATCAGTCCCTCCAATGAATATTCAAGACAGATTTCCTTTAGGATTGACTGGTTGGATATCCTTGCAGTCCAAGAGACTCTCAAGAGTCTTCTGCAATGCCACAGTTCAAAAGCATCAATTCTTCCGCACCGAGCTTTCTTTATGGTCCAACTCTCACATCCATACATGACTACTGGAAAAAACATAGCTTTGACTAGACGGACCTTTGTCATCAATGGCATTTAATGTCAATGGCATTAAGAG
This sequence comes from Bison bison bison, assembly GCF_000754665.1. Classification (NCBI taxonomy): domain Eukaryota; kingdom Metazoa; phylum Chordata; class Mammalia; order Artiodactyla; family Bovidae; genus Bison; species Bison bison. The sequence continues at coordinate 934,910 of NW_011495034.1, read as the reverse complement.
AAGAGCATATGTCAAAAGTGTCTTGGTTCTAAGGGAGGGTACAGGATTACAATAATCTGCCTAGACCTATTGGTTTAGTGAAACCAAAAATGTTTCTCTAAATGGAAGGAAGTAGGGTGAGAAGACCACCTACAGGGAATGAATAAAAACAGTTATGGACAAAGCCAAAATGTGCAGTGGAAGGAGTAACATGTTGGTCACTTGTTTTCCTTCTAGCTCCTTCTTTCCTGTTTATATTTAATATTCAATTATTTTCTATGGACCTATCATCTACATTATTTTTCTCAATTTGCTGACTTCTATCTTTCTCTCTTTACCCAGTGAAAAAGACAGTGAACGTGTCCCAAGACTAAGTGGAGTGAGTAAGCTTATGTCAGATGCTTTCAGAATTGAAACAAGCTGTAAGAATCTTGAGTTGTGACCACTACAAGGAAAGAGAATGAAAAGTAGCCAAATCTCTACATGAGAGAGATGTTGGACTATTTTCCAGTGACAACCCCATCTGATTTGTGTGAAGTAAGCAGGTTTTCTCTCCAAGAGTTCAAAACAATATATTCTGATTTTGAATATGTTTTCTTGATAGTCTCAAAACTGAAATAATAAAAAAGTATTAGATTTTCTCTACCTGCAATAAATTATCTGTAATAATTTTCAGTTTTCTAGGGACTTTCAGAAACACAAATGAAAAGGCAAAATCCATTGATTAGTAAGCTGTGTAAATCCCTTAGCTTCTTGGAAACCAGAAAATAGAAATGATAAAATACTTCATAAAGTTGTTTTGATTTTTGAGATAAAATTTATGAAACTTCTTTGGATCCTCCTAGGTATTACACAGCTGTCAAATATTATTGTTTGATGATATTCCATTTGGAATTAATAATGTCCTCAATCTGAAGTTATGCATTTTAGTTGTTCTAATGCTTCTTTGTACCTCAAATTGTTTCTACATTTTTTAAAGATAGAATTTTACAGGGCAAGAGTCTTTCCACTCATACTTTTACTGAGGTATAGTATCTAGGCCTTGAGGTCAGCTAGATCTTAGTTTTAATTTTGATGGCACCCTAGTTCCATTGAGTCTTAGTGGATGGCCATGGATATATAATTCCTTCTCTCTGAAATCATCAACTTTTTAGTTTGCAAAATTGAGACATATTGTGTTTCCCAAAATATGTTTGCAGTAGCTCATGAGTGAAATAATATATTTGAAGCATGGTAGGGAATGGCAACCCACTTCAGTATTCTTGCCTGCGAAATCCTATGGACAGAGGAGCATGGAGTCCTAAGAGTCAGACATGACTTGGCGACTAAAGCACCACCACCGTAGTGGCCGGTAGGCAAGCTCCTAAAGTTCCCTTTGTACAATTTCTCATATGACCCTCAAAAAGAAAAAAAAAAAATCTTGGTACCTTGCTTGAAAGCTGAGTTATATCCCTGCTGTTATCATCTTCAGCATCTTGCCCTATTTCCCTGCTAGCATACCTACCTGGAGAAATCACAGCCCTAGAGAAACCTAGATGAATATCTTTCCTCTGTCCATGTTCAGGCTGATAAGTACTACCTAAGTAAAATTGACACAATATTCCAAATTTGTCCTAGAAAATTTATGGTCTCAACCTCAATGGAATTGTGGTCCAGGAGGCACTGACTAAGATTCACTATCACCTTCCTTTCCCATTCCCACAACAGCAATTTCAAACTTTTCTTACTTTCATCAAGCTTTCTTCTCCCTTACCTCACCCCCAACCTTAGCAAAACATTTCACAAGGAAGGCATGTCTTACCTTTCCTTGCTTCCACTCTGCCTTTCTTCCTTCTCTCTTCCTCTTATAGAGAGATGTCCCCACTTCCTTTTTGTCAAAAGCTAAGCATGGATTTAAGGGCCTAGATCTGATAGATAGAGTGCCTGATGAACTATGGAATGAGGTTCGTGACATTGTACAGGAGACAGGGATCAAGACCATTCCCATAGAAAAGAAATGC
>NW_011495034.1:932353-932831 GCF_000754665.1 Bison bison bison | reverse complement strand
GGAACATTTCATGCAAAGATGAGCTCGAAAAAGGACAGAAATGGTATGGACCTAACAGAAACAGAAGATATTAAGAAGAGATGGCAAGAATACACAGAACAATTGTACAAGAAAGATCTTCATGACCCAGATAATCACGATGTTGTGATCACTGACCTAGAGCCAGACATCCTGGTATGTGAAGTCAAGTGGGCCTTAGAAAGCATCACTACGAACAAAGCTAGTGGAGGTGATGGAATTCCAGTTAAGCTATTCCAAATCCTGAAAGATGATGCTCTGAAAGTGCTGCACTCAATATGCCAACAAATTTGGAAAACTCAGCAGTGGCCACAGCACTGGAAAAGGTCAGTTTTCATTCCAATCCCAAAGAAAGACAATGCCAGAGAATGCTCAAACTACCGCACAATTGCACTCATCTCACACGCTAGTAAAGTAATGCTCAAAATTCTCCAAGCCAGGCTTCAGCAATATGCTAACT
>NW_011495034.1:929262-931364 GCF_000754665.1 Bison bison bison | reverse complement strand
TGAGAGTTGGACTGTGAAGAAGGCTGAGCGCCGAAGAAGTGATGCTTTTGAACTGTGGTGTTGGAGAAGACTCTTGAGAGTCCCTTGGACTGCAAGGAGATCCAACCAGTCCATTCTGAAGGAGATCAGCCCTGGGATTTCTTTGAAAGGAATGATGCTAAAGCTGAAACTCCAGTATTTTGACCACCTCATGGGAAGAGTTGACTCATTGGAAAAGACTCTGATGCTGGGAGGGATTGGGGGCAGGAGGAGAAGGGGACGACAGAGGATGAGATGTCTGGATGGCATCACTGACTTGATGGATGTGAGTCTCAGTGAACTCCTGGAGTTGGTGATGCACAGGGAGGCCTGGCGTGCTCAAAGAGTCGGACACGACTGAGCGACTAATCTGATCTGAAGCTATCTTTTGGCTTTTGTATCCTCATCCTTCTTGACTAATTAGAGATCTTTATCTACTTCTTCTTTTCTCTCCTAAATCTGTAACCATTACTACCTACTGGTTCCTTGTCAGGACCCTTTAAACATACTTAAGTCCTTTTTGGGCTTCCCTGGTGGCTCAGACAGCAAAGAATCTGTCTGCAATGCAGGAGACCCAGGCTTGATCCCTGGATAAGGAAGATCCCCTGGAGAAGGGAATGGCAACCCACTCCAGTATTCTTTCCTGGAGAATTCCATGGACAGAGGAGACTGGTGGGCTCCAGTCTATGGGGTCGCAGAAAGTCAGACACGACTGAGTGACTTTCACTCACTCACTCATTCAAGTCGTTATTATCTTTAAGATAAAAATCCAAAACCCTCAATGGATTTCACATTGTCTTCTGGCTCTACCTGCTCTATCTCTCTTGCCTTTCAAAGGCAAACTTTTTGAAGGGGTTGTTCACATGCATTATTTCCTCACTTTCTCAACTCCCACTTATTTTCAGCTAACTGCTATCTGGATCCCACATGAAGAACTCTGTTGAAACTTTTTTTCACCAAGACTGCAACCTACTTGCTGCAGAATAAGCAGGCATTTTTCTTGATATCTTTTGCTGACTGTGCCTCTTATTGTAATACTTTCTATTACTTTCATAGCACATAGCTTGCTTCCTCTCTCTCTTTCACTTTTTTTCTGGAGTCTCGCTGACTGTCTTGATTCCATCTTTGTATCTGACATTGCTTTCCTGAGTGCCAGAGCCATATATCCAAATCTGCCTTCTAGACATGTCTTTCTGACATATCACATTTAATATATCTCTGCCCAATGCTGTAATGCACATCTTTGAAAAACCAAAAAACAAACTTTTTTCTTCTCCCATGTTTCATGTTGCAATTAATCTTTCAGCTAGTTGTCAAAGCAATAAATCCATCCTTGATTGCTCTCTCTCTTCTATAACCTATCTTCAATTACTTCATTAATCTCCAAGACCTAGGGCCCAATCTCCTCAACATTTCTCAGATATCTACTTACACTAATCCTCATTTTAGCTTCCTAATTCAGGCCTCTAGCATATTCCTCTGACTAGTAAAATGTTCTGTCAATTATTCTCCTTCCTCATGTCTCTTCCCTCTATCCTTCATACAGTAACTAGAATGATATTTCTAAGATGTAGATCTGATTATGTCATTCTTCAGCTTAAGATCTTTTAATGGTTTCTCATTACCTTTTGAAGAATATCCAAATATGAAGAAAGCCTGCAATGCCCTCTGAAGTCTTTTAGCTCTTAAATTTATTTGTTTCTTCATTAGTATAACAAATGTGTACTGAATGCCCACAAAATGCCAAATGCTGTCTAGGCATTAGATATTCAGAAGTGAAAACAATAATACTCCTGAGCTTTGGGAATGTATGAACTCTTCTCAGTTCATCCTTTTATCTCTTGGCTTCACCACTACTTTCAGTCTTTAAATGGAATGTGCTGCCTTCCTCAGCTTTTGAACTGTGGTGTTGGAGAAGACTCTTGAGAGTCCCTTGGACTGCAAGGAGATCCAACCAGTCCATTCTGAAGGAGATCAGCCCTGGGATTTCTTTGAAAGGAATGATGCTAATGCTGAAACTCCAGTACTTTGGCCACCTCATGTGAAGAGTTGACTCATTGGAAAAGCTCAGGAGTATGGGAGGG
>NW_011495034.1:917503-929162 GCF_000754665.1 Bison bison bison | reverse complement strand
AACTGTGGTGTTGGAGAAGACTCTTGAGAGTCCCTTGGACTGCAAGGAGATCCAACCAGTCCATTCTGAAGGAGATCAGCCCTGGGATTTCTTTGAAAGGAATGATGCTAATGCTGAAACTCCAGTACTTTGGCCACCTCATGTGAAGAGTTGACTCATTGGAAAAGACTCTGATGCTGGGAGGGATTGGGGGCAGGAGGAGAAGGGGAGGACAGAGGATGTGATGGCTGGATGGCATCACTGACTTGATGGACATGAGTCTGAGTGAACTCCGGGAGTTGGTGATGGACAGGGAGGTCTGGCGTGCTGCGATTCATGGGGTTGCAAAGAGTCGGACACAACTGAGCGACTGATCTGATCTGATCTGATCCCCAGCTTAGAGAGACATTTATGGGCAATCTCACCGTGAGAGACTATTTCCTCCTTCCATCCTTCCATCTAATGGCTGCTAAGCTGAAGCTCCAATACTTTGGCCACCTGATGCGAAGAGCCAACTCATTGGAAAAGACCCTGATGCTGGGAAAGATTGAAGGCAAGAGGAGAAGGAGATAACAGAGGATGAAATGGTTGGTTGGCCTTACTGACTCTGATGCTGGGTTAGATTGAGGGTAAGAGGAGGAGGAGTTGACAGAGGATGAGATGGTTGGATGACATCACTGACCCAATGGACATGAGTTTGAGCAAACTCAGGGAGATAGTGAAGGACAGGGAAGCCTGGCTTGCTGCATTTCATGGGGTTGCAAAGGGTTAGACACAACTTAGCAACTGAACAACAAGAAGTTATCACAGGGCTCAGCTTATGTCATTTTCTCTGAGAGTTCATGCAAGACAAATTAAGAGCCTAAACATGAGCTGGATTTGAGAGGTCTAAATTAAGATAGCATTATTGAACATGGCAAGAAATGAAAAGAGTTTAGGTTAATTCCAAGATTAGATTTCTGGTTGGCTAGAAGGTTACATTTATGCAGAGGAGAATGAGTTTTAGCTACCACTGGGCCTCTATCAGGAAGAGTTTAAGTGAACCTTGAAATGAGAAAAATAGTTTGAAATGAATATAAGGTGTTAATTGAACTTATGAAATTGCTAAAATGCTCATTAAAAAGGTGTAAAATAAGAAGGAAATATTTGAATGTCCTTAAGGGATAATGAATTTGTAACTAGAAGTCCATACTTTTTTGTCTCCTACCCATTTTAGAATAAAGCTGTTAATTAGTTAAAATTAGCTTTTAAACATTTCTGTAATATAATTTTATCAACTCCAAATGCATTCTATTCTCTTTCTTATATAAGAAACAGATCGTTTATATTTAACTGTTCAACTTTTAAACAGTATTTTACTTTACTTATCTGTTGAAAATTAAGAAAGGAAAATGCAAAACTTCCCAGATTACAAATAAGTAAAGTTTTCTAATGCCTAAGTCTTTTTTGGGGGGGTGGGGGGTTGTATTAGTTCTAGAAGACCTTCTAGAACTAACACCCAAAAAAGATGTCCTTTTCATTATAGGGGACCAGAATGCAAAAGTAGAAAGTCAAGAAACACCTTGAGGAACAGGCAAATTTGGCCTTGGAGTACGGAATGAAGCAGGGAAAAGGGTAATAGAGTTCTGCCAAGAAAATACACTGGTCATAGCAAACACCCTCTTCCAACAACACAAGAGAAGACTACATATGGACATCACCAGATGGTCGACACTGAAATCAGATTGATTATATTCTTTGCAGCCAAAGATGGAGAAGCTCTATACAGTCAGCAAAAAAAAAAAAAAAAAGACCGGGAGCTGACTGTGGCTCAGATCATGAACTCATTATTGCCAAATTCAGACTGAAATTGAAGAAAGTCAGGAAAAACACTAGACTATTCAGGTATGACCTAAATCAAATCCCTTATGACTATAGTGGAAGTGTGAAATAGATTTAAGGGACTAGATCTGATAGACAGAGTACCTGATGTACTATGGATAGAGGTTTGTGACATTATACAGGAGACAGGAATCAAGACCATCCTTAAGAAAAAGAAATGCAAAAAAGCAAAATGGCTGTCTGAGGAGGCCTTACAAATAGCTGTGAAAAGAAGAGAAGTGAAAAGCAAAGGAGGAAAGGAAAGATATATCCATTTGAATGCACAGTTCCAAAGAATAGCAGGGAGAGATAAGAAAGCCTTCCTCAGCAATCAATGCAAAGAAATAGAGGAAAAGAATAGAATGGGAAAGACTAGAGATCTCTTCAAGAAAATTAGAAATACCGAGGGAACATGTCATGCAAAGATGTGCACAATAAAGAACAAAAACAGTTTGGACTTAACAGAAGCAGACGATATTAAGAAGAGGTGGCAAGAATAAATGGAATTACTATACAAAAAAGATCTTCATGACCAAGATAATGATGATGGTATGATCACTCACCTAGAGCCAGACATTCTGGAATGTGAAGTTAAGAGGGCCTTAGGAAGCATCACTATGAACAAAGCTAGTGGAGGTGATGGAATTCCAGGTGAGCTATTTCAAATCCTGAAAGATGATGCTGTGAAAGTGATGCATTCAATATGCCAGCAAATTTGGAAAACTCAGCAGTGGCCACAGCACTGGAAAAGGTCAGTTTTCATTCCAATCCCAAAGAAAGACAATGCCAAAGAATGCTCAAACTACCGCACAATTGCACTCATCTCACACGCTAGTAAAGTAATGCTCAAAATTCTCCAAGCCAGGCTTCAGCAATATGTGAACCATGAACTTCCAGATGTTCAAGCTGATTTTAGGAAAGGCAGAGGAACCAGAGATCAAATTGCCAACATCCGCTGGATCATGGAAAAAGCAAGTAAAGAGAGTTCCAGAAAAACATCTATTTCTGCTTTATTGACTATACCAAAGCCTTTGACTGAGTGTATCACAATAAACTGTGGAAAATTCTGAAAGAGATGGGAATACCAGACCACCTGACCTGACTCTTGAGAAACCTATATGCAGGTCAGGAAGCAACAGTTAGAACTGGACATGGAACAACAGACTGGTTCCAAATAGGAAAAGGAGTTCATCAAGGCTGTATATTGTCACCCTGCTTATTTAACTTATATGCAGAGTACATCATGAGAAACGCTGGGCTGGAAGAAGCACAAGCTGGAATCAAGATTGCTGGGAGAAACATCAATAACCTCAGATATGCAGATGACACCACCCTTGTGGCAGAAAGTGAAGAAGAACTAAAGAGCCTCTTGATGAAAGTGAAAAAGGAGAGTGAAAAAGTTGGCTTAAATCTCAACATTCAGAAAACTAAGATTGGTATCTGGTCCCATCACTTCATGGCAAATAGATGGGGAAACAGTGGCTGACTTTATTTTTCTGGGCTCCAAAATCACTGAAGATGGTGATTGCAGCCATGAAATAAAGAAACACTTACTCCTTGGAAGGAAAGTTATGACCAAACTAGACAGGATATTAAAAAGCAGAGACATTACTTTACTAACAAAGGCCCGTCTAGTCAAGGCTATGGTTTTTCAACTGGTCATGTATGGATGTGCAAGTTGGACTGTAAAGAAAGCTGAGTGCTGAAGAATTGATGCTTTTGAACTGTGGTGTTGGAGAAGACTCTTGAGAGTCCCTTGAACTGCAAAGAGATCCAACCAGTCCATCCTAAAGGAGATCAATCTTGGGTGTTCATTGGAGGGACTGATGTTGAAGCTGAAACTCCAATAGTTTGGCCACCTGATGTGAAGAGCTGCCTCACTGGAAAATACCTTGATGCTGGAAAAGATTGAGGGCAGGAGGAAAAGGGGATGACAGAGGATGAGACGGTTGGATGGCATCACTGACTCGATGGATATGGGTTCAGGTGGACTCCGAGTTGGTGATGGACAGGGAGGCCTGGCATGCTGCGGCACGGGATCACGAAGAGTCGGACACGACTGAGTGACTGAACTGAACTGAATGCTTAAATCGGTTATGTATTTGTGAGAGTTCCCCTATAGTATAAAGTTTAGCCAATCTTCAGATTTAAATATATCTACTTCCCTTAGAAGTACAGAATACATCTTTTGACTCTAAATATAAAGGTGACTTCTACTGATAGCATTTATTATCTGTGAGCTTTCAGGAAAGCAATCCTAGGTAGTCTGGTCCTGCTGCTAAATAGGGACAAGAGCCAAGGAGTCAATAATCATTATGTGCTTCAAATTCAGAACATTTTTTTTTCACATATTTTTACTATTATTGTTCTATATTGCATGTACACTGAAAGTAACAAAGGGACTTTAATAAATATTTTTAAAGTCTTCATAAGTTGCTGTTTAGTAGTTGATAGGTTTCACTGAAAGCTCTTAGGGGTTGACAATATAGGTTATAAATTTTCACCATTAATATTCTGATATCTGTGAAGACTGGAATCTATTTATAAAATTGTTATATTATACATATTATATATTATTACACTTTAAAAATACAGTATTATTTAGTTTTAAACAGCATAAAATTGACTAATTTAAATAAACAGGGGCTCTGTATCAACCTAGAGGGGTGGGATGGGGAGAGAGATGGGAGGGAGTTTCTAAAGGGAGGGGATATATGTATACCTATGGCTGATTCTTGTTGAGGTTTGACAGAAATACCAAAATTCTGTAAAGCAATTATCCTTCAATAGAAAATAAATTAATTAAAAAAAATACAACATCATTTGTTTTTAAGTAGCATAAGATTAACTGATTTAAATAATCTTATCTGTAGATTTCTTCATTGTAACAATTTATATTTATTAATTTTAAAAGACATTAAAAATGACAACAAATAGAAAGTAGGCCAGTAACTCATGTAATGCTGGCAGAAATTGTCATCAACTACTAAGACTGCTCCACTGTGTGTTTAAAAGATTTTTTTAGACCTGCAAAGTTTTTGAATTTGCAAAAATAGGTTGCTGCTTTCATAAGAATAGGAGTTTTCAAATTACATCTTCTGCCTTTTTTTTCAAAAACCACTCATAATTATGTGCTTTTCAAATGCCTTTTTCATTATGCAAATGCTTTTAAATCATGAGCTGACAGAGAAAAGTGAGAATTGAAAAACACTGAGATGTTTTAAAAATTGCATTTTCTTATAATATCTCAAAATAGGTACTTTAGATGTGTGTGGCATAGAAGTTTATGAATGGTTGGCAAAAAGTTACTATTTACTATACCAGTGGGAAGTGTGAAAGTAAAAACACTTCTGCATTGTGTGGGTTTCTTGGAATAACATCTATAAACTATCCTTGTTTAGAAGGAGCCCATCAGAGGCTTCATTTGGCGTGGAGCTGATGAGGCTGTCCTCCGCTGCCTTGCCTTGTCTGATGCAGAGGGCTAATGCAAGTTAAATGTTCCTGCATGCTCAGCAGCTTCGTATATGTCTGACTTTTGCAACCCCGTGGGCTGTAGCCTCCAGGCTCCTCTTCCACAGGATTCTCCAGGCAAGAGTGCTAGAGTGGGTTGCCATTTCCTGCTCACTAGCTAAAAAAGCCAGTGGATGTCTGCGTTCATGGTTTGAGAGCCATGTGTGCTTAAACAATGGAAACATGGGTCTTCTATGGAGTATTTTCTAGTTACACTGTGAAGTCATTATTACTGCATGCATTTGACCAACCTCTTTAACATTCAAAAGCTTTTTATACCCAATAACTGCTTTATTTCCACAGCAACTTAAGGAGGTAGTGAGGAGAGAACTGTTATTTGAATTGAGATAATGCATGGGAGAGTGATTTGTTAATGGCAAAACCACACAAATTATGCCATTAAGATACTTGTTTTAGGGACAAGTTCAAGATAAGAGTGTAGGAACTTACCTTCTCCCGTGCACATAACAAATATATGCTACATATAGATCGGTTTCTTCTGAAATGAACGTGAGGATTAGCTAAACACCTGCTATGCAATAAAAGATAAAAAATGACCACATCAAAATGGGTAGGAGAGAGAGAGAAATGCTCTCACTAACTCCCCTTTTCTCCCCCCACCCAGTGTGTCAGCACACAATAGGAAGAAATCTTACCTGAGAAGCACTGTTCCTGGAGGAGCATGGGGTTAAGGCCCCTATCCCTTGAGAGCAGCACTGAAGAGATAAGGCCCCAATACATCTGACTTAGAAAAACCAAGGTCCTGACATCTAAGTGTCCCAAAGTGCTAAAGGAAACTGAAATCCCTCTCTCAAAGGCCTTGCATGCAGTTTTACTCATCCCAAGACCCAGTGAAATAATAGGACTTTGACTACATGTGAGGGATGTGTATGCTGGGCACTTAGTTGCTTCAGTCGTATCTGACCCTTTGTGACCCCATGGACTGTAGCCCACCAGGCTCCTCTGTCCATGCAATTCTCCAGGCAAGAGCACTGGAGTAGGTTGCCATGCCCTCCTTCAAGGGATCTTCCTGACCCAGGAATTGAACCCATGTCTCCTGCATTGCAGGTGGATTCTTTACAGCTGAGCCACCAGGAAGCCCAGAACTATCATAGTATCAAGCAATCCTACCACTGGAGATTTACTAAAGAAAATGAAAACTCTAACTTGAAAAGATATATGCACCCCTTGTTCACTGCAGTGTTATTTACCATATCCAAGATATGGAAACAACCTAAATGCCCACTGATAGTTGCATGGATAAAAAAGATGTGGTAAATATATACAGTGGAGTATTATTTGACCATGAAAAAGATTGAGATCTTGCCATTTATGACGTGAATGAACCTACAAGGTATTATGCTGTCAGACATGGAAAAAAAATTACCATGTGATTTCACTTACAGGTGGAATCTAAAAACCAAAACAAACAAAAAACAGAAAGAAACTTATGGACACAGAAAAAAAAAAATTGGCAGTGCCCAGGCCAGGGGGGAACAGGTTTAAAAAAATAGGTAATCATGAAGAGGTACACTTTTCCAATTATAAAATAAAGAAATTGCAGGGATATAATGTACATCATCAGGAATATAGTCAGTAGTGTTGTATTAACTTTGTTACGATGATAGTAACTAGAGTTATTGTGTTGACAATTTCAAAAAGTACGTACAAAAAAAGACAAATAGCACATGGTAACACTTGTGTGGAACCTAATTTTTTTTTTGAAAAAGAAGCAATTGAACTTGTATACAAAACAGAAAGAGACTAACAGATGTAGAAAACAAACTAACGGTTACCAAAGAGGAAACATAGCAGGTAAGGATAAATCAGAAGCTTGGGATGAGCATGCACACACTACTACATGTATGAAGATAACCAACAAGGACCTAAGGTATAGCCCTGGGAAATCTGCTCAGTATTCTGTGATAACCTATATGAGAAAAGAATCTTAAAAAAGAATAAATATATGTACATGTGTAACTGAATTACTTTCCTAGGTGGCGCTACTGTTAAAGAATCTGCCTGCCAATGCAGGAGATGCAAGAAAGGTGGGTCCGATCCCTGGGTTGGGAAGATCCCCAGGAGGAGACAATGGCACCCTATGCCAGTATTCTTGCCTGGAAAATATCATGGGCAGAGGAGCCTACATTCCATGGGGCAGCAAACAGTTGGATACAACTGAGTGACTGAGAACATCAGGAGCTAACACAATATCATAAGTCAAATCTTTTACTCCGATAAAATTTTTAAAAATACATAAAACGAATCCCTGTGATGTACACCTAAAACTAACATGATACTGTATGTCAATTATACTTTAATAAATACAAAGATGATGCTTATTTTATAGAGGACAAAAACAGATGCCAGAGACACTAAAGTGAAAGTCTCTCAGTTGTGTCCGACTCATTGTGAACCCCACGGACTATAAAGTCCATGGAATTCTCCAGGCCAGAATACAAAGACACTAAGCAACCTGCTTAAGATCATGTAATACTGGGATAATGGAAATACAGCTCAACTAACTTGCACTTAAAATTGTTTATCAATTTTTTGTACTCACTATTCATTGATGAAGCTGTAGGCAGTCAATATAAGAAAATAATATAGTATTTTAGATGAGCAAATATAGGACTAAAGTACTTCAAGAGTTTATTTGGAGTTAGTCATTAAGAGGATATACACTCTTCTAAAGCTATTTTTGAGCTAGTATCTGCCTGAAGATCATGGAATACAGAGTACCCTCAGCTTCGCTGTTACAAATATTATAGTAAGAAGTAGTGTAACAACCTGACCAGATTTGTATCAGTGATCCAGATGGAAAGTTTCTGCATTTCACTAGTAAATTCTAGCTCACTTTCCATTCATTAATCTACTTTCATGCAACTTCTGTATGGTAACTCCATTAACTTTCTAGTTTCAAGGCATGACTTACTATAACAGATCAATTGAATTATCAGAAAATAACTGGAATGTGAACATCTTTTCCTTCTTCCTAAGATTTAAGTCTTCCAACCCCTTGTGTTTTCTTCTCTTGAAAGACAGTGGAGGATAGAATGTTGAAGAAAAGAGAGAACTGGTTTTCCAAATCTTTACTTGCCCTACTCCTTGCTTGATGTCAATTTAGAATACAGGATTGGGAAGGTGTACTGGGCTTCCCTGTGTCTCAGATGGTAAAGAATCTACCTATGATGTGGGAGATCTGGGTTTGATCCCTGGGTCAGGAAGATCTCCTGGAAAAGGAAATAGCAATCTACTCCAGTATTCTTGCCTGGAGAATTCCATGGACAAGAGGAACCTGGCAGGCTACAGTCCATGGGAGTCACAAAGAGTTGGACACAACTGAGCACTAATGTGTTCACTTTCACATTGGAAGACCATGATGATAGATAATAATTATGAATTATTAGCACAATGGTATGTAGTGTTTATTGAGAACTTCGTCTTCATCCATTTCAGGTCCTATGAAAAGCTCCATGTGTACAGTCTCATAGATGTAAGCAGTTAGTCCCAGGCTACACACCAGTGAGCCAAGGTGTCAGAACTTGACCTCACACGTGTCTAGCCCCCAGACCTGTGTATTAACCACTATGCTGTTTCCCATTCTGGCTCAAATGAAAGTCAAGAAGTTCAGGAAGAATCTGTATTATATGAGTTGCAGTGAATGGCTGGTTCCAGGAAACTCTGATTCTTTTTAATAGCCAAGGTTTATTTAGAAAAAAATAAATAACCACACAGGCAGTTCTTTCCACAAACAAGTGAAAGAAAGCAAGCCAAGGATGAAGGCAAACATCCAACTACTAATGGTGTGTCATAGATGCAATTGTGTTCAATGGTGATGAGGAGGCAAAATTCCCTGTCCAAGGACTGTGTGCAGATTCTCAAAATTTATGTATGATTTCTGGGCCTCAGTTTTTTCATTTGTAAGATGGGGCTAATAGTCTTTATATCACGGTTTTTAACAAGGATTAAATACGCACACACACTTTCATGCACATTTATAATATCTAGTGTAGCTCCTAAATTAGTGGTCAGTCTGTAAATGTTAGTTCTAGCTCCTGTCCTGATACTCACCTCTTCTGATGTTCTCAAAGAGTTGGATGTGATATGCCAAGACTGTGGGTGGCAGGAACCCAGAGCCCAGAACCAAGTCAACCTGACCGAAAGGTTAGGCAAAGAAACACAGCTGATGGAAGAACAGCTGAAATCCAGACAGTAAACTCCGGATGTTGGAAACCACTTGAGTTGGAGGATACCAAGTACCTCCCTTAGGGGATCAAAGCATTAAGATTGAACCTAGGCAGCCAGGAAAGAACCAAGAGTCGCATATTTACCAGTCAAACCGGTGAGGACCACAAGCGGGGATTTAGAGCTCAGAACCCTACAGGCTGACAAAGTTAGCAGGTCAGGGTCAGGCATCCATGCAATTCTAGATGATAGATTTGTAGCACCTGCCAAAACAAGATCTTCAGACAAAGGTAAAATTGCTGCCTGTCATACTTTTAGCTTAGGTGCTATTCAGTCCCGGGGCATATTGGACATTTAAGTAGATATTCCTTGGTGGAAAAAGAATAAAATTTTTGATATTATAAGATTTCCTGGTGGAGAAAAGAGAGCTGTGCTATGGTCTAGGATTACTGCAAGTCCCCAAACTGGGCTGTAGAGGGTCTATAATGCTTTGGGCAATTGAGAAAGAAGCTTTAGTCTCCTTGCCTTCAGACTCCCAAGTCAGATCACAAACTTATCCACGGTTATTACCCTATCTTTGTCCAATCATGAATATATAATAAATGCCTCTGGAGCTATATATTTGTTTATTTATTATGAATACATAAAATAGTTTTAGTCTATTTTTGAAAGACCTAAGATAATTAGTTAAAAAGTGAAGGTTATTCTACCAAATTTAAGGATGAGAAACTGAGGCACAGAGAGGTTAGTTTCCTAGGTCATTCAGCTAAATGTAGCCAAGCCTTGATTTGAACCTAAGCAGTCTAGCCTCACAGAAACCCACTTAACTGCCATGCTGTGTTTTAATTTAGAGAAACTTAAGTTCCATTTGACACCTAAATCTCTGGGATATCAAAACAAAGGAAAAAAATTTGTTTGCCCTTTTCTCCTCCCTCCCTCTCCAGGAGTTGGTGATGGACAGGGAGGCCTGGCATGCTGCAATTAATGGGGTCACAAAGAGTCAGACACGACTGAGCAGCTGATTTGATCTGATTTGAATGTGTCCTTATTTGTTCATTTCCTGCGTGTTGGGGTTGTTGTCTCTTTTCATAGAAGTAGAGTATTTTATTTTAATTTTTACCTTTCTTCTCAAAAGACATAATTTTTCACAATGTGTTTTAGTTCCACTATGTATCCAGTTGAGCTATTCCAAATCCTGAAAGATGATGCTGTGAAAGTGCTGCACTCAATATGCCAGCAAATTTGGAAAACTCAGCAGTGGCCACAGCACTGGAAAGGTCAGTTTTCATTCCAATCCCAAAGAAAGACAATGCCAAAGAATGCTCAAACTACCACACAATTGCACTCATCTCACACACTAGTAAAGTAATGCTCAAAATTCTCCAAGCCAGACTTCAGCAATATGTGAACCGTGAACTTCCTGATGTTCAAGCTGGTTTTAGAAAAGGCAGAGGAACCAGAGATCAAATTGCCAACATCCGCTGGATCATGGAAAAAGCAAGAGAGTTCCAGAAAAACATCTATTTCTGCTTTATTGACTATGCCAAAGCCTTTGACTGTGTGGATCACAAGAAATTGTGGAAAATTCTGAAAGAGATGGGAATACCAGAACACCTGATCTGCCTCTTGAGAAATTTGTATGCAGGTCAGGAAGCAACAGTTAGAACTGGACATGGAACAACAGACTGGTTCCAAATAGGAAAAGGAGTTCATCAAGGCTGTATATTGTCACCCTGTTTATTTAACTTATATGCAGAGTACATCATGAGAAATGCTGGACTGGAAGAAACACAAGCTGGAATCAAGATTGCCGGGAGAAATATCAATCACCTCAGATATGCAGATGACACCACCCTTATGGCAGAAAGTGAAGAGGAACTCAAAAGCCTCTTGATGAAAGTGAAAGTGGAGAATGAAAAAGTTGGCTTAAAGCTCAACATTCAGAAAATGAAGATCATGGCATCCGGTCCCATCACTTCATGGGAAACAGATGGGGAAACAGTGGAAACAGTGTCAGACTTTATTTTTCTGGGCTCCAAAATCACTACAGATGGTGACTGCAGCCATGAAATTAAAAGATGCTTACTCCTTGGAAGGAAAGTTATGACCAACCTAGATAGCA
>NW_011495034.1:917260-917403 GCF_000754665.1 Bison bison bison | reverse complement strand
ACCAACCTAGATAGCATATTCAAAAGCAGAGACATTACTTTGCCAACAAAGGTTTGTCTAGTCAAGGCTATGGTTTTTTCTGTGGTCATGTATGGATGTGAGAGTTGGACTGTGAAGAAGGCTGAGCGCCGAGGAATTGATGC
>NW_011495034.1:904742-917160 GCF_000754665.1 Bison bison bison | reverse complement strand
ATATTCAAAAGCAGAGACATTACTTTGCCAACAAAGGTTTGTCTAGTCAAGGCTATGGTTTTTTCTGTGGTCATGTATGGATGTGAGAGTTGGACTGTGAAGAAGGCTGAGTGCCGAAGAATTGATGCTTTTTAACTGTGGTGTTGGAGAAGACTCTTGAGAGTCCCTTGGACTGCAAGGAGATCCAACCAGTCCATTCTGAAGGAGATCAGCCCTGGGATTTCTTTGAAAGGAATGATGCTCAAGCTGAAATTCCAGTACTTTGGCCACCTCATGCGAAGAGTTGACTCATTGGAAAAGACTCTGATGCTGGGAGGGATTGGGGGCAGGAGGAGAAGGGGACGACAGAGGATGAGATGGCTGGATGGCATCACTGACTCGATGGACGTGAGTCTGAGTGAACTCCTGGAGTTGGTGATGGACAGGGAGGCCTGGCGTACTGCGATTCATGGGGTCGCAAAGAGTTGGACACGACTGAGCGACTGATCTGATCTGATGTATTTTAAGACATAAACAGTGGATGTGAAATTTTTTTTGATAAAATTGTTAGCATCTGTTGTGCAGTAGGCCCTTTACAAGGGACACAAGCCTACTCAATGGGCTTATAAAATTTGAGCTTTATTGTAAGTTTGCAGTGAAATCTGAAAAAATTCTGGAAATGAGGAAACACTAGGTAGCCAGACCCAGGGCTGTTCTGGTGACCAAGAGAGAAGATTTCCCCTCTGCTGTGGGATTGTCAACAGTCCTGCTTGCCACACGCTATGATATCAGTACAGATCACATTTACCAGAGGGGACCTAAGTCCGGGCATCAAAAAGTGAGCTGGGTCAATTAGATCTGAAACTGAGCGGGACCCTGTGGGGTTCCTGGGCATGGAAGCCTCTCTATGTCCCCTGTTTCTTATTTGTAGGGAGTAGACTCCAGCCTCCATGACCTTCCCTGAATTCTTAAGGGCAGACTCAAACAGTTGCTAATCAGGGAAAGGAAGAGATACAAAGACAAGAGAAGAGGCCATCAGAGGCCAGACTTAAGGAAGCAGAGGAGCTCGTCCTGAGACAACCTGAGGCCAAATTAAAGGAGTTCAGGCCCTGCACACACCCTGATCCTTGTTAGCAACACCACCCTTGAACCTTTGCTATCAGACTCCTCTCTGAATTCTCCGAGGTTGGAATACAGTTTTTGAACCATGAGCCCCCTGTGTCCTTCTTTCCCTGGCAAAGCAAAAAAAAATAATAATCTTTTCTGCTTCACCCAAAACTCCAGCACCAAAATTCAGTTCAGCACCTGAGCACAGAAGCCAAGTATTCAACATCAGATCCATCTTTCAAAAATTTAAACTATGACATTGGTAAACAGGAGAATCTATGGTACTCAACAGCTAGATAGAAACAGGCAGATGCAGAGCCAGTATTGAAAATAGCAACCAACATAATAATGCTGATGAATTTTCATAACACACTATAATGTAAATGTAACAGTTTTGTAGCATGACCTATGTTCTATGTTGACTTTAAACAAATTTGTTTAGCCCCATAGGTTCATTTTCTCAACTGATATACAAACACATCTGTCATCTCACAAAAATTTTATCAGTGGGATATATTTGAAGAGGAGTTTAAATGTTTTGCCAATCATAGAATACTGTGAGATAAGTAGAATAGTTCATAGTTTCATGTCCCACTGTTCTCAGACATAAATTGTGAAACTGAATTCTAGATAAATTTCATTATTAAAAAGTGTTAGTAACAACCTTGTCAACATCCTTCACTCTAACTTTTTAGGTTTTAAATATGATTAAAATATAATTGTTGGGCCAAAATGAATCATTAAATTATTTTTCAAAATTATGTGTAATACTGATGTAATGCATATGCCAGTGAAGATTTACTAAGTTAGCCTTAGATTAATTCAAGAATATAGTTCTTTTTAAAAATAAATTTATTGGAGTATAGTTGATTTATGATGTTGTGTTAGTTTCAGGTGTACAGTGTAGGGATTCAGTGATACATACACATATACTCATTCTTTTTCAGATTCTTTTCCCATACAGATTATTATAGAATATTGAGTAGAGTTTCCTGTGCTGTACAGTATGTCCTTGTTGATTAACTATTTTATATATAGCAGTGTGTGTATGTTAATCCCAAGCTCCTAATTTCTTCCTCCTCCCCACAATTCCCCTTTGATAACCATGTTTGTTTTAAGAATATAATTCTTATAATTTCTGTCACTTTGCATGTAAGACCTGAAGATACATCCATGAACAGAATTAAAATGTCAAAGGATGTGGTTTCTGAAAGGAGACAGTCTAGCAAACTTGTCCCTGATCTTTCTGAATTCAAGTCTCTAGGCTTATATTTTACAAATATTTATATACACTTCTGGCTAGATGAAGCCCTGCATTTAAAAGGCTTAGCATTTTACCAACCAAACCATCATGATTCTGTCTTTTCATTTCAATTCACAAAGGAAATACTGAATGTTAAAGGGAGAGCCTGATGACAACTTGGTGTTCATATCATTCATAGGATGTCACCAGTATGCTGCATCTGGACAGATTTGGCTGTGAGCATAAAGTATATTTCACTATATGTCTAATAAAACTTATGTAATTTGAAATATGACTTGGAGTCCTTGGAGACATCATAGAAATTAACCTAAATCAAAGAAATTATCCAAATATTTGTAGAAATTTTTTCTAAACTATGGGAAGCATAAAATGTACTGGATACAAAATTGAAATTCAGAAATAGATGAACCATGATCTAAAAGTGTATTGACACTTAACCTCTTTAAGACTCCAATTCTTCATCTGTGAAATGAATATAATAACAACCCCTAACCCACATAAATATTTGTTACTATGAGGATTAAATGAGCTAATGCAGATACATCTCTTAACACATAGAAGGTCTACTGTAAATCGTAGGTATAGACACAGGACAGAAAATACTGAATAATAAGGCACAGAGTTAATCATAGAAAAGTGGAAACACTGGAAATAATTAAGGTTATTTCTGAAGTGCAAAACTTGTTTGTAGTTCTAAAGTTCAAGTCAAATATCTATCATTATCCCCTTTTTGATGTTTAAAATGGTTATCTCTTGAAACTGCTTTAGGGAAAAAAACACATGAACTGAGAACAATTGTTAAAATATGTACAAACTGAAATATAAATGTATCTTCAGCCCTGGGATAAGGGCTGAATAAGATGATGTTCCACAAATCTAAGGTGAATCAGTAAATGGTGATTTATTAAATTAATTACTAACCAATGCAATGGCAACCCACTCTAGTGATCTTGCCTGGAAAAACCCATGGACAGAGGAGACTGGTGGGCTACAGTCCATGGGGTCATAAAGAGTCGGACACGACTCAGTGACTAAACAACAGCAACTGCTTATAAAACATTATTAATCATATGTTTAGAAGAGATAAGAGAAAATGTGAATCCCAATACACAATTGAAAGAAAACTGAGACAGTTTGTTTTAACCTTTGATCTTCCACTTAAAATATTATGTGTCTACAGAAACCCATAATAAGACTATTTTGCATCTGGAAAGCCACAGAGCCACAGAACATGAAGGCCAGCTGCAAGAAATCATTATTAAAAGAGATTCATCCTTTTCTCAAAAGAAAAAAAAAAAAAAAAAAAACTGGTTTTATGGAGAAAGTGCCAGTACAGTTTACACTTGAGCCACCTTGAACAATTTTCTGGCTGGGTAATCAGAAAATGTCTTGAAACAGTAGAGCGGAGGTGAACTTACTTGGATGGCACCAGCCTCAGGGGCTGGTCTTGGTTGCTCAGAGGCCTCTAACTTTCCTGAGATTCAGTTTCCTTCTCCTCTAAAATCTTGAGAGGTTGGGGAAGAAGTAGTGGTTTTCAGGGTCTTCATTTGACCTTTCAAATAAATCTTAAGGAAAAGTCAAATAAATAAAACCCCCAAATTGTTCTTTCTGAAGGGGAGTGTGTGTGTGTGTGTATGTGTGTTCTGTGGTGTGTGTGTGTTCTGTGGTGTGTGTGTGTGTTTGTGTGTGTGTGTGTTCTGTGGTGTGTGTGTGTTCTGTGGTGTGTGTGTGTTCTGTGTGTGTGTGTTGTTTGTGTGTGTGTGTTCTGTGGTGTGTGTGTGTTTGTGTGTGTGTTCTGTGGTGTGTGTGTGTTCTGTGGTGTGTGTGTATGTTTGTGTGTGTGTGTGTTCTGTGGTGTGTGTGTGTCTTTGTGTGTGTGTGTGTGTGTTCTGTGGTGTGTGTGTGTTTTCTGGGGTGTGTGTGTTTTTGTGTGTGTGTGTGTTTGTGTGTGTGTGTTCTGTGGTGTGTGTGTGTCTTTGTGTGTGTGTGTTTGTGTGTGTGTGTGTGTTCTGTGGTGTGTGTGTGTGTGTGTTCTTTGGTGTGTGTGTGTCTTTGGTGTGTGTGTGTTTGTGTGTGTGTTCTGTGGTGTGTGTGTGTTCTGTGGTGTGTGTGTATGTTTGTGTGTGTGTGTGTTCTGTGGTGTGTGTGTGTCTTTGTGTGTGTGTGTTTGTGTGTGTGTGTGTGTTTTGTGGTGTGTGTGTGTGTGTGTTGTGTGGTGTGTGTGTGTGTTCTGTGGTGTGTGTGTGTGTTCTGTGGTGTGTGTGTGTTCTGTGGTGTGTGTGTATGTTTGTGTGTGTGTGTGTTCTGTGGTGTGTGTGTGTCTTTGTGTGTGTGTGTGTTTGTGTGTGTGTTCTGTGGTGTGTGTGTGTTCTGTGGTGTGTGTGTGTGTTTGTGTTCTGTGGTGTGTGTGTGTGTGTTCTGTGGTGTGTGTGTGTCTTTGTGTGTGTGTGTGTATCTTTGTGTGTGTGTGTGTGTGTTCTGTGGTGTGTGTGTGTGTGTTCTGTGGTGTGTGTGTGTCTTTGTGTGTGTGTGTGTTTGTGTGTGTGTGTTCTGTGGTGTGTGTGTGTCTTTGTGTGTGTGTGTTTGTGTGTGTGTGTGTGTGTGTTGTGGTGTGTGTTTGTGTGTGTGTGCACTGTGGTGTGTGTGTGTTCTGTGGTGTGTGTGTGTGTTTGTGTGTGTGTGTGTTCTGTGGTGTGTGTGTGTTCTGTGGTGTGTGTGTGTGTGTGTGTGTGTGTGTGTGTTCTGTGGTGTGTGTGTGTGTGCTGTGGTGTTTGTGTTTGTGTGTACCCATGCCACAAGTGCCATCTGCTTACCTTTCGGGTAAGGAAGAGAAGGAAGAAATATGTACTTATCTGAGTTATTTATAATGAGGAAAAGTGGAAACATTCTTAGTTATGCCATTATTAAAGAATTTGCCTATTTAAATAATAAATATTAAGGAATTTTTTAAATTATAAAAATTGAAGGCATTTAAAGAAACTGATAAGTATAAGGAGTATGAAATCTCCTGGTTCTTGTTGGGTGCTATTGGTAAAAGCGATGGAAGACAGAAGGGGATTAATAACTAATTTAAGGAGATGTGTCAAAACCAAAGGTTCTCTTAAGGAGCATATATCAATAAAAAGATTCATTTCCAACAACTAGAGGGAAAAAAAAATTGCTGAGGATAAGGCCCAGGACCTAGTTCTAAGGGCAGGAAGGGACCACCTAGTGTTGAATCCTTAACCCTGGCAAGGCTGCTATGCTCGAGACCTTGACTGCCAAGGTTTTGACTCTGAGATGTGAGATGAAGACATCTGAGTCTGTGTACTTAGGAATCTAGAATGTCCAGCTTCCCGTGGACAAAAGACCTAGAAAAGTAGCCCACATTTTTCCTGTTAAAGTCGGACATTCCTACCTGTCTTTAAGACAACACAGAGGCCTCTGCCTTATAAGATAATAACACCTCTTTGGGATCTGCCCTCACCTCTCCCACTGGCCATCAGAAGAACAATATTGGCCTGCCAGATGCATGCTGGCACTAGATAGAGAATCCCGCGAGACTACCCACATGTAGCAGCCAGAGCCTGGGGAGTGTATATGGGACTGAATTCTGAGGGTGCTGGATCTGGGTGGGCAGTTGGAACATGATCTTGGATAAGAGAATCCATCAGTAGGGGAGCACCATCTCATGATCTAAGATTTATTACCCTGTTGAAGACCTTATGAAACAGTGTTACAATGCTAACACTCTTGGGAGCTGGAAAAAGCAATGGCCTTCAATAAATAAGTGAGAGATGTTATTAATGGAACTACTGTGGCAGACAGTTGAGCAAGAGGTTCGGAGAAGTGAGCATGGTGGGAGAGGTACACGATGTTTGGCTGCAAAACCCCAGCCCACTGTGGGAGACCCGGGAGGAAACTCCACCTTCTAAACTGATGAGCTGCCCTGATGAGTACCAGGTTGCAGCACTTCTGAGCTGCTCAGCCATGAATGTCTCTTATGGGTGACACAGAAGGTGCTGTTACAGAATTGGGTTTTCTGATAGCAGTGGGATTGAGGAGTGCAAGAATAGCACCAACCAGGTGGCAGAGCTTAAACTTTAGAAACTCTAGGTGTAGCTACCGATCATAATTGGTAGCAAGATCTGAAAGACAGCCAAGGGGAGCTGGCCTATAGAGAACTTCAGGGATATACTGTTGGACATGATACTCCTAGGGGCAAGATAAATGGACAGCCAATAATATTATAGCTCAAGGTATAAAATATATAGAGCCAAATAAGTCAAAGATTTATGCCTAGTCACTCCAAAAAAACTTCATGATCCCTTGTCCAGTTTTTGAACTTATTTTTAAATCTTGAATCATTTCCCCTGAAGAAAATGCTGGATCCTCATGAGGCAGGCTTGGTGTGTTATAGCCCATGGGGTTGCAAAGAGTTGGACATGAATGGGAGGCTGAACACACAGCACACATGACAAAGCATCTACCAATCTCACAGCAGATGTCTGTAACAATCCTCTTAAAGCAATCTATGTTCACTTACACCAGTTCACTTACACCACTTGAGGTCGGTTAGACATGTGGCTTAGGTTGGGGTTAATATCGCGGCATCTAAAATAGCATGAAGAATTCCTCTCCTAGAGTGTGGGGGTGAGACATATTTGGATTGGATTAAAATGGAGTCCTAGCCCAAGTTCAGCTCACTGGATCCACATATCCGTCTGGTAGTTATTTTACTAGTCCTCAAATATACAAATGAATGTACTTGGGAGGTGGAAGAAGGCCTGAACTGGTTTCTTGTCCTGAGGGGTAAGAGCTAAAATAGTACAGAAGGCCAACTGGGAGCTCTGGAGGGGGCTTCTCTCCCATTCCTGCCACTCCCCAGCCAACATAATAATTAAAAAAAGAAAAGTCACATTTCAGAAGAAACCTCAGGGAACATTGCCCTTAAAAAGCTAAAGAATTCAGGGATAACGGGCCCCATCATATCTTTATTTAGTTAACCAGTCTGATTGTTAAAAAATAGCTAGACATTGGCAGATGCTAACAGTTTACTACAAACCTAGGCAAAGAGGAACCCTGATCGCAGCTTTTATATTAGATGCTCTGGTCTTTTTTTCCTCATAGAAAGAAAGAGCTACAGAAGCAATGTGGTTGAATGTGGGGCAACCAGGGATGCATTTATTCTTTGCTCCAGGATTATGCTAACTCTCCTACTCTTTGTCATCATTTAGTCTGAAAGGGCCTGCACCATTTTTCTGGACATTCTAGAGATGGTCCATTATACTGATAACATTGGGTTCATCAGACAAGCAAGTAGTGGTAAGGAGGGGGA
Source organism: Bison bison bison (assembly GCF_000754665.1). NCBI lineage: Eukaryota > Metazoa > Chordata > Mammalia > Artiodactyla > Bovidae > Bison > Bison bison. The sequence goes on along the minus strand of NW_011495034.1, from coordinate 909,493 downwards.
TTTGGGTAAGACAGATGATCCAGGGGATGGAAGATAAACTCTATGATAATTCAGGCTTCCTGTTTCAATGAGTGTATCTGGTAATCCACATTCAGTAGAGAGAAGCATCTTGAGGTAAAACATATATTGACTCATTGGTAGTGATAGGATAGGGTGGCTGATTTTGTTTAGTCTTGGAAGGATACGACCTGAAAAATTAGAGACCAAGAGATCTGGGGAGAAACCATATGTATGTATATTAATCACATTTTAGAGGACTTCCTTGGTGGTCCAGTGTTTAAAACTCTGACCTTCCAATGCAGGGGGGATGCGTTTGATCCCCAGTTGGGAAGCTAAGATTCTACATGCAACCTGGCCAAAAGAGAACAAGAAATCATGTCTTATTATTCTGTAATTTTGATGTTTTGACATCTTGAGACTAACTAATATCTTAAGATAGCAAACAACTCTCCTGCAATTGCATCTTGCATATATAAGACAACCACTGACTTTATCAAGCCCTTATGCTTTGGGCATCTATTCCTCTGCCCTAATCACACAGGTCCAGGTAGTCGATAACTAGGGATAGTCCCTACACCCCAAAGCCTGGAAGAAGTTATTCAGACTAGCCAGTCAAAACTTGCTTATCCTGCCTAAGCTACTCCTTCCCACAGAAACCACAACAAAAGTTCTTGCCACAGTGTCCCCCTCCGCCTCTACCTTCTGACTGACTTCCCTGTGTAACTTCCTGTGGTGTTCCCTGCCTCCTGCTCTTGGGACCTGTGATTATAACAAACTATCTTTTCAATAGAAATTTTCTTCCGATCTGTTGGTCTCACCATATCTAAAAAATGATGAAACAGGATGGACTTGGAATTGGCATGAAGGGTGCAGAATTTGCTGTCGTGTACCCACAGGAGTGCACACAGTCATTTCACTCATGTCTGACTCTTTGCAACCCTATTAACTATAACCTGCCAGGCTCCTCTGCCCATGGGATTATCCAGGCAAGAATACTGGAGGGGGTTGCCATTGTCTCCTCCAGGGGATCTTCCTGACCCAGGGATCCAGCCCATGTCTCCTGCATCTCCTGCATTGCAGGAGAATTCTTTATTACTGAGCCACCTGGGAAGGCCCTGCCCACAAGAGCATATCCACCCCAAAAGAAGCATGAAACAGCCAAGTAGACAGAAGGAGTCACCTAGCAGAGGATACTCAGCCAGGACTATTTTTGGCCAGCACAAGTTTGCTTAATGAGCTCGTGGGCACATTCAGCATGGTAGCTGGTGTGGAGGTTGTGCATATGCCCAGCAGTATGAACCTGTGCTCACCCCAAGACTGGTTTAGCTGCCATGCTAGGCCTGTTCTCCCATTACAGACAGCACTGCTATAAATATCTCTGTGCAAATATCCTGATATTCATACACAAGTCTCCTGCTTTTCTTTTTGTTTTTAATAATAAATGTGCCTTTTTGCATGCCCAGGGCTGACTATAATCTTAGCATTATGTCTCTGGTTTCTTATATAATTAAAAATGTAAAGTGGGGCTTCCCTGGTGGTCCAGGGGTTATGACTTGGCTTTCCAATGCAGGGGGTGCAGGTTCAACCCCCAGTCAGGGAGCTAAGATCACACACGCTTCAGGGCCCAAAAATCAAAACATAAAAGCAGAAGCAATATTGTAACAAATTCAATAAAGACTTTAAAATGATCCATATCAAAAAATCCTAAAAAAATAAACATAAAGTATAAGAATATCGAAGTTTCAATATAGTGTTTGTGAAAGATACACATCTGCTATGAAATCCACCCATGGTTCTTAGTGAGCAGGCAAGGAGCTTGCACCAGCAATGGGGCTGGAGATAGAAGGAAATGGTTGATTTATTCCATGCAATCATATAACTTACAATCTTATGGGAATTCTTATCTCTCACTAAAAGACAGGGCTTATATGACAGAAAAAGGTGTGTAAAACTGAAAAGAACTTCAGGCCTAAATGCCTAATTTAAAAAAAATAATAATAAATAATTAAAACCTATGAGCTTGAAATGATTAAATATCAAAATCTTAATAGCAGGTCCATGTACAAAGCAAGCTGAAGAAGAATGAAATATTGTTTTCATAGTCTTATTTTCCTTTTAGTTTAATTTTAAAAGTAAATCTCACTGATTAGCAGATGACTTTTGCACTTAATCCAGAAAATTTTTACTGAATGGAAAAGCAATTTACAAGAACCTTTACAAAGAAATGTCATGTTGATAATAATGTTTTTGAAATTGAATTTTTTCCCTTTAATTGATCTTTTCAATGCTGACTCAAAGTAATTTCCATCAGGATTTCTTGCTTATTCATTTTCCCCTCAAGTCTTTAATTAAAATGTTAAAAATTGTGATTCTCCTTTTGTTAGTTTGATTGTAAGTCTAAGTTGAGAGAATTGAAACTACTTGGCTTTCTTCTGCTATAATTCCAATGCCAAATGAATTTCATAAATGCCTTGCTATATTTCAGGATATATTTGGTATATAGTTGCCATGTTAACAAAAACAAACCTAAACTAAAAACAAAGAATAGGATACCCAGTTAAGTTTTAACATCATATTCAAATTCCAAAGACCATATTGATTTAGAGTCGAAAAAGGAAGATTGTAGAGCATCAGATTTGACAGAAGGAATAGAATCAATTACCTGACAAGGATAAGATGCTCATGCTTACACCTTGATCATTATTAGCAGTTGGGGAAATGCATGTTACACATACCATAGAAATATACCCCTCTAACTTTAGCCTTAGACCTTCTGATTGACATAGACCAGAGTTCCAGTCTGTCTGGAAAAATCTTAGGACACAAGAACATACTCTTTTGGGGGGTTGGATAAAGGGAATAAAGAATCCCAGAACACTAAAATAAGAGAGAATTAATATTATACTTAGATGAGAAGAGGACCACCTATTTTGCTAGAATTCAGAGACTCCAAGAGGGCCCTGCTCTTGTCAAAATTACATCTTTCTATTCACTCTGCTCACCTTTTTGTTCTTTGGGTCATAATCAATGTCTGAAACCTCGTTACTTTAACTTTGAAGAATATTAAAATGCCAACATCCCAAGGTGCTTTGTTTTGTTCAAGGCAGTAGTGAACCATGTCGATGTCAGTAGTGAACCATTTCCAGTCATCATTGGAAATCTCAACCTTCACTCTCCTTAGAATTCCCTGGGAAATAAAAACAAAACAAAAATCAAAAAACTACCATTGTCTTGGCTCCATCTTGAGAGAGTGATTCATATTTTCTGGGTAGGACCCCAACATCAGATATTATCGAAAAAGTTCCCTAGGTGGTTTTATATGCAGTCAGGGTTAAGCATTAGTTTATTACAGGGTGGGTTTGATTACACATGGGCAGTAAAGTCAAAGGAGTTTTTGAGTGGTGTCAACAGACTGTGTGGGATTGAGCTGAGAGGTGCTCCAGGCCACACACACAGAACAGGTTTGGTTGCTCTATCACCAGTCATGGGGAGATCCCTGGGTGTTTTCTGCTCAAGAAAGGTTTTATCTTAGCTGAAGTTGTCCTTACACATTAGGTCTGGATTGCAACGTATAACCCTTTTCTGAGAGGGTGAGTTCTTTTGCCCTTTCCAAATGTGCTTAGAAAGTCCCATTTTTCTATTAAACTATTTATGTGTATATCTTTCCGGGAGACTTGAGGCTCAAGGGCAGTGTTGATGGTTTCTCTGTTTCATTAGATGAATGAGAAACATGTGTTTTGTTTCATTAGCTGACTCTTAGTGGGCAAAAATTTTGAATAGACTTTGGCCCTGGTGAATGGAGGGGCTTTTACTTAAACATTACATATAAGTTTGTCATGGTTTGAGGGCCTTCATCTTGTTAGATCCTATTTTTATGGTGTATCACATCATCTTATTAATTTTTAAAAATGTTAAACTGATTTGCATCTCTGGAATAAATATCACTTAATCATTTTGTATCATGTATGATCATACTCATGAAACACACACAAAACCCATAAGCAACATAGCAACAAGCATACATATGATCTACTTTTCATGAATGTGATTGCCCTGTAGTTTCCTGAAAAGAGAAAAAAATTGGAGTTATCGAATACAACTTTATTAGTTTCACAGTTGTCAATATTCAGTCCTCTTGAAGCTTGAAATATATTTTTCTTTTACTTTTTCAACAAATCTAAGAACATAGTACTCTACATATGTACAGTGAATAATGAGCACAAGGACTTCATCATGAGTTGGGAAAATATATATGTATATTAATAGATATAAGGAAATTTTTGATTAAGTTAGAGCATTTCAGGGTTAAACTAATGGGAGTTAAGACTGGTAGATATGCCTTGATAAAAATCTCAGAAAGAAATGTATGATCTGATACAATACAAAAAAAATAAGCATTTTTCTTAATACATTTTTTAACTTATAAAGATAAAACACATTAATTAAATTGAAAAATTCAGAAAAATATAAAGTTGTGAAACCTATAATAATCACAGTTAACATACTACATTGCCTTCTTTGAGTCTAGTTTCATCCATTTGAAAATAATTGGGATATTCTTGTACAGTTCATATATGATTTTTAAATTACTTATTTTTAATTGGAGGATAATTGCTTTACAATATTGTGTTGAATCTGCCATACATCAGTATGAATCAGCCATAGGTGTACATATGTACCCTCCCTCTTGAAACTCCCTCCCACCTCCCACCCCATCCCACCCCTCTGGGCTGTCACAGAGCACTGGGTTG
>NW_011495034.1:891093-904642 GCF_000754665.1 Bison bison bison | reverse complement strand
TGCCAAACATCAGTATGAATCAGCCATAGGTGTACATATGTACCCTCCCTCTTGAAACTCCCTCCCACCTCCCACCCCATCCCACCCCTCTAGGCTGTCACAGAGCACCAGATTTGAGCTCCCTGTGCCACACAGCAAATTCTCACCAGCTATCTATTTTACAAATGGTAATGTATGTGCTTCATTGTTCCTATTTGTCCCGCCCTCTCCTTCCCCACTGTGTCCAAAAGTCTGTTCTCTAAGTCTGAATCTCTATTCTTGACCTGCAAATAGATTCATCAGTACCATCTTTCTAGATTCCATATGTACACATTAATACACAGTATTTATTTTTCTCTTTCTGTTTTACTTCACTCTGTACAATAAGCTCTAGGTTCATTCACCTCATTAGCACTGACTCAAATGAATTTCCTTTTATGACTGAGGTCCATCTAGTCAAGGCTATGGTTTTTCCAGTGGTCATGTATGGATGTGAGAGTTGGACTATAAAGAAAGCTGAGCGCTGAAGAATTGATGCTTTTGAACTGTGGTGTTGGAGAAGACTCTTGAGAGTCCCTTGGACTACAAGGAGACTAGTCCATTCTGAAGGAGATCAGTTCTTTGTATTCATTGGAAAGACTGATGTTGAAGCTGAAACTCCAATACTTTGGCCACCTGATATGAAGAGTTGACTCATTGGAAAGACCCTGATGCTGGGAAAGATTGAGGGCAGGAGGAGAAGGGGACGATGGAAGGTAAGATGGTTGGATGGCATCACCAACTCAATGGACAATGGGTTTAGGTGGACTCCGGGAGTTGGTGATGGACAGGGAGGCCTGGTGTGCTGTGGTTCATGGGGTCGCAAAGAGTCGGACACGACTGAGCAACTGAACTGAACTGAACTGACCTGAACTGAATATTCCATTATATATATGTACCACAACTTCTTTGTGCATTTTCTGTCAATTGACATCTAGGTTGCTCCCATATCCTAGCTACTGAAAATAGTGCTGCAATGAATATTGGGGTGCATGTGTCTTTTTCAATTATGGTTTCCTCAGGGTATATGCCCAGTAGTGAGATTGTTGGGTCATATGGTAGTCTTACTCCTAGTTTTTTAAGGAATTTCCTTACTGGTCTCCATAGTGGCTGTATCAATTTACATTTCCACCAACCATGCAAGAGGGTTCTTTTCTCCACATGCTCTCCAGCATTTCTTGTTTGTAGATATTTTGATGATGGTCATTCTGACTGGTATGAGATGATACCTCATGTAGTTTTGATTTGCATTTCTCTAATAATGAAAAATGTTGAGCATCTTTTCATGTATTTATTAGCCATCCATATGTTTTCTTTGGAGAACTGTCTGTTTGGGTCATCTGCCCACCTTTTGATTGGGTTGTTTGTTTTTCTGCTATTGAGTTACAGGAGCTATTTGCATAATTTGCAGATTAATCCTTTGTCATATATATACTCTTTTCATTGTGTATTTTATTAATTTTCTATACAATTTCAAACTCTTTGAAAAGACAGATTACATATTACCTCTTCATATTGGCTCTATTATTAGACATTTAGGTAATTTCTAAATTTTCACTATTCTAGATAACTGCAGGTTGCACACTTTTGTATCTATATTACATTTCAATAGCTTTTTTGAAAATAAAAAAACAAAACTTGATCACATTTTTACATTATGGGACCAGATTTATCCTAAATACTTGCTCCTTAATGTATAGTCTGTGGAGCAACAGAATTGCCTGGAAGTGTTTTAGAAATGCAGAATTTCAGGCCCTATACAGACCTATTAAATCAGAATCAGCACTTTAACAGATGGTGAGGTGATTCCTATGCATTGTTTACATTGAGGGAACACTGTCTTAGAGTCTATTTCATCTTCACCAAGCTGATTGCTCCAGTGAGAGGCTTGGATTATCCTGATTGGTTCAATGAAAGGAGGCCCAGAGCATCCTGATTGGTTACCAGCAAGACACTCTCAAGTCATGTTTCCTGCCCTTCTTTAGCTTTCTATCCTAACTCCCTGTAAACAGGGATCTTCCCAATTTTGATTACACATAAGAACTACCTGGAAAGTTACTTAAGAATATTGATATTTGGATCCTACCCTAGACCTGTTGGCTTCCCAAGTGACTCAGACAGTAAAGAGTCTCCTGCAATGCAGGAGACTGGGGTTTGATCCCCGGGTTGAGAAGATGCCCTGAGAAGGGAATGGCAACCCACTCCAGTATTATTACCCGGATAATTTCATGGACAGAGGAGCCTGGTGAGCTACAGTCCATGGGGTTGCAAAGAGTCAGATGCAACTGAGCAACCAACACTTTCACTAAATGTATTAAATAAAAATCTCTTGGGAAAGGAAAGCGGTTTTAAAAAGTTCTCTAGGTGTCTATTAATAGACAGCCATGGTTGACAGTCATTGTAGATGAACCAGGTAAGGGAGGAAAGTAGTTGATAGATGATTGTTTTCATCAACCTGTCCTGCTCTCAAAAGCTGTCGCCTTGGGTGCCATCAGTTCCACATATGCAGAGCAGTGGAGAAAGGGAGAGAGGCAGGAAATGCGGTTTATCTGACTAGTGATTGGAGACTGAAGGAGTTCCTTTAACTGAATTTCCAGTAAAAGTATTATATTCCAAAGGACTCAGAGCCAAATGTAAAAGCCCAAGCAATCAAATGACTGCATATATACTTTGTTTTGTAAGTGAAAGGCAGACAGGTTGAGAGGACGGTTGCCATTGAAAGCAGGCCTTCCAAGAAAGATTGAGTGTAAGTAAAACAATCAAATGAGTGTTTTTTTCCTCTGGAAATAATCTCCACATAACTAATTTTATTTGCAGTGATTAACTTTCAAGGTCTTTTAATATTTATCAGATTATTTGTAAAGCCAAAATAAATAAATTTTGGATTGATAAATCCAATTTAATTACAAATTATGAAATAAAACAACTGGATGTAACGTTGTATCTCAAGCCATGGAATTTTCAACACCACTGCATTCTTTTTAATAGAATTTGAATTTTCAGTGTTGACTATTGCCTGAGTTTATGTTTGCTTTGGCCTCTGCTCACACTAAGGCTTTGTGAAATGCCTGAAGTGTTATTGTATTATTTCTAATGGCATAATCTGCTTGATTTCAGCTATAGCAGGATTAAGAAGAATTTAAAATGTTAATCTTGGGACTAATATCAAGATATAAACTTTAATTCTAGTCCAATCAGTTATTTGTTTTATGTGTAATGTATATCTCATACTTCTAAAAAAGATAAGGGATAGTTTTCAGTAAAACCAGACACATATACACAGACAAAAATATGCAACCAGTTCTCAATACTTTATTATTTTAATTACAGTCTGCAACTCACAGACATTTCTTTTCCTATCCTTTCACTTGGCATTTTTTTTAAAGAATTAAAAACAAAAATAACATATATATTTAACCTGTAACCTTTTTATTTTCTGTAATTCATAGATTTAGGATATCCTTATTAATAAACTGTGTCTAAATTATGCTGTTTTTTTCTTGGATTATCATGGAAATGAGTTTCTTACCTCCGTACTCCCCCATCCTCCCCTTAGTCTGTTTAGGCTGCTGTAACAAAATACCATGGACTTGGTGGCTTATGAAGAACATAAATTTATTTCTCAGAGATCTGGAGGCTGGAAGAATGAGATCAAGGTGCTGGCAGATTTCATGTCTGGGGAGAGATCATTTCCTGGTTCTTAGACAGTTGCCTTTCACCACATCCCCACAAGGTGGAAGAGGCAAAGAGTCTCCCGGGCCTCTTTATAAGAGCACTAGTGACCATATTGCTACTCTCATGACCCCCTGTCTCTCAAAGGCCCCACTTCTCATACCATCACAGTGAGGCTTAGAGTCCAACATGTGAATGGATACGGGGCAGATAGCAAGCATTCAGTCTATGGCATCATCTTATTTTAAATAATCAGTGGTGTGTTGCATTTAGTCTGTTATACAAGTAACAAATCTGACCTTTTAGAGGAGGGGGATAGAGGAAGGAGAGAAATAAGTGAGGGAGATTAAGAGGTACAAGCGTCCAGTTGCAAAATAAATGAGTCACAGCTATGAAATGTACAGTGTGGAGAATGTAGTCAATAATTTTGTAATATCTTTATATGGTGACAGATGGTAACTAGACTTGTTGTGATTATCTTGAAATGTATAAAAATATTGAATCACTGTGTTGTATACCAGGAACTAACATAATGTTATAGATCAGTTATATTTCAAAAACTAATTCACAGAAAAAGAGATCAGATTTGTGGTTACCAGAGGCAAGGTCAGGGATGCCTGCCTCGGATGAAGGCAGGCAAAAACAAACTTCTGGGTAAAAGACAAATAATACTAAGGATGTTATGTACAACATGGTACATATAATTTACACTGCTGTGTGCTACATATGGGCTTCCCTGGAGACTCAGACAGTAAAAAGTCTGTCTGCAATGCAGGAGACCTGGGTTCGATTGCTGGGTTGGGAAGATCCCCTGGAGAATGGAATGGCTATCCACTCCAGTATTCTGGCCTGGAGAATTTCATGGACAGAGGAGCCTGGTGGGCTATAGCCATGGGTTCACAATGAGTCGAACACAACTGAGTGATTTCACTTCACTATGCTACATATGAAAGTTACTAAGAGGGTAAATCCTAAGAGTTCATCGAAAGAGATATTTTTCTCTATATCTTTACTTTTATATCTATAAGAGATGATGGGTGTTCACTGTACTTACTGTGGCAATACTGTCATAATGTATGTAAGTCAAATTGTTGTGCTGTGTGCCTTAAACTTACATGGTGCTGTATGTCAACTATATCTCAATAAAACAGGAAGAAAAAACTTCGAAGGAAATTCAGAAATTTTATTAATGGGAGGGGCCTTGATGCAGATTGAATGTGTGCATTCCCTTCCCTGGAGATGAGCCTTAAAAGTCAGCAATAAGATTTTAATGTGGAATATACTTTTCAGGGCTTCCCTAGTGGCTCAGGGTAAAAAAAATCCACCTGCAGTGCAGGAGTCACAGGAGATGTGGATTTGATCCCTGGGTCAGGAAGATCCCCTAGAGGAGGGCATGGCAACTCACTCCAGTATTCTCACCTGGAGAATTCCATGGATGGAGGAGCCTGGTTGGCTACAATCCATAGATTCAAAAAGTCGGACATGACTGAAGCGACTTAGCAGCAACATCACACTCCTTTTCAACCAGAAAAAGTTCTTCAAGTCTATGGTCAATGATTAAAAAACAACAGTATTCTCCATTCGGTAATCAAAAAGCCTGGTCACACCATCAGACTATTTACTGATTTTGGCCAACTATTGTACAGGTTAATTTACAGTTGAAATTAAAAGAGTTAACTCAAATGAAGAATTTTACTTTCACTTTGTGAAGGACCTTCATGAACCATTTTGATTCTCTTTTAAAATCAGCAGAGAGTGAAATTATCTACCTTGACACTATAAATATTTCTCTTGTTCTAGCCGGAGACATTATCCATCCTAGGTTCACTAGGGTAGTTTTTGTGTGTGTATGTGTGTTTTCTCTCTCTCCAAAAGTGTTGAGTAGAAGGTATTTATCCTTCTTTATTATCAATAAAAATATTTTTTTTTTCTTTACAAACATGCTCAGTTCAATTCAGTTCAGCCGCTCAGTCATGTACGGCTCTTTGCAACCCCATGGACTGCAGCACGTAGTCCGTAAATGTGCTGAGAAGTGTCATTTCCAACTTCTCCCAGGAATCTTCTTCAAAAACGTATGATTTTCCAAATAATCCTATAGAACTCAGTTGAGTATTTTATGGTCCATATTTTACTATATTGAATGTGTCATTTGCCTGTCTATAGGTCAAAATAAGTGCCAACCTGTGTTCCTTGTTTATCACAATATTCTAAGAAAATAGGAAACAGCCAAAAGGATCCTCTTGAATTACCAGAAATCTTCTGTAGATTTGCCAGGATTAGAACCCACAACTGCTTCCAAAACTTTTTGGATTAAGCAATTGTAAAAATGATCTTGACCTTTATTTTTATAAACAATACCATAGGCATTGAAGTCTTTTAGATGGTGGGAAAATGACAAAATAAATTCTGTGAGTGAGATGGCAAAAATGATTAGATAATCCAACTGAACCAAAATTATCCAAGACAAACTAATGTGATCAGAATGATTTGAGACTCAACCAAGAATATGGGGCCATTTTAGAAGAAGAATTTCATGGGTCTCCAAGATGATTTTGGTTTATAACTCTATTTTAGATGAAGAGTTTTATGCTTTAAAAACAAACAGCTGTACAAACTGAAGTTGAAGATCTTTGTATTCTATGTCTAAATACTTGATTCCTTTCTGTATTTCTTTATTTTAATGCTAGTTTTTAATCTACCGCATCCCTTTGTTTGTTACAAAGTTAGCCTCATGAGACCAGTGTAATAAGCATCAAAATGTGTTTTTCATTCCACCCAACTACAGTCTTCATTATTTTCCTCCTTGTATTTTAATTTTACTTTTAGTCTTCAAGAAAGGAACAATAATACCAGATGGAAGAAGTACGATGGCATTCTTTACCTCTTTATATAAAGTCAGGTGGTTTGTAATGAAAGACATGCAGGACAAAAAATGCATTTGAGTTCCATAGATGGGATCAGTTCAGTTCAGTTGCTCAGTCATGTCCGACTCTTTGGGACCCCATGGACTGCAGCATGCCAGGCCTTTCTGTCCATCACCAACTCCCGGAGTTTACCCAAACTCATATCCATTGAGTCAGTGATGCCATCTGACCATCTCATCCTCTGTCGTCCCCTTCTCCTCCTGCTTTCAATCTTTCCCACCATCAGGGTCTTTTCGAATGAGTCAGCTCTTCATCAGGCGGCCAAAATATTGGTTTCAGCTTCAACATCAGTCCTTCCAATGAACACTCAGGACTGATTTCCTTTTGGATGGACTGGTTGGATCTCCTTGCAGTCCAAGGGACTCTCAAGAGTCTTCTCCAACACTACAGTTCAAAAGCATCAATTCTTCTGTGCTCAGCATAGGTGGGATAGACCTTGGCAAGTTCATAAAATATATGAATTGGTCCTTGGTCCATTCCTGCTATTTATAATAGCACCTCTTTCTTCTTAAGCTCTTCTAGGCCCAATTCAGTAAACTTTTTTTTTTTTTTGGTAGGAGTTCTAAAGTATTCACTGAAGATGCTAACTAATCATTAAGATGCTAGCTACTATTAATAGTTGATTATTAATGAAGGCCTTTCAGTCACCACTGTCTTCAGACTCCTGGATTGGATTCTAACATCACTGGGAAATGGCCCAGGCCACTCCCAAATTGTGGATTTTCAGCAAGGCAACCTATATGGGACCCTTAACCTGCATCCCCAAATGATGAAACACAATATCACTTCCTTCAGGGAGGCTATGCCACAGTAAAGCAATCTGTGAGTGAAAATTTCCTGCCACAAATGACAGGTGCTAAGAATTTGGAGCTTCCTAAGCTTTTGGGGTGTTTCCATAGTGATTTAAATGACTATTAAACTTTTAAATTTGTTTCCTATATGGTGGAATGGGCAAGTTTTAGTGATAAAAGCTAGATGGACCTACAGATCAGAAAAACTATAAAAGTAGAATAGTTCTAATTTAGGAAATTAATAGGATATGTGCTGTGCTGTGCTAAGCTGCTTCAGTCATGTCTGACTCTTTGTGACCCCATGGACTGTAGCCTGCCAGGCTCCTCTGTTCATGGGATTCCACAGGCAAGAATACTGGTGCGTGTTGCCACGCCCTTCTCTAGGGGATCTTCCCTAGCCAGGGATCAAACCTGTGTCTTTTATGTCTCCCACATTGGCAGGCAGGTTCTTTACCACTAGTGTCACCGGGGAAGCCCAACAGGACATATAAATGATAAATTATCTTCTTGCTTACTGGACCCATGGTAATCAGGCTTGGTAATATCTATGAACTTAGTCTTGTCATTGTCTGAAATTTTAGTATTAAAAGGTTAATTGTAACTCTTTGATTTGTTGTTTTTGTTCAGTTGCCAAATTGTGTCCACCTCTGTGATCTCATGGACTGTAGCATGCCAGGCTTCCTTGTCCTTCACTATCTCCTGGAGTTTGCTCAAACTCATGTCCATTGAGTCATTGATGCTGTCTAACCATCTCATCCTCTGCTGCCTCTTCTCCTTTTGCCTTCAATCTTTCCCAGCATCAGGGTCTCTTTCAGTGAGTTGTCTCTTTGCATCAGATGGCCAAAGTATTGGAGCTTCAACTTCAGCATCAGTCATTCCAATGAATATTCAGGGTTGATTTCCTTTAGGATTGACTGGTTGAATCTCATTGCAGTCCAAGGGGTTCTAGAACTCTTGTCCAGCATCACAGTTCAAGGGAATCAATTTTTCAGCACTCAGTCTTCTTTATGGTCCAATGTTCACATTTATACATGACTACTGGAAAAACCATAGCTTTGACTATATGGACCTTTGTTGGCAAAGTGATGCCTTTACTTTTTAATACCTTGTCTTGGTTTGTCATAGCTTTTCTATCAAGGAGCAAGCATTTTTTAATTCCATTGCTTATTAAAGATAATGTAGCCCTCATTCAAGGTGATAATACTCTTGGTACGTTCCACTAGGATATCAAAGTCTAATCACAGAAGCTCTTTTTTTTCCTGCTTTAATAGATGTGTAGAAGTAGAATCAAATGTATAGATAAATTAACTACAGACATGATATATAGTTGTTATTCAGAGCTATCCCTGTTGGATTGGTCGCCATGAGGAAATTTTCAAGCCTAATGTAAAACATAAGGACAAGTCAGAATTCTAGATGTCAGTCCTGGAATAAAGCCAGCAGCAGGCCTGACTCAAGCTAGGAGAAAACACCTTAAGGCCGCCATGGACAGCACTGGTCAGGAACACTCAGTGGCTACATCGATAAGAAGGCATCAAATCCAAGAAGGGAAGAGATATAAGATATGCTACGTTTCTTGGATCTGGAAGGGAATTCAGTTGCCAGAAAAAGCAGAAGGACTTTCTGAGGAAGACTGATCTATTTTTAGCTGCAGAACATGACCTCTATAGAATGTGTTATGGGAGACGCTATAGCTGGAGTGGAGGCTTTAAATGATTCTGAATGAATAGCTTCACAATTCATTCTGTCCTGGTCACAGTTTCCCGTACCATCTATGGCCACATAGTGAAGTGAAATCTGGCTGTTGGACCCTGACATTGAATTAAATCTTGAGACAGAGTTTTGGGCAAAAAAAGAAAAGAATAACTTTATTGCTTTACAGGCAGTGGGCCACAGTGGGCTGAAACCTTCAAAACTGTGTGTCCAGACCTAGAGTGGGGACTGAGGAGTTTTATAGAAATGGTTCAAAGATAGCATGATCAGCTCATGGGCATTCTTCTGGTTGGCTGGTGGTGAGGTAACTGGGAGTCCGCATCATCAATCTTCTGGTACCAGTTGGTCTGAGTCTACATGTGGGAAGTATACCCTTAACTTCTTCCACTTGGAGTATCTGCAAAACAACTCAAAGGATAAGGAGGAACCATGACCCTCCCCACTGCTGGGGCAGTTTCTTGACTGTCCTACCTTGTCTCTGCATTCCCTCCCTTCCCTAAGTAGCATCTGTTGGAACATACCTGTTGGAACTCTGGGAAATTCATGGAGACTGAATGAAGCCTATGTCCTGTAATCAAGAAATGGGAGACACAGAAAGACATTGAGCCCAGGAGCTCCACAAGGTCCTGCTCAGTATCAACAGTGCTAGGTAGCAGGTGCCCCAGTAAGAAGCAGGGGGAATGTACATGGTGAAAGGAGGGAAACAGGAAATGTACAGCTTGTAAAACTTCAACAGCTTTCCCAGGTTCAAACCCTGACACCATTCCTTAGATTGGGTTGTGATTTTGGGCAAATCACTTTCTCTATTAAAAGCTTTAATGTTCTCATCCATGTAATGGTGATACTAACTGCTTCAACCTTATAAGATTTTTTTGAGAATTAAATAAGCATATACATGTGTAAGATTTTGGTCCACTGCCAAAGAGCTTTATTTATGTTAAATTCTCAGTGTTATAAGAGAAAGGCTTCTAGAATTCTCTCTAGTGAAAGGAATCACTGCCAGTAAATGGATTAGAAGTCTTATCATTGACCACTTATTTCCTCTCCATGTAGAAATAAAGGAAATGACAAAGAGATAGTTGGATTGTTACACGGCCCAATTATTCTCAAGCATAAAGTTAGTATGTCTGGATAAATGGCTTCTGAAGTGAAGAAACTGTTTAAAATGCTACTCTAAGGTAGTATAAACAATTGGCAATTTGGTGTTGACACATAAGCAGCTCATAATTTTATGACTAATCAGAAAGAGGCGAGATAGAAAATGTGGGCAGAATAAGAATATGTGACTGGGTAGGAGGGGTACTTTCTCAAAGAATGAGACTATTTGAATCTGTTTCAGCTCTAAAATTGAAAAGTTCCTACAATTTAGGTAAATCTACTTTCTTGCTCTCTCAAATTCCATATTGCTGGAGGGTAGGTAAGTTGGTGGGCTTCCCTTGTGGCTCAGCTGGTAAAGAATCCACCTGCAATGTGGGCGACCTGGGTTCGATCCCTGGGTTGGGAAGATCCCCTGGAGAAGGGAAAGGCTACCCACTCCAGTATCCTGGCCTAGAGAATTCCATGGACTGTGTAGTCTGTGGGGTCACAAAGAATCGGGCACGACTGAGTGACTGTCACTTCCACTTCACAGTTAAGTTGGTAAGACCAAAGCAGTGATGCTGAAAAGCAATCTTGTTGAGCCCAGATACTTCTCTCAGTTCATATGGGATGCCTGAAGCACTTCCTATAATACTTTTGAGGCTGCCTTCAACCTGGGGATAATACTGTCATGATTTATTAGGGATGTTGTGGGGCAGAGAAGGGTAAGTGCCTATAAACATGCCAGGAAAATGACATCCTTGATAATTTGTACATGAACTTAGATGGTAGCTTCTCCACTTACATATGAGGTCCTTGTGATTTTGAGTGAAATATTTAACTATCAAATATTTAACTATCTGTGATCAGTTGTCTTGGACACTAGAATCATTACCATCTATTTCTTCTTTAATTATGAGATTGAGTGAAATAACAAAGGCACCAAGTTTGCTCAGCCCATGTCAGGTCCATGAAACCCCCAAGAAGGGTCTTGAAGTTCATAAAGTATCTGTAAATACGTGCAGCCTTGGGCTGGATCTGGCAGTGGTCCACCCAAGCCTCAGGTCTGTGCCCAGGAGAGGCTCAGGGCATCTTTGGAACAGCTCAAGAGATGTGCCATGGTGTCATCCTCTCCCTCTCCTGATGTGCCACTTAGATGGCAGGAGATAATGTTAACATCTGACCAGGGTATCCCTTCACTTCAGCTGGCGTTCATTTTTTCTTTTCAGAATGACTGGAAGAGTCCTTGGGTGACAATGATTAATTCAGATGAACATGATACTAGGAGAGTGTATTCACCCGAAGGCTTCTCAGAGTGGGTATTTGACAAGGAGGGTTTAATGAATAAGGAGACCCCCACCTCATCTCTGTGATGTGTTCCAGTGGGGTAGATGGAGGTAGTGATCGGTGATTAAGTGCAAGGGACGCTGCAGGGAGGGAAGCATAAGACAGTGATGGGAGCAGAAAGGCTCCGCCCACTCGACAAACATGACGGGGAAAAAAGAGAAAGAGGAGGGTGTCAGGCACGGGGGCAGAGAGGGAGAAGGTGCCAGAACTAACATGTCTGATGATCCTCTAGATATGAGATTAACTTTTTTTTTTGCTGAAGTATAATTAATTTATGATGTTGTCTTCAGTTCAGTTCAGTTCAGTCGCTCAGTTGTGTCCGACTCTTTGCCACCCCATGAATAGCAGTAGGCCAGGCCTCCCTGTCCATCACCAACTCCCGGAGTTCACTCAGACTCATGTCCATGGAGTCGGTGATGCCATCCAGCCAGATCTCATCCTCTGTCGTCCCCTTCTTCTCCTGCCCCCAATCCCTCCCAGCATCAGAGTCTTTTCCAATGAGTCAACTCGTCGCATGAGGTGGCCAAAGTTCTGGAGTTTCAGCTTTAGCATAATTTCTTCCAAAGAAATCCCAGGGCTGATCTCCTTCAGAATGGACTGGTTGGATCTCCTTGCAGTCCAAGGGACTCTCAAGAGTCTTCTCCAACACCACAGTTCAAAAGCATCAATTCTTCGGCGCTCAGCCTTCTTCACAGTCCAACTCTCACATCCATACGTGACCACTGGAAAAACCATATCCTTGACTAGAAGAACTTTTGTTGGCAAAGTAATGTCTCTGCTTTTGAACATGCTATCTAGGTTGGTCATAACTTTCCTTCCAAGGAGTAAGCGTCTTTTAATTTCATAGCTGCAGTCACCATCTGCAGTGATTTTGGATGTTGTCTTAGTTTCTGGTACACAGCAAAGTGATTTAGTTATACATCTATCTATTAATATCTATCAATCTATCATTTTTCATATTTTTTTCCATTATGGTTTATTACATGGTATTGAATATAGTTCCCTGTGTTGTGCAGTGGGACCTTGTTGTTTATTTTATATATAGTAGTTGCCTAATTTATCCCTCCCCTATCCTCTCTCCCTTTTGGTAACCATAGGTTTGCTTTCTATGTCTATGAGTCTTTTTTTTTTTTAATAAATTCGTGTGTATCATATTTCAGACTCCACATGTAAGTGATACATTTGCCTTTCTCTTGCTTGCTTTGCTTAATAGGATAATCTCTAGGTCCATCCATGTTGCTGCCAATGGCATTATTTCATTCTTTTTTATGGCTGAGTTGTAGTCCATTGTACATATGTACTACATATAGTTTATCCATTTATCTGTTGATGGACACTTAGGTTGCCCTTTGGCTACTGTATACAGTGCTACTCTGAGCACTGGGGTATATGTATCTTTAAAAAAAATCTAAATTTTAATATCTTTCTGCCTGCAAGCCCTAACAGAAACAACGGTAGAGCATTTAGCTAAATGCAGTCATTCCAAAGTCTCTGCCATTCCCCAGGATGCACTGGTCCTCTGTCTGGAAGACATTTCCTCTCTTTCCATCCCTGCTCCCTTTCTGCTCACCCTCTTTGAGTTACTGGTCTTTTGAAATCTCCATGAACCACACTGCTCTCGATATGTTTGGCTGCTGCCTCTTCAGTAATGCGTGTACTTTGGTCAGGCACTGGTGCAATATATATCTTAATGGCTTCCCAAGAGAACTGTGAGAGCGGCAGAGGCCGAAACCCATCCTTTTTTATACCACCTCCCCTCACTAGCGCAGTGCCTGACATCAGTGATTAACCCAGGGTTCCACATGGAATCATTGAAATGAGATGAAATTTTTAAAACTGCCAAACTCATTTAATTCACTCAGTCTACTTTGGTGTGGGTGATACCAGCTGACAAGAATTTTGCTTTTTCTCTCCCTCTTCTCAGACTTTTGGAAGAATTTCTTTTTAGAAGGAGAAAATGCTCTTTCTTCCTTTGTTCTTTTCCTTTCCTTCCTCCCTTCCTTCTTT
>NW_011495034.1:866215-890993 GCF_000754665.1 Bison bison bison | reverse complement strand
TTTTTTTTTTTTTTTTTTTTTTTTTTTGTCTTCAAATCATCCATCAATATCTACAATGTGCCAGGAACTGTGCTAGGTATAGAAAATAGACATGTAAGAGGCATCATCCTTAAGGAAGATAATATTTTACTTAGAGTTAAAGAAAAAAAAAAAAGCACACAAATTAGAGTTTTCCATTTGGGGCGAACTATAATACAATCAGCTGTCTGGGCACATGGGTGAGCCACAGAGGGATTCTAGGCCAAACATCCTGCAGGGGGTGATAACTGAAGTCTTGAGAAAGGGCAAAGTTTGCCAGGCAACGAAAAGATGACGGAGATGACATAACCAAAGGTAACACCACTTACAAAGGGAAGGAGGGCAAAGTCTCATTCAGGAAATGAAAAGATTACTGATGTGACTGTAGTGGAAAGTACAAGCTGGCTGCGGAGAGGGCAAGAGAAGAAGAGAGGATCCACACATGGAAAAAGACCTCTTGTCCTGGCAAATCTCCCTGGACTCCATCAGGAAGGCTTGAGGGAGACATTCAAGGATTTTAAGCAAAGGGGCGGTGTGATCCTATCTGAGTGCTCTGACTGCTGGGTGCCTATGAAGCAGTAGCAGGAGATTAGAGGCAGGGAAGCCCATAGAGGAGGCTGTGTTCAACGATCCGGGTAAGCAAATCAGAATGGTCTGGATGATGCAACACCGTATAGGGGCAGGGAGTGTTTTAGGGATTCAATCACATGACTGGAAATAGTCAATAGTGCTATTTTTAAAATTTTTAAAATTAAATTAGTAAAGCTAAAGAGAGGTATTTTATGGGGGGAGGGGGAGAAGAAAAAATAGTAATCTCAATAGTAAAAATAATAGTATAATAGTAATAGTAAATAAAAAACAGTAATAATAAATAGAGGAGGATTTAAGCAATTGCCAAAAATATAATGATAAAAAGAAGGGAGTTGTCAAGAGCATCAAATACAATGGAACACTCTAGAAAGATAAAGGACTCTGGAAAAACTTCCTTTGAGACTTATTTCTATTCCCTCCAGCACCCTGGGGCTTCCCAGGAGGCGCCAGTGGTCAAGAATCGCGTGCCAGTACAGGAGGCATGAGATGCGAGTTCAATCCCTAGGTTGAGAAGATTCCTCTGGGGGAGGACATAGCAACCCACCCCAGTATTCTTGCCTGGAGAATCCCTTGGACAGAGGAGCCTGGCAGGCTATGGTCCCTAGGGTCGGACACGACTGAACCAACAGCACAGGCTAGCACCCTGATAACCATGGGTATCTCTTCAAGTTTCAGAGATTATGGTCATGTGGTAACCAAGGTTTTCTTATTCTCAGGCCCCTTTTCATGTCTTATAATGATCATTAAATAAAGAATTAGTGTCTTTAAATGTCACATTATGATTCCAGGCTAAGAAGGCAACTCATTGTTTCTTCCTGCTCTCATGCGTCCCAGCCTGTGTATTTCTCCACCCTGTTTTGCAGCAAGCAGACTTCAGGTCTCTAAATTAGTATCTTCAGTGATTCTTTTCCCTATTCCTCTATGAAACTTTGTCCACATCTTACTAATACTTTCCTATGACCCTTTCCCTTCCTCTAGCCTACAGATGTTATCCTGTTTCTACCCAGGTGCGTCAAACTTTTTTTTTTTTTTTTTTTTGTGAAACTGGGTAGGACATACCCAAATTAAACAGAGTACCCATTTTGCTTCCTAATAGCACTGCAATTTGATTGCCGCAGCCTCCTGGCTGGTTTCATGTCTCTTTAGTCTTGTCCCTTCTTTCAGTTCTACACAAAGAACATGAGTCATCCCCTGCAAGCTCTGTTTTGATCATCTCTCTCCTTCTCTGAACTCTGCAGGATCTCTGAGTTTCTGCTGACGTCAAATCAAAACTGATCATGAGTCACTCTTTATCTAACTGTCCTCCACTTTCATCACAGCCTGATTGTTCTCTCTGCTTAATTCAAGCTGCCTGGCTGGTTCAGAGCGCACACACGCTGTCTCTTTTCTCCAGGGCATTCACAGAGCCTTCCGCCCACCTGGCATGTTTCCGCTCCTCCGGCAATGCTGGTCCCTTGGTTGTTTGCTTCAGAGCTGGGTACAATCCTCGCTTACCTCCCTCCGAAAAGCTTTGCCCACATTCATCTCAGTCCCCGCAGGAAGTCTCTCCCCAGGCCTCACTTGGTTACCTGCTACTGTGGAGCTCTTAACTCATTGATGTATTCCTTTACTTACATATGTATTGCTCTTGTAAAATTTGTGAACATGTAAGCTGTAAATATATAAGCCTTGCCCTGCTCCTCAGGGGCTTAGCATCTAGTGAAGGAGACAGACACAAAAACATTATGATCAGAGACAGATAACTGCAAACTGTAGGGGCTACTATGAAGTAAAGTAAGAGGGGCAAAGAGATTTTAATAGGCACCTTATTTAGTTGAGCAGAGTTGGGAAGGCTGTTCTGAGAAGGTGACAAAGGATGAACAGGATCCCAGCCATTGAAGAGTTGGGGCAGGGAGTTCCCAGAATGAAAATCAGCAGAAGTGAATGACGGAGGAGCTCTGAGACTTCTGGGTGACTGCAGTCCAGGCCGTGGGACAGCGTCACACTTGTGTGTGCCTCTTATAATGTGCTGGTCCCGTATCACAAGCAAAGTCCACCTACACCTTCAGTACTCAGGTCGGTGTTTCCCAAACATCCTTGATGATAAGAATCACCTGGACCATTTGCTAAAATTCAGCTTCCCAGGCTCATTCCTGGGAACATCTGACTCAGTGGGATGGAGGTATGGCCCTGGAATGTGCATCTTTAAATAAAATACCAGGTGTTTTTTATCATCAGGCTTGTTTGGGAATCATTGATGTTTTACAAGGTTTGGATAATTTCAAAACAATAGGAAGAACAAGAAGTGGACTAATGGCAAACTAACTGTAGAATTTCTTAAAATCCTACAATCTTTGGTTTATCTTTGTTAAAAGCAAACATTGCTAGCTGCCATACATATTAACCTGTCTTTGGATGTTGAGTCCATAAATCTTTGCCTACTCCCGCATTTGACCATAGAGTAGTGGATTCCAACATTGGCTTCTTATCAGAATCCCCTCACCACCCCAGGACTTTAGGGTGGAGCCTGGACTTCTCTTGTTTTTACAAGCTTCCCTGCTGATCCTGATCCTTGCTGGGGCTGTCAGCCACTGCTCTTGAGTATGTGTGGAAGTAGGCAGTCTGTTTTGCTTCCTTGCCTCCCTTAGCACCACTGTCAGTTCTTCAGATAGTACAGGCCTAGGAATTCGGTTGAGCAACTGATCCACCCTCACTCCCTCCTGTGTGATCACATACTAGTAAAACTCATGTGATCAATTATTGTCCACCTCTGCATGCTAAGTAGGGACTGGGGCCCAGAAACCCAAGGGCAGTGACTGTCCTGTCACTGATAGAAGCAAGGTGCCATCCAATTGTGGTGTTCTGAATCCCTAAGCTTCTGATTCTTTACTGAGAAATCATTAACACTTGCTTGCATGTCTCAACCACATTTTTTTTTTTAAGGTAAGGGTTATATTAGTGTGTGTACCACAAATGGTAAGAGGTTAATGGTGAAGCCTTGAGGAAAGATACCATGGGTTGACCATGTTTTACAAATTTAGAAAGTTAGAATGAGGGAAGAGGAAAGTATCATCTGTTAGTTCCTGGCTGGGAATGACCCTACTAATTGTAGCAGGTTAGGGCAGTAGGGACTTCCCTGGTGGTCCAGTGGTTAAGACTCCAAGCTTCCACTGCAGAGAGTGTGGATTTGATCCCTGATGTGGGAGACCTGGGTTAGATCCCTGGGTCAGAAAGATCCTCTGGAGAAGGAAATGGCAACCCGCTCTAGTACTCTTGCCTGGAAAATCCCATGGATGGAGGAATGTGATAGGCTACGGTCCACTGGGTCATAGAGCAGTAGGACGTAAAGCAGGAGTCAGTTAACTGTGATCACCAGGAAGAAGACCAGATCAACGGAGTAGCATTGGATGCCCAGTGGCAAGCAATAGTCCAAGCAAGTGAGGGCAGCTGGGGTTCAAGTGGGCAGAGAAAAGGGATGGGAAATGAAGCTAGGGATAGTTAGAGATGCTAGGGTACAAAAAGGCAGCTAGTGTTGGAAATCACTTAATTCACATGGGAAGATCTTTAACCACTGGACTGGATAAAGAATAAAAAGTAAGACTCTATTCCAAAATGGATTGGAATGCTAGTCAAGTTGTGTAAATGGCAGATAATCCAAACTATGGCTGGCCAGGAAGCAAGATAAGTCTGTGTTACCATAACTGAGATCCACGTAGCAGGACCAAATCTGAATATCAGAATTAAAATCTATATTTTCCCTAGTTTACAGATAGCAAGTGCTTATGCATGAGCAGTAACTATAACTTGATGTTGGCCCCAGTGTTTTGGGCTTGAGTTCCTTAAGTTCCTCCAGCTCAGATTGAAAATTGTATCTTAAGACTGAGAGTGAAGTTCAGATCATCAATGTGATGGTCAAGTGTCTTTAGCTGTGGAAAAAGAAAACATATGTAGGCAAAACTGAGAAAAACGGTTACAGAAAGATAGGTTGAATGTTTGATATTTTGCTTAATATTTTGCAACCATTTCTAATTGTCAAGCTATGATTTTCTATTGCCTTTCAGAAGGAAGGCATCACCTTCTCTAGTCAGAAACAGCGACTGCCCGATCCTTGAATAAGCCCTGGCTTTTGATCAAGTTCTCTGTGTCTAGAATGTCATTCTCATTTTCATAAGTTTGAATTCTAGTTCTCCTTTGAAATAAGCAATTATCCTTCCATCTAGAAACTTCTTTTTCTTGCCAAGTTCCACACAGTTTTCTATTAGTTTTCTCTTACTTTCACAGATGCAGTCTTTAAAACTTGTTGAAAAATTAAAGGTTTTAGAAGCTAAATAGCATGCTCAACTAATTTACTGTGCTAAAAATGCTAGAATAAGTGGTGGAATCTAAATACTAACCTCACATTTTAGTACAAGATAGTCTTTGATAATACTCTCCAAGCCTCCTTCTTCATTTGTCAGTTGAACATATACTCTAGTATGTTAATTTTATGACACTTAATTTCATAAGTGTCTAAGGTATAATTTGAAACTTTTGGTTCATTCAATAATGTCTTTTCTTCAGCTTTAATAAATGTAAGATCCATAACTCTTAACTTTAGGTTCTCTACGTTAAAAAAAAAAACAAAAACCTCTTCACCACTTGTTATGAAACGTTAAGTTAAAATGCAATTAAATGTCATAGTAGCTAAACAAATAGAGGCATTTCTACCAAAGATGTGGCACACTGAATTGGACCATTGACTAGCATATGTTAGCTGCAAATACTGTCTTTAGCCTTCATCCAAAACTTTGAATTTAATCATTATAATATAGGAATGACAATGTATGCTGTATAAAGGAGCAGATTGTCCTGAAAATCAAGACCTCCCTTGTTTTATAATAATTTGTTTTGCTTTTTCATTTAGGACTGATTTTTGCTGGTATCTTTTGGCACTGTCTGTCTGGTTGGTACCATTGTAGTGCTAATTGCTGTGTATCACCCTTGAATACAACCTTGAATACATTATCTCCTTTATGAGGTGGGGATTCCTTATCTTAGTATCTAGTACAGTGATTTGTGGAAAGCAATCCCACATACAATGGTACTGTATGTAATATTTTCCAAATGCTTTCTCAGACATGATCTCCTCTTAAGCCAACAACATTGCAGAGGCCTGGACATGCTGGATGTTTGTGGGTCTCGGGCAGAACATATGTCTTTGCAATCACAAAATGGAGAAAAGGAAACAATGGAGAGAGGTGACTTGCTCATGTTCATGAATTAATAAGAGGTAAAATTGGGGCCTAAACCCAAATTGTCAAGTCCTTTTATATCAGAAGTCTTCAATAACAATAGATTGATGTATGTGTGAATATATAGGTAGTTCATATAGCCTGTCTCTACTCTGGTTCATTAACAACTTTTTCTGATATTTGGAACTATGGCAGAACCACACCTCCCATAATGTTCAGGATTTTCAGAATCCATCCAGGGACAAGGAAAACTGGTCTAGGGCCTGATGCCAGAGCCCTCTCACTCACACTCAAAAGGAAAAGAACTTATGATGGTAAAAGAGAAGCTGTTTGTAGAGGAGTAAAGGAAAATCACAGTTTGGTATCAGTACATACACGTATGTAAATTACTAATAGGACCCAACTACTTGGAACTAGAGAAAAGGTTGGGACAACAGCAATTTGTATTGAAAGTTGGGAACTTACCATTAAGCAAAGCAAATTCAGCAGGTAGAAAACCTAACACTTTTTTTGGGCAGATGGTGGTGAAAGTCAAAGTGAAAGTCACTCAGTTGTGTCTGACTCTTTGTGACCCCATGGATTACACAGTCCGTGGAATTCTCCAGGCCAGAATCCTGGAGTGGGTAGCCTTTCCCTTCTCCAGGGGATCTTCCTAACCCAGGTCTCCTGCATTGCAGGTGGATTCTTTACCAGCTGAGCCACAAGGGAAGCCCAGATGGTGGTGGGGTGTCATTAAACCTTACTACTGTAAGAGACTCTAAGACTGAGTAACATTCGTCATCCATGGACATTTTCTGTCATTCCAGTTCTTTATCTCTGAGAGTTTAATCTCCTTTTTGGTTTTTGTGAAGTTTTTGAGTAGAACACAATGAACTCTAATCTTGTCGGGTCATTATGAAGTGATTCAAGGGTTCCAGAACTGTTCGGTTTTATGTGTATGTTAAGGAGGGCCCATGAGAACTGATGTCAAAATATGTAAGTCTTAATAGGAGACAAAAGTTCTTAGGTTTTCTCAAATTTCTCGTCTTGAAAATGTGTACCTAAGTAAACAGAGATACTCTCTGATAAGTTAATTTCTCCTAAAACCTGGACGTATTCCAAGATAGATTTTTTTTTTTTAGCCAATATTCTATTCAAAGAGTATTTATTCTGTTTTTTTCTCCAGTAAAGTAAATATTTATTCATCTTCTAATCAAATATGTCTTGATATATTTTGCTTGTAGTAGTATGTAAGTGAAAGATAAGGGTATTATCTAAGGCTACACAGGTTGGTCTTGATAATTTGGTGACATTAGGTGCAAATAGTCATTTACTGACATTTCCTCCTCTTCAGTTAGAGACTTGAGAGAAAGAATAAGTTTTTATATTGAACTAGTATCAGTAAAGACAGAGTAATCAGAAATCCTAAAATGAGAACACTAAAGCCTTAGAAAATGAAATTCTGTAGTTAGGGAAGTTGAAAAATATTTATCAGACCCTATTTTAGAGGTTTAAAAGATAGTGTTTAGCTACTACAGGCCAAGTAACTAAACCCTGTCTTTTATAAATCTGAATAAATCTGACTGAATCTTTAAAGTGACTAAGAACACATCCTTTTTAGGAAGGATTGAAATCCAGTGTAGAATTAGATAATGTTAATGACTTGGGAATTCCTGCGTTTGTTTTTCTCTTGGTAGAGAATACATTCCTCATACAGCTGACTTTAAGGGAAGCTCCATTTCGGCCTGGAGGAGCGCTTATTTTGTTTGGTTGAAAGTAGTCTCTCGTAGGAGTTTCTCTTTACTGATGCCGACTAGAACTCATCATATAAGAATAGTTGGTTTACAGAACTTTGATGGCTTTCTATGTCTTATCTTCTCTCTCTTTTCTGGTTGGAGACTAGTTGTAAATAAAGATTCTCAGATCTTGTTCATTAAGTTGGCAGCAGGGTACAGGGGGAAGTATGAGGGGAGGGATGTATGATGTGAATGTGTTCCAATTTATATTTTGATGATAACCATTGATGGGTGTCCATCTTTTGGCTATACTATAGAAATACATCGTTAACTAATTAAATGGAAACGTATCTCCTTGCTAGTACTTTAGTAGTTTATGTCAGATCATGAATCCTCTTAGAAACATTGTGCTCTGTTACTTTATGTCTCATTTTTAGTTGAAGGTTAAGGGAATGTAGTATTTTAATCCCAACTCTGCCAATATCTTTGTCTAGAGACATGTTGCCACATTTGTCTTTTATGAATTTTTTTGTCTCCAAGAGAGGAAGGATTGCAGTTTTTCCTCCCAGATTGAGTTGGTGTAGTGTATTCTTGATTATCAAAATAGTCATAGTTTTGGGACTTTGAAATGCTAAATATTCATGACATGTGAAAAAGCATGATACATAACAGTATGATCTCAATTACGTAAAAAAGGGAGCTTAGTTGTATGAATACACAAATAAACGAGGCCTAGAAGGACACATCAAATGATAAACTAATTGTGATTATGGATGACTTGGTTTTTTGTTTCTGCTTCTTGCGTTTTTTGGTTTTCTATTATGCACATGTTAACGCTAGAAAAAAATACATCTCATTTTAAAAACCTTAACAAAAAAAAAGTTCTCAATGCTGTTTTCATCATGAAAGACTGACGAATCACCATTGGCTCATTTTGTAGGAAAGCGAGACCTCCATGAAATAGCAGGCATATACTTACTTTGGAAATATGCAGCATCTTGTAAGTAGCATATTCAAAAGCAGACATTACTTTGCCAACAAAGGTCTGTCTAGTCAAGGCTACGGTTTTTCCTGTGGTCATGTATGGATGTGAGAGTTGGACTGTGAAGAAGGCTGAGCGCCGAAGAATTGATGCTTTTGAACTGTGGTGTTGGAGAAGACTCTTGAGAGTCCCTTGGACTGCAAGGAGATCCAACCAGTCCATTCTGAAGGAGATCAGCCCTGGGATTTCTTTGGAAGGAAAGATGCTAAAGCTGAAACTCCAGTACTTTGGCCACCTCATGCGAAGAGTTGACTCATTGGAAAAGACTCTGATGCTGGGAGGGATTGGGGGCAGGAGGAGAAGGGGATGACAGAGGATGAGATGGCTGGATGGCATCACTGACTCGATGGACGTGAGTCTGAGTGAACTCCGGTAGTTGGTGATGGACAGGGAGGCCTGGCGTGCTGCAATTCATGGGGTCGCAAAGAGTCGGACACGACTGAGCGACTGAACTGAACTGAACTGTAAGAGTTGGATTAGAATGTTAGGAAACTTGACAATCAAAACCATAATGACCTCATGATATAACACTTGATCTTTGTCACAAAGTATATCAACTGCATAGATACTTCACAGATGGATTTTGTTCCTTTGGTTTTCAAGACCTATAATTTCTTGATGTAAGTCTTGTGAGAAATCACCTGTCTTAACATGTTCAAACATTTCTAACTTGACTTAGATGTGATTTGGCTTGAAATAGGATATGTGGTTTGTAACCAATCCATAACTGGAAGAGATCTGAACAGAGATATTGATTCAAACATATCAGAATGACAACATATTCACTGGTCTCACTGACTTGGGAATAAATTTTCTCTGTGCCATGTATATTTTCTTAACCTTAAATTTATGGCCTTTTGCTGAGTAAGTGAAATTCAGACCAAAAATAAATCATCAGTGTTTGCCCTGACAACAATAGTAAGTAAAACAAGGACCACCAGCTGGGTAAGATTTCTTGCATATATCTCTGGGTTATGTATTATTGTAGATGTAAAGCATCAAACGTTTGTGCTCTGCCTGGCTCAACTAAAGCCAGTGTGGCCTTGTCCTATTTGTCACCCAACTATCTGTGACTAATTTTTGGAAGGGCCCTATCTACTTTTCTCAGTACACAATTTGCCAAATCAATATTAAAACCACATTTACTTGATCTTTCAGGGATTTGAGCATTCAAATACTCAGAACTGGGAGAGTCGGAAAAATGTTTTGTAGGACAAGTGGTCCTGGGCAGGGTACATGGGAATAAGAAAGTGCTTGGGTGGGAATTTAGTTGCAATTTGTCCTCAGTTCTTCTAAGTCCTTAGCCTTAGCCCATGTTGGCAAGATACAATAGAATATCATAGCTGGAATCATCCACCGTGTTGATTTTCTTGACACAAGGTCAGCAGAGTATTGGCTTTTGTGCTTTAGTAATCAACTTTCAGATTGTCAATGATTTCCAAGGTCTACAGCTCTGTGACTTTGCGTGCTTCTCTTTTCAGTGTTGACTCATCCTGCATCAGGAAATTTTTCCTGAAAAAAAAAAAAAACCATGAAAAATAAAAGTCAAGAGTGGTAAAGAACAAGAAAAAGATGTTTTCCTTATATCTGACTGAATTCCCCGCAACTCATACTCAACTCCTTTTATCTAAGTTTGACAAAGTAAATGATCAATGGATCAATGTTTTCTTCAAAATGGTTGTTCCTTTTCCACACAGTGATCATGAAACTATCCATAATAACCCATAGGTTTGTTTCTTTTGTTTTGAAAAATGTACCTATTTTTATTCCTTTCAGGAGCTTTATTTATTCGTCATTCTGAACCCTTTCTATCACTACCTATTTCTTAAATATTAAACATTGAACCCATTTGCATCATTTTTAATGTCAGTTGATTTTTACCACTTGTGATGCAACTTAGGTACCTATAATTTTTCCTAGGTAGAAATGTTAATTTAATATGTAATTTAATGAGAGTCTTAAAAAAATGATTAAAAATCACTTCATTTCTAATGCATCCTCAGTCTGTCCTTCCAAGCATAGGAAGCTGAAAATATGAAACCAGGTTTATCTTTGTCCCTGCTAAAAGAGCTGTCATTTTATCTTAAGACAGTTGTCCTTTTCTATAAATATGGAGCATTAGGGAATAATTCTCTTGTTTTTAACAGTCACAAAGGGCAATATATAAAACAGGCAGAAAAAGTTCACTCTAGAATGACATTTGTTTGAGCATAATAATAGAATTAATCATCTAGTCACCAAATATATACTTTATGCTCACTGGAATATTAGAAAAAAAAAAAAAGCTTTCTAAATACCACAACGGATTTGAATTCTGTTTCTCTTTGGGGAAATAAGTTGTCTTTTAGTGAAATATTTATATTGTTTTTTTTTTCTATTATTTTCTACAGTCTTTTGAAAGGATTGTTATTGTAAATATATCTTCATGTAGAAAATCTGAAAAAATACATAAATGAATAAAAATGAAGATCAGTTAAAATTCCACAACTAAAGATTGTTGTATATCCTTTCAGATTTGTTTGTTGCTTGGCCATGTAGCATGTGGGATTAGTTCCCCAGGCAGGGAGAGAAGCTGCGCCACCTGCGTTGGAAGCATGGAATCTTAACCACTGGACTGCCAGGAAAGTCCCTCAGTTGAGTCCCTCAAGCACATTACTTGTTTTTTAATCATTTATTGGATTTTCCCTGTGAACCTGTACGAGCCAGGTACTACTATCAGAATATCTACTCTACTGAATGGAAGTGTTTTTAATCTTAATAGACTTTGGAAGGTAGCTGGAAATACAGATGATTAAAATGTAAACCAAGGTGCATTTAGTATCAGTAATTACAATATCAACGTGAAACAACAAATAAACAGAAAAGGTGTCATGATTGGAAATAACAGAGTTAGGGCAAAAGGTACTTAGCTGGGGTGGCTAAGTGGGGGTGTTATAGGGGTAGTGACAGTTCAGATGAGGGCAAGAGGATGAGAAGACAGATGTGAGGTCAGCAGGAAGAACAGCATTCCAACCCATGACCTGGTTCTGTAAAGATAGCTGAGTATTTCCCTTGGACTCTGTTGATTCTGTTACACCTAGTAATAGCTATTTGATTCTCTAGACCTGATCTTCCGAATGTGTCACTCCCAACTTGCTAGCCGGTTAGTACACATCTGACAGAGTTGATGATGGTTTATGCACTTGGTCACTTGACCCAGTGTCAGTCTCCTGTGAAATACGCCTGTTGTCACAAAGCTGAACTCCAACAGAATTCCAAAAATGCTGTAGATATGGTAGAAGATCAAGTCAGAAATTTCAAAGTTGAGAGAAGAAATGCTGTGAAGTCATCCCAGCTCTGTAGTTCAGCTATGTGCTGTGAATGCTGAGAATAGAAAATCAATTACAGATGCATTAAAAAATAAAGCTAGTCCATAGATTCAGTTGGTGTAATGTATCCATGGGAATATATTCTTGTTCTTTAATTCATTGAGGAGGATATGATGACCAAGGTGTTCAGTTGGCCTAAAAGTTTGTTCTGA
This sequence comes from Bison bison bison, assembly GCF_000754665.1. Taxonomy (NCBI): domain Eukaryota; kingdom Metazoa; phylum Chordata; class Mammalia; order Artiodactyla; family Bovidae; genus Bison; species Bison bison. Next base: position 878,897 of record NW_011495034.1, on the reverse strand, counting down.
TGTTTCATAAGATGCTGTGAAAAAACCCAAGTGAACTTCGGCCAACCCAATAAAATAGGCTTCCTCAAAAAACTAAAACTATAACTGTGAGAAATAAGTTGAAGGAGAGAGGACAGTCCAACTTTTTACCTTGCCTTTTGCATTTGGAGAGACATGGTGTATCCAGGGAAGCTTCCCAGGTGGCGCTAGTGGTAAAGAACTTGCCTGCCAATGCAGGAGACATAAGAGACAAGGGTTCCATCTCTGGGTTGGGAAGATCCCCTGGAGGAGGGCATGGCAACCCACTCTCTGTCTGGAGAATCCCATGGACAGAGGAGCCTGGTGGGCTACAGTCCAAAGGCTCGCAAAGAGTCAGACACGACTGAAGCAACTTAGGAGGCATGTATGGCATATCCAAGTATATCTATATTCCCTTTTAAAATAAGATCAGAAATAAGCACTTTGTATTTCATCCTAGGGAAACACAAGTGATGCTCTTTGTTTCATGAGGACCCACCCATTATAACATAAGGCCTGCATTCTTTGAGGTCCTGAGAAGTTTTCCGAAGTGACATGACAATTAAGTCAGTTGAAAACCAGAATTCCAGCTGCTTCACAAGGGGGCCGCTGTGTGAACACATCCACACTCAATGTTTAAGCTTTGGCTTATGAGGTGGTTTATTCAACGTAAAAATTTTCTGTGGGTCAGAGCAATTGCTGTTTTAATGCTTCAAATCAAACACAGTCGGAGGTTTAGAGATGAAAAAATAAATATTTGCAAACAGTGGTTGAATTGGGCAGACTGTTCACTCTAGTTTTCTTTGAGGATTTTCAAATCTTCTATTTTATTACTATTTCTGAATTTACCAATAAAAACAGTCACTTTGGCCACCAAGAAGGGACTTGAGAAGGACTTATTATGCAGTTCCATGAATGTTCATAGCTGGGACTTACAACCTGAGCGGGTCCTTCAGAGGCCCTACATCTTAACACACATGGTCCCTTACCATTGCCTGTAGGCCATCAGAAAGGCTATTGTTTCTAATGCCCTGTAGAAAAGCCACATGCAATAATAGAGAAATTGCTTACAATTCTTAATAAAATTTATACTTAATATTATTAGGGCTTCCCAGATGGCTCAGTGGGTAAAGAACCTGCCTGCAATGCAGGAGACGCCACAGACATGGATTTGATTCCTGGGTTGGGAAGATCCCCTGGAAAATGGAATGGCTACCAGCTCCAGTATTCTTGTCTGGAGAATTCCATGGACAGAGGAGCCTGGCAGGCTTCAGTCCACAGGTGGCAAAAAGCTGGACACGACTGAAGCAACTGAGCACAGCACAAATATTATAAAAAAATGTATTATGTGAGGTTTTTCTAAAACATGAAATATACATCTAATTTAAAGTTATGTAACTTTTATGTACAGTAAGGCATTTTTAGAACAATTTGGACAAATACAAAAGCTTCCTTATTTATTTTACACATTTTGAGCCAAATATACATCTGCCTCAAAACTCACGCTGACTTTTTTCGGTGGACTATTTCATGATATATTTTGTTATGGCTCTTACTTCTTTTCTGGAGTCTATTTCAAGATAAAACCATTCATAAAGGGAGAAAGGGAACAATATACAAACTTATTTGAATTTTCCCTTACAGAGTGTATATGAACTAGGTGAACAGAGATGATGGTACGAAAAACAGAAAAACGTCAGCCTGTTTTTCAGAGTATTGCAGAACCTAAAATTGTGACCCTGAAATTATTGTGCTCTGATACGGGTTTCCCAGGTGGCACCAGTAGTAAAGAACCTGCCTGCCAATGCAGGAGACATAAGAGATGCAGGTTCAATCCCTGGGTAGGGAAGATCTCTTAAAGTAGGAAATGGCAGCCCACTCCAGTATTCTTGCCTGGAAAATCCCATGGACAGAGGAGCCTGGCTGGCTATACCCCATAGCGTTGCAAAGAGTCAGATGTGACTGAAGCAACTTAGCACACTGGTAAGGGCTCTGCCCCATCCAAAATACTTATATTTCTGAATTAAAATTATCCTAAGTTTATGGCTTGTTTCCAAGTAATACACCAGGTCTAACATGCAGATGAAGGTTACTCTTTCTTTTGGTTTTAGGGCTTTCTGTTCATATTATTCAGGATTATATTTTCTCAGTATCAGATACAGAATATAAAAAATTCTTGTGGATGAAGGCCTCTAAACATTGTAGCCACTGATTTCCTTTTTATTTTTTAAAGCTTTTTATTTTATGTTGGAGTATAGCCAATTAACAATGTTGTACTAGTTTCAGATGGACAGAAAATGTACTCAGCCGCACATATATATGTACCCATTTTCTCCCAAACTCCCCTCTCATCCAGGCTGCCACATAACATTGAGCAGAATTCCCTGTGCTATACGGTAGGGCCTTGTTGATTATTCATTATAAGTATAGCTGTGTGTACATGTCAATCCCAAACTCCCTTATTATCCCTTCCCCTATCTTTCTGCCTATCAACCATAAGTTTGTTCTCTAAGTCTGTGAATCTCTTTCTGTTTTATACATCAGTTCATTTGTATCATTTCTTTTTAGAATCCATATGCAAAGGATGTCATATGATATTTCTCCTTTCCTGTCTGACTTCATTCAGTATGACACTCTCTAGATCCATCTGTGTTGCTGCAAATGGCTTATTTCACTCTTTTTAATGGCTGGATAATACTCCATTGTGTATATGTACCATGTCTGCTCTATCTATTCCTCTGATGATGGACATTTAGGTTACTTCCATGTTTTGGCTATTGTAAATAGTGCTGCAATGAGCACTGGGTTGCATGCATCCTTTTGGATCATGTTTTTCTCCAAATATATGCCAAAGAGTGGGATTGCAGAATCATATGGTAGCTCTAGTTTTAGCTTTTTAAGAAGCCTCCATACTGTTCTCCATGGTGGCACCACTAATTTTCAATCAGTCTAACGTGGCATACGCTAGTAGATTCTCTAGACCTCTCCAGAGGACTTGGCTCACATATTAGCATTCTCCAAAGAAAAAGAAACACTTATATATACATTTATATATAATAGTTATATGTAATAATTATAAATACATATATATGAATATCTAGAAGATGAACATTTTATAAAGATAACATATAGATATATTACATGCATATATATGTACATAAAGGCAATTTAAGGAATTGACTCACACAGTTTTGGAAAACAGAAGATCCTCCCAGTTTGGCAGGCAAGCTTGAACACTAGGACAGCCACTGGTTTAGTTCCAGTTCAAGACCAAATCCAAAGATAGGAGAAAACCATTGTCCTCACTCAAAGATAGGTGGAGGGACAGAGAGAGAGAATTCTCCTTATTTAGCCTTCTGTTCTGTTCAGGATGTTAATACATTGGTGATGCCCCCTCCAACGTTGATCATAGATGGTAAATTGCTTTACTTTATGTCTGTGGATTCTAATGCTAATCTCATCCAGAAACACTCTCAGAGACACCCAGAAGAGTGTTTAAACAAATATCATGGTCCAGTCAAGTTAGTACCCAAAATGAATCATCATACTCAGGGCTTTTAAACAGTTTCAACAGACTCAGGATTCACTTCGGTACCAGTGTTACACATTTATCTTTTAAACTGGTAAAGCTGGGTTGGGGAAATTAGCTCAGGTCTGAGGCCAAAACCAAGATTCTTATACTTAACCCTAGGTTTAAATCTTCCACATATGAGGGGACAGACTAAAGAGCATACTCACCTGGCCAGCAGCAGAGAGACTTGTCACCTGACTTCTGCCAACCAAGCCCCAAGCAGGCTGCCATGCAAAAATGCATTTATGAACGTGCAGGCTCTCCCTTGGGCTCCGAATCGCAGCTTGAGGGATTGTATGAAATATTTATTGGGGGATTTAGGAGGTTCTGTTGATCCATTTTTATAAATATTCAAAATTGTTTTGAGTTTTATATTTCCCATGCCTCTCTATTTAAAAAAGAAATCCATTGAGTTACAACTTACGTACAACAATCTGGATCCACTTTAAGTGTTTAGTCCAATGAGCCTTGACAAAGTTAACCAAGTAACCCCAAAAGATACAGATAGCTCACCTCCAAAACTCTCTTGTGAGCCTTGATCTTCAGCCTCTTTCCACCCCCACCCCTGAGCTCTGTGCTTCCAGTGATCTACTTTATTTCAGTGGATCCAAATCCTTGGCAACGTTTGGCATTACAAGTCTTTTATCTCCTTGTGTTTTAACTTGTATTTTCCTGATGAGTAATAACACGTATCTTTTCATGTGCCAATGACTTCAGTTTATCAAATATTTCTTTTATAGTTCATGCTTTCTTTGTTCTATCTATGAAATCCCAGTCTGAACTTCCTTTCCTGCCACCTTGAACTCGTAAGGTTGCAGTTTTCATCTTTTGAGAAAAAGGCTACACAATTCTTACCTGTCACAATATCAGTTTCTTACGAGTAAACTCGTCTCCTGGTTCTGTCTGCTTTGGGATGATTTCCGTTGCCTTTAAATAGCTGTTTACAATTTTGTCCAGCTCTTGTAAGTGCAAACAATGTGGCACTGAGTGGACTGGAACAAAGATAAATAAGCTAGCCATTGGAGAATTATTTTTTTTTAATTAGTGTTTGGGCAAAAGAAGACACAGGAATGATTCTTTACTGTAACAATTAGGAGCAGATGCTTTAGAGAAAAAAAACTAGACATTTTCTTCTTTCAATTAATATCTTGCTTATTGGACCAATATTCAAGGGAGGGAGGGAAATAGATTTGTCATTTAATTAATACTTTTAGGGGTTCTGGAAAGTGTGTTTTCTCCTTTCCCCCTTTATCATAATGCTTTCCCTACACAAGCATGTGGGCATACACTTATGCACACTACACTCTGTCCCGGTCCTCTTGTAACAGCACAATATGATGTTTTAGGGGGTATTTAATAATTCACACAACTCAAGAAAAATGGTAGTACATAAAAATATCTGTATAATGAGAATAGATTTTTTTGGCTTAGTTTGTTTTGGTGATTGAGTAAAAATGGTATTTTTCTCCCCCGGGGAGAAACTTTTAAAAAACGGAAAGAAAAACTGTGAGTACCATCTTACAGCTGTGGGTACCAGCTCCCCCAATCTACTTTAAAAGACCATCTCCCACTCCCACCACTGTTTCTGTTACACCATCCTTCTGGTTCTCAGTCATCAGAGTCAAGGATCTTTAGATAAGCTCCGAGAGGAATTTGCACCATATATATGTAGGGTTGGGGTTGCCTTAAGAAATTGAATGAGTGATTTTCTTTTCTTCAGTAAGAGATTTAGCAGATGCTCTGGGGACAAGAAAAACAGGTCTATCCAGTGCTGGCAAGGCTCACGGATGTGGTGTTCCTTCATTATATAGAAAACAGGGACACTAGACACTGTTGAAACTGTTACAGGAATAAGGAATACCTTTTTTCCCCTTTTTAATTGGAATATAATTGCTTTACAATGTAGTGTCAGTTTCTGCTGTGCATCATGAGTCAGCTATATGTGTACACATATCCCCTCCCTCTTTGGCATGCCTCATACCTGCACCCCCACCCCCCTGCCGCCTCATTCCACCCATCCAGGTCATCACAGAGGAATATCTTTAAACTAACTTTACTGGTAATTCTTTGAATAACTGAAACCTGTCAGTCTTAATGACCGGGAGAGCGTGCAGAGAGGCAGAGCAGGGCAGGGTAGAGCTTGAAGAGGACCAGAGTTTATGTTCTGGGTACAACAGTCACTCTTGTGGGACTAAGAAGGTGAAGTCCTCACTCTGGACTACTGTCCTTCAACAGGAAAGACTCTCAGCCTTACTTTCAGCTCTGTGCTCTTGGTTGTAGAAAGTGCTTCTTCCACAGTTCAATAGTATCTTTTCTGTCTGACTTTTCTCCTGGCTGCTTATAATACACATTTGATGTCCTATAAAAGGCACACGGATGATAGTTTACTTCAACCTGGTGTTCATGACATTCAGTTCAGATCAGTCACTCAGTCATGGCCGACTCTTTGCAACCCCATAGACTGTAGCACGCCAGGCTTCCCTGTCCACCACCAACTCCTGGAGCTTGCTGAAACTCATGTTGATCGAGTTGGTGTTCAGGACATTATCTGCCACCATTTTGAATAAACAGTGATGTGATGAGACTTGTGTGTTTTAATAAAGTTTAAATGGAACAAAGAAACAAGACTTTTGAGGACACATCCCGTTCTTATACATTAAAAGAAACATCATAATGGCTAATATGTAATTTGGCATTTTAAGACACAAATATTGTATGGACACCTCTAAATCTTGTCAAACAGAGAGCAAATAACTATTTTATTGACATGAGTTTACAAAAAGGCTCAGACCTTAAGTCCTTTACATATTTGTAGAGCAGGGAATTGTTTTTTAAAATGCTAGTGATGTCAATAAAATATTCAACGTGTTTGATTACTTATGCTACTTAATGCTCTTAAAGCAATTATTGAGAACTTATACACAAATATTAGTTAACTAAACTCTTAGGATAACTCTAAGAGGTAACTGCTTCTTTTCCAGAAGCAAGGTCTATCTAACATTTCTTTGTGAATTAGATTGCTTTTAATAGCCTAATTTCATGATCATTTTCTTTTTCTAACATAATCCTCTGTATGTTTTATGTGTGTATATTTTAAAAATACTTCATCATAGATCTACATAGTTGTAAATTCCAGTTGGACTGGCTATTGCATATATGAAACAAGTATAAAATAAATGAAATTTTTGCTTTTTTAAAATTCCAAAAACTCATACTGCCATATATACAGAGCTATCAGTACAGCTGCAAATAAACTTTAACTACATTGAAAAATCACTGTTGTTGTCCATAAGCAGCTTGACAGAACCAAGCAAATATATATAAACTTTGTCTAAGTTCAGGAAAAATATTTGGTGAATATTTGGTATGATTGGCTTAAGGAGGACCCAAACCATCACATACTCTATGAATATCTTCACTGGGGCATAAACATTTGATATCATGTCAATTATGGGATCATGTCTTTTGAAAGCTTCTGTTATATCTGAGCTTTCTTTACATTTTTTAAATTAATTTTTATTGGAGTATAGTTGCTTTACAATGTTGTGTTAGTTTCTATTGTACAGCAAAATACATCCCCTCTCTTTTGACTCCTTTCCTACTGAGGTCACCACAGCCTCATTAAGTAGCTCCCTTTGCTACACAGTATGTTCTGCTTAGTGATCTATGGCCTCTCTGAGCTTGCTAAAGAGAATTTCTGGCATTAATTCATGTCTTGACATATCCACTTGTCAGATTTGATAGCTATTTTCAAGAAGAGGTCCTATCCTTGAACACATCTGCCACACAATTTGTTCATTTACAAACATTTATTGAATGCCTGTTATATTCTGGATATATTCCTTGATGAGCTCATGACTATATAAAGAAAATCTCGCAGTATGACATAACAAAACTACAAGATCAGCAAAGTCACATTTTATGGGGTTAGAATGTAGTCAACGCTTAAAGCAAAATGTTTAATATAATGAAAATTATCCTTGAAAATCCCATAGAAGCTATCAGCTTGGAGGAGTACATACTATTGATATTTCTCAGTGACTCTAAAGCAGCCTGCTTTTCTTCACGCATTTAGAAAAGATTATTTTTTTTTTTCAGTTGGATATCAGATGATGTAGCTGACTTGCATCAGCCACCAGCTTTTGTGAAATATGCCTGCTTTCGAAGTCGCATAACCAATGAGGAAGGCTCACTCTATGAGGCACACACAGGAGCAGACCAACCAAAGGAGAGCAGACTCAAGTCTTCCATCTTGCTGCTGTGGGAGTTATGCTTGTAGGCAGAATGGCTGGTGGTTCACTTACTTGCATTATCTCAACTTTTCCCTTTGATTCCATGTGTACAGAGGAATGTGGGTATGTTAAATACATGTATGATGCAACCTCCAGTGAAAACTGAGTGACTAAGTCTAGGAAGCTTCTAAATCAGAGGGGATGCTTGACTTGCATTTGAAAAGATCAGTAGAATTTCAGATTGTGAATGTGGAAATTCCAGGCAGCAAATAGCATGAGTAAAATCATGGAAGAGTGAGACTTTCTGGTACGTTAAGGAAATTGGAATTAGTTCTTTTTTTTTTTGGATCATTTTCCCCAGCTTTATTGAGGTATAATTGACAAGTAAAACAGTATATACTTAAAATACACATGTGATGATTTGATATACATATACATTGTGGAATGATTGCCATAATTAAGTTAATTAACATGTCCATCACCTCACAGCTACCATGTATATGTGTATGTGTTGAGAATACTTTGCTGTTCTCTTAGCAAATTTCAAGTACACAGCACAGGGTTACTAACTACAGTCACTATGCTGTATTAAATCCCCAGAACATATTCATCTTATAATTGAAAGCATGTATTAGAAGTAGTTCTTGATGGCAAGAGGGTGTAGCTATAAAAAAGCCAGATTCTGAGTAAGTTTCTTCTCTGGTTAAAAGAAGAAATCCTTTTAACAGCAGAATGAAGGATGACTGCTAGGAAGACAAGAACAAAAGAAGGGACAATCAACCAAGGGGACGTTAGGTAGTGACAGCTGAGGGAACTAACTGGCCTCCAGAGATTTTTCCAGGATATTTCCTAGTCCTGGGGCCAGACTCCCAGCCCAGTATTCTTTCCAATTCACCACACTGACTCTTTCATTGCTTTTCCCTTTATGTCAGCCCCAGTTATTCCTAATGAAGTATTTGTGTGTGTGTGTGTGTGTGTGTATATAAATATTGGAGAAGGCAATGGCACCCCACTCCAGTACTCTTGCCTGGAAAATCTCATATCCGGAGGAGCCTGGTGGGCTGTAGTCCATGGGGTTGTGAAGAGTCAGACACGACTTAGCGACTTCACTTTCACTTTTCACTTTCATGCACTGGAGAAGGAAATGGCAACCCACTCCAGTGTTCTTGCCTGGAGAATCCCAGGGACAGCGGAGCCTGGTGGGCTGCTGTCTATGGGGTCACACAAAGTTGGACACGACTGAAGCGACTTAGCAGCAGTAGCAGTAGCAGTGTATACATATATTTTCTATAGAGGGAGTATATTAGAACATACTCTTTTTGGTCCTTTAAGGTTGCAGTGGGAATTACTATTTTATGTCTATCACCTCTTCAAAGCCTGTTAGGATCAGTTGATCATTTCTTTTAGGTCACTAGTATCTCTCTCAGTGTGCAAAAGCATACTCTAAACTTTATTTAGTTTATTTATTTCAAAGTTTATTTATTTTTCAGATGAATATTGTTTATCATTATGTTAACTTTTAATAATTATTTATTATTTAAAAATGGTTTATTCAAGGAGAGGTCATTAGCTGTCACTTGGGCTATTAGCGTGACTCTCTGCATAAACACATTTTGTTATGAACAAAAAGTGGAGCTTTAGCTTGGGCACATTATCACCCCAAATCTCATTTTTTTTGTATTTTACCTGCAATTTAAATTTCTTTAAAAAATTTTAATTGGAGGACAATTGCTTTGAAACGCTGTGTAGGTTTCTGCCATACAATCTGAATCAGTCATAAACATACGTATGTCCCCTCTGTCTTGAACATCTCTCCTACGCCTACCCCCTCGCACCCATCTGAGCTGTCACAGAGCACTGAGTTGAGCTCCCTGTGTTATAAAGCTACTTCCTACTAGTTATCTATTTTACATATTGTAATGTATATGTTTCAATGCTACTCTCTCAGTTTGTCCCATCCTCTCCTTCTTCCGCTGTGTCTCCAAGTCTGTTCTCTATGTCTGCATCTCTATTCCTGCCCTGCAAATAGATTCATCAATACCATTTTTTCTAGGTTCAATATATGAATAAATATATAATATTTGTTTTTATGATTTCACTCTGTATTTTCTTAATGTGTGCTTAGTCAATTAATCAAGTCCAACTCTGCAACCCTTTGGACTCTAGCCCACCAGGCTCCTCTGTCCGTGGGATTTTCCAGCCAAGAATACTGGAGTGGGTTACCATTTCCTTCTCCAGGGGATCTTCCTGACACAGGGATCAAACCCTCATTTCCTGTGTCTCCTGCATTGCAGGTGGGTTCTTTATCCACTGAGCCATTGGCAAAGACCTTACTCTGTACGAACAGACTCTAAGTTCATCTACCTCACTAGAACTGACTCAAGTGTTTGCACAGCAAAAGAAACTATAAACAAGATGAAATGACAACCCTTGGTATGAGAGAAAATAATTGCAAACGGAGCAACTGACAAAGGATTAATTTGCAAAATATACAAATGAATCATAAGTTCAATATCAACTCATGAGTTCAAAAACAAACCAATCAAAAAATGGGCAGAAGACCTAAACAGATATTTTTCCAAAGATGTATAGATAGCTAATAAATGCATGAAAAAATGCTCAAATTGTTCATTATTAGAGAAATGCAAATCAAAACTACAAAGAAGTATCACCTCACACCAGGTCAGAATGGCCATCATCAAAAAATGTACAAACAATAAATATTGGAGAGAGTGTAGAGAAAAGGGAACCCTCTTGCATTGTTGGTGGGAATGTAAATTGATATAGCTACTATGGAGAACAATATGGAGATTCCTTAAAAAGCTAGCAGTGTAACTACCATATGGCCCAGCAATCCTTCTACTGGGCATATACCTTGGGAAAATCATAATTCAAAAAGATACCTGCACCCCATGCTTATTGTAGCACTATTTATAATAGCCAGGTGATGGAAGCAACTTAGATGGCCATCAACAATGAATGGATAAAGAGGCTGTGGGGTATATATATATATATAATGGAATATTATTCAGCCATAAAACCCCAAATTTTAAATCATATATACAAGTTTTCAGTTTTGCTATCTTTGCCAACTCTGGGTGTTATTATGCCAATCTAGTAAGAAATGGTGACTTCTTAATCTAATTTGCTTTCTCCTATTATGATAATGTTTATTATATTCCCATGTTGATCACCTTTGGCTTTCTACTTTCATAATATATTCATCTTTTTAGCTATTTTATTGAGTATTTATCTTTTTTCCCCAATGAGTCTTAACAACTCCTTATACAAAATAAATGAACATGATTTTTAACCTTTGTTTCAATTATTTTGTTCAAACATCATTTGTGTTTAAGTTTTTACGTGGTTTAAAGATATATGGGAATGTGGGTTTTATGTAATTAATTTATAATGTATTATTTTTCCTTTCTTACTTCTGTCTTCCATGGTATACCTTTCCCCAGCTGAAGATTACACAGTTCTTAAAAATGGTGGTTATTCCTTTTCTTATTTTGCATTTCACACTAATGCTTTAATCCACTTGGTGTTGACTACAGCCTATAGCATGAGGTAGAAATGTAACCTTTCCTTCACACTGGTTGTGACAGACAAAGACACAGTGTGGGAATCTACCTTGAAAAGGAAACTTGTTCCTGTGTCATGAGGGGTGTGGTTACCTGCCAGCCTTCAGCTCTTAGGCCCTCCAGCGTCTACCTCAGCTTTCAAATAAAGGTCACAGTCTTCTTGGGTGGACTTCTGGCCAGTGACCAGGCCAGGAAGCTGCAGAAGACCGGTTTTTTCCCCTCAATGAGGGACTCCTCCAATGAGTTGTCCAGTTCCATCATCCCCCTTTGGACTATCATGAGGTCAGATTTGCTTCATGCCCAGCCCAATCTGCTTCCTCGCTATTTCCTGTCCAAGTGTTAGTCCTCTGGAAAATTTGTGTTTCTAAAATCCATCTCAACATCTGTTTCCCAGAGAATCCCTCCAATATCTAGTTTACCAGTTGACTATTTCTACATCCTTAGTTAGAATAACTCGTAGTAAGTTAGGAGTCAGGTCTCCTCCTTGGTTTTTTATTCCATAGCAGTGGTCTGTTAATGTGTTGCTCAGCTAGTATTACAGTTTAAATTGTTAATTAATTAGTTAGGAAATTAGCATAGTATATAAGTATATATATATGGGTTTCCCAGGTGGAGCTAGTGGTAAAGAATCTGCCTGCCAATGCAAAAGACGTCAGAGATGCGGGTTCAATCCCTGGGTTAGGAAGATCCCCTGGAGGAGGACATAGTATTCTTTCCTAGAGAATCCCATGGACAGAAAAGTCCGGCAGGCTACAGTCCATAGAGTCGCAAAGAGTTGGACATAACTGAAATGACTTAGTATGCAGCAAGCATGCATATATATGTACCATATATGTATGTGTGTATGTGTATATTTATAGAAAGAGAGAAATTCAGTTTTAAGCAAGTTATTTATTAATATTTTCCTATGTTGCCCATTTTTCTTCCAAATAAAATTTCAGTTCAGTTCAGTTCAGTCTCTCAGTAGTGTCCGACTCTTTGCGACCCCATGAATCACAGCACGCCAGGGCTGCCTGTCCATCACCAACTCCCGGAGTTCACTCAGACTCACGTCCATCGAGTCAGTGATGCCATCCAGCCGTCTCATCCTCTGTTATCCCTTTCTCCTCCTGCCCTCATTCCCTCCCAGCATCAGACTCTTTTCCAATGAGTTAACTCTTCTCATGAGGTGGCCAAAGTACTGGAGTTTCAGCTTTAGCATCATTCCTTCCAAAGAAATCCCAGGGCTGATCTCCTTCAGAATGGACTGGTTGGATCTCCTTGCAGTCCAAGGGACTCTCAAGAGTCTTCTCCAACAC
>NW_011495034.1:865192-866115 GCF_000754665.1 Bison bison bison | reverse complement strand
GTTCAAAAGCATCAATTCTTTGGCGCTCAGCTTTCTTCACAGTCCAACTCTCACATCCATACATGACCACTGGAAAAACCATAGCCTTGACTAGACAGACCTTTGTTGGCAAAGTAATGTCTCTGCTTTTGAATATGCTATCTAGGTTGGTCATCACTTTCCTTCCAAGGAGTAAGCGTTTTTTTAATTTAATGGCTGCAGTCACCATCTGCAGTGATTTTGGAGCCCCCAAAATAAATTCTGACACTGTTTCACCTGTTTCTCCAACTATTTCCCATGAAGTGATGGGACCGGATGCCATGATCTTCATTTTCTGAATGTTGAGCTTTAAGCCAACTTTTTCACTCTCCACTTTCACTTTCATCAAGAGGCTTTTGAGTTCCTCTTCACTTTCTGCCATAAGGGTGGTGTCATCTGCATATCTGAGGTTATTGATATTTCTCCTGGCAATCTGGATTCCAGCTTGTGTATCTTTCAGTCCAGTGTTTCTCATGATGTACTCTGCATATAAGTTAAATAAGCAGGGTGACAATATACAGCCTTGACGTACTCCTTTTCTATATGGAACCAGTCTATTGTTCCATGTCCAGTTCTAACTGTTGCTTCCTGACCTGCATATAGATTTCTCAAGAGGCAGATCAGGTGGTCTGGTATTCCCATCTCTTGAAGAATTTTCCACAGTTTATTGAGATTCACACAGTCAAAGGCTTTGGCATAGTCAATAAAGCAGAAATAGATGTTTTTCTGGAACTCTCTTGCTTTTTCCATGATCCAGCAGATGTTGGCAATTTGATCTCTGGTTCGTCTGCCTTTTCTAAAACCAGCTTGAACATCAGGAAGTTCATGGTTCATGTATTGCTGAAGCCTGGCTTGAAGAATTTTGAGCATTACTTTACTAGCGTGTGAGATGAGTGCAATTGTGC
>NW_011495034.1:864595-865092 GCF_000754665.1 Bison bison bison | reverse complement strand
GAGTGCAATTGTGCGGTAGTTTGAGCATTCTTTGGCATTGCCTTTCTATGGGATTGGAATGAAAACTGACCTTTTCCAGTCCTGTGGCCACGGCTGAGTTTTCCAAGTTTGCTGGCATATTGAGTGCAGCACTTTCACAGCATCATCTTTCAGGATTTGAAATAGCTCAACTGGAATTCCATCACCTCCACTAGCTTTGTTCGTAGTGATGCTTTCTAAGGCCCACTTGACTTCACATTCCAGGATGTCTGGCTCTAGGTCAGTGATCACACCATCGTGATTATCTGGGTCATGAAAATCTCTTCTGTACAGTTCTTCTCTGTATTCTTGCCACCTCTTCTTAATATCTTCTGCTTCTGTTAGGTGCATACCATTTCTGTCCTTTATCGAGCCCATCTTTGCATGAAATGTTGCCTTGGTATCTCTAATTTTCTTGAAGAGATCTCTAGTCTTTCCCATTCTGTTGTTTTCCTCTATTTCTTTGCATTGATCGCTGA
>NW_011495034.1:851307-864495 GCF_000754665.1 Bison bison bison | reverse complement strand
TACCTGAATGGTTTAGTGGTTTTCCCTACTTTCTTCAATTTAAGTCTGAATTTGGCAATAAGGAGTTCATAATCTGAGCCACAGTCAGCTCCCAGTCTTGTTTTTGTTGACTGTATAGAGCTTCTCCATCTTTGGCTGCAAAGAATATAATCAGTCTGATTTCGGTGTTGACCATCTGGTGACGTCCATGTGTAGAGTCTTCTCTTATGTTGTTGGAAGAGGGTGTTTGCTATGACCAGTGCATTTTCTTGGCAAAACTCTATTAGTCTTTGCCCTGCTTCATTCCGTATTCCAAGGCCAAATTTGCCTGTTCCTCCAGATGTTTCTTGACTTCCTACTTTTGCATTCCAGTCCCCTATAATGAAAAGGACATCTTTTTTGGGTGCTAGTTCTGAAAGGTCTTGTAGGTCTTCATAGAACTGTTCAACTTCAGCTTCTTCAGCATTACTGGTTGGGGCATAGACTTTGGATTACTATGATATTGAAGGTTTGCCTTGGAAACAAACAAAGACCATTCTGTTGTTTTTGAGATTGCATCTAAATACTGCATTTCAGACTCTTTTGTTGACCATGATGGCTACTCCATTTCTTCTGAGGGATTCCTGCCCGCAGTAGTAGATATAATGGTCATCTGAGTTAAATTCACCCATTCCAGTCCATTTCAGTTCGCTGATTCCTAGAATGTCGACATTCACTCTTGCCATCTCTTGTTTGACCACTTCCAATTTGCCTTGATTCATGGACCTGACATTCCAGGTTCCTATGAAATATTGCTGTAAAGCATCAGACTTTGCTTCTATCACCAGTCACATCCACATCTGGGTATTGTTTTTGCTTTGGGTCCATGCCTTCATTCTTTCTGAAGTTATTTCTCCACTGATCTCCAGGAGCAATTTGGGCACCTACTGACCTGGGGAGTTCCTCTTTCAGTATCCTATCAGTTTGTCTTCTCATACTGTTTATGGGGTTCTCAAGGCAAGAATACTGAAGTGGTTTGCCATCCCCTTCTCCAGTGGACCACATTCTGTCAGATCTCTCCACCATGACCTGCCCATCTTGGGTTGCCCCACGGGCATGGCTTAGTTTCATTGAGTTAGACAAGGCGGTGGTCCTAGTGTGATTAGATTGACTAGTTTCCTGTGAGTATGGTATCAGTGTGTCTGCCCTCTGATGAATTTAGACTCAATCAAATTCAAAAAATCTTTTGCACTTTTGCTTTTCTTATCCAGGAAAACATGTGTTTCCTTTATTCACACCTATCTTCTATTTCATCTCAATAAAATGTTGTATTCTATAAATACCTATACCTTGCATAGTTATCATTGAATTTATTCCTGAGACTTTTATAGTTGTTTCTGGAATGGACTTTTTTTTAATGGTTTATTACTAGCATTAGAAGGGCTTCCCAGATGGCTCAGTGAGTAAAGAACCCACCTGCCACTGAAGAAGATGCAGGTTCAATCCCTGGGGTAGGATGATCCCCTGGAGGAGGGCATGGCAACCCACTCCAGTATTCTTGCCTGGAGAATCCCATGGACAGAGGAGGCTGATGGGCTACAGTCCATAGGGTCTCAAAGCGTCAGACACAACTGAAGTAACTGAGCACGCACACATGCACAAGCATTAGAGAACCTATTGATTATGAAATGTTGAGTTTTTTAATCATTTACATTGCAGAACTTCCCAAAGAATCCTAATAGTTTTTGCTTGATTTTCGTAGGCTTTCCATGTAGAAAAGCGTGTACATATTATCAGTTAAGAGAATGAGAGGAAAGCACTGGACTTTTTGAAGTTTTTCAAGAATGGTCATATCTTTTCCACTGTAGTTTAAAACAGGATATTGAATACAGTTCCCTGTGTTCTACCAGAGGACCTCATTGTTTATCCATTCTATATATAATTGTTTGCATCTACTACCCCAAACTCCCAATCTATTCTTTCCCTACCCCTTCTCACCCTTGGAAACCACCAATCTGTCCTTTATGTCTGTGAGTCTGTTTTCTAGATAATTTCTTCAGTTGTGTCATATTTTAGTTTGCACATATAAGTGATATCACATGATATCCTTCTCACTTACATCACTTAGTATGATAACCTCTAGGTGCATCCATGGTGCTAAAAATGGCGTTATTTCTTTCTTTTTACAGATGAGCAATATTCCATTATATATATATATACCACATCTTCCTTAAAATTCTATGGATATCTCTATATATGTAATAGTATTATCTTTTGTATGTGTAATAAGGAATATCTATAATTTTATATTTCTGCATTTGTTTTTGCTAATTAAGTATTTTTATTCACTTCTGCATTTTTTTTCTAATTTATTTGGCAGAGTTGGATCTTAGTTGTGGCATTTGGGATCTTCATTGCATCATGTAGGATGCAGCTCACAGATTCTCTAGTTGTGGCATGAGAGCTCAGTAGTTGTGGCATATAGCATCTGCAGCATCTGGGAGATAGTGGAGGACAGGGAAGGCTGGCACATGCAGTCCATGGGGTTGCAAAGAGTCAGACATGACTTAGCTACTGAACAACAAGAATCTGGGATTTTAGTCTCCTGATCAGGGATTGAACCTGTGTCCTCTGGATGCAAGGCCAATTCTTAACCACTGGACCACCAGGGAAGTCCCCAGTTTTGCATTTTTAAAATTCAGCTCCCAGCATCTCAGTTTCTTCATCTTTGAGATAATTAGTATCTATTTTGTTGGGTAGTAGAGAAGATTAAGTGAAATCTTACACACAAGAAAACTAGAAGAATAAATATTAGCTGCTATTCATTTCTCCTGCATATCCTGGGTTTATTTTCTTGTTCCAGTCCTAATTTATTGAGTTGGATATTTAGTTCATTTGTTTTTATTTCTCCCTGTTTAACCATGAAAATAATGTGAGTTAATATTTCTTTTTGGAGAGTAAGTTTGGCTGCATCTTAACATTTTTATATGAAACATTCTTCATTATTGTTATTTTCTAAATATTCTCTGATTATAGGTTTTAGCTCTTTCTGTTTTAGGAAATGGCTTCATCTAGCCATAAAATCCATGGACCAAACCAGCAAAGAGCTGGCTTTCCTTGAGGCATAGCTGGGCTGGCCTGGGCATTTCCTCACTCAGCTGATGCTGATTTATAGCAGTGATAGAAATTCTGCCCTCTCTCAGGGCTCCCTGACCTTCACTTCTTAAAAATGGGAAAATTAATTGGGCTTCTCCTGGCCTGTCTTCTGTTTGCTTGTGAGACTCTATTGCTTCCTTAAGAAAGTGAGTTGTGAGTTGCTTCTAAGTATCTTCATTCTACCTGGTTCCACTTACATTATCCAAAGCAGAAATTTCTTGAATTCTGTGGTCTACCAGCAGCACCTTCCCCAGTTTTCAGTGACACTGGAGTCTTTAAAATTACGATTATACTATGTTTTTACCATTTTGGTTATTTCTGTTAGCTATCACCAAAGAAGGTTGTATATTTATGTTCATCTTCCTTATTTTTCAGAAGTCTAAATAGGGATTTAAAAAGCAATTAACTGCCATCTTTTTACTTTGTATGCTTTTCAATTTCAATTGGCAAATTGTGACCATAAGTTGAAGAAGGAAATGGCAACCCACTCCCGTATTCTTGTCTAGGAAATCCCATGGATAGAGGAGTCTGGCGGGCTACAGTCCATGGGGTCACAAAGTCAGAGATGACTTAGCAACTAAACAGCCACAGCAGCAGACCACAAGTTAGGGCTGTTTTTTTATGGACAGCCTAGGGTAATTCTTTATGGACATGAGAGATATTTTGGCGTGTGAAGAATTAAAAAATAAAGACTAGTTTGATAAAGAATATATCAGGTTGTAATAACATATTTTTTAAAAATAAATTTATTCTGTATTACACATTTTATATTTTTGACTGTTCTATAAAGAATCCATCATTTCTTTAAAACAATGCTTTGGGTGATTTTGAAAATTTGTTTAAAAGTTAACAAATTTTAAAGATTTGTTTGGCCAAGTGAATTATATGATAATTCTCTAAACATTTAAATTATATTTACACTGGGGAGAATCATTAATTTTGCTAGGAAAAAAAATGCTGTAATAAAGATATCTCAGATTTACCAATGGGGTTCAGTATAAATCATCTACATGATGGTTTTCATATTTGTAAAAAACATGTGCAGAGGCAAGCTAGTAACTATCTGGTAATCAAACCCTGGCAATTAGTTTACAACCCAAACAAAACCGTTTGCATGAGAAAGTTTAAAAGAACCCAAAATCTCAAATAACTAAGGATCTTGTCCTTCAGTGCTTGGAAACAAGAAGTCTAATGTTTTAATCCCTTTTTTGCTGAAGACACGCTAGATTTCTTTGCAGAAATCCTTGGCTTTCTATATATGGATTTTTCTTCATGTAGATTTAATGGTAAGCAGCACACTTCTATGTGTGTTTTACACATTTCTACAGTAGAAGTTCTTCTTGTATATTTATTCCTTTCCTCTGGTCATTTATTATCTTAACTATTTAGATTTAAAAAAAAAAAGACTGTATATATGTGCACAAATCAGTCATATCATTCGATTAAAAAAATATAAAAACTTGAATTCCCTAGCATTACTAACAGAATATTCAGAACCACTTAGAATCAGAATCGGTTCAAACTCAGTGGTGCATAATAACATGAGTTTCTATGAAGCATACAGGTGCAAAGGGAGAGTGGTATTACATGTAAAGGTATGAGACTGTCTTGAATAAAGTGCATTCTTATTTCCTTTACAAGAACTACTGTATCAGAATCTCTGGGGTGTGGTTCAGTGACCTGTATTTTTCAAAGGCCTTCTAGGTAACTTTGAGACAGTTAATCTATAGATCTCAGGTATGAGTAACACTGGAAAGGAGGAAGGAGAGAGAGCTGGTCTTTTGTAACAGGAATTTAAATGGCTTTGTCACTGTGGCTGTGCAGTGAATTTGGAAGCTAGTTTCAAAAAAGCAGCAGTTTGATTTAACTTCTCTCTGCTCCATAAAAGTAGTATTAAAATCTGTCTGAAGAAAAAAAAAAAATCCTGACTGAAGCCTAGCAGGAATTTATCATGGGGATTCTTACAAAAGGGACAATGAGTAGGCAGTTAAATACTCAAGGTTTGAAATTCACTTCTACAAAACCTGAGGGCATCACATTAAATATTAACCTTTCTGCAAGAAGCTAAGGTAATCTAGGAACATTGCTCTCTTATGATATAATGAGAAATAGAGGTAAAGCTGGAGAAATGGATATTTAACTATCCTTTCAACCAATGCCTTCAAATATTGAATATTTCAACTAAATGATAAGCAAAAACCTGAATAGCAGACAACATTAAACTCTTCCCCGAGCCAGTGGCCCCCAAAATTCATTGTCATGGTTAAAATAAGGTGTCATACATCTTGGACTCCAGAAATACAGATGGTGAACTTGACATTATGAACGTTTGAAAATCAACTTTGAGGTCTAGAAAGATCTGCAAGGAATACCCAGCCCTGCCCTCTGCCATCTCCATTTTGTAGCTCTTTCTGACCTGATACTCATTTTCCTATTTTTAAGTTATTTTTGAAAATACGTGTGCCCCAGGGCTACAATGTTCCACTAGGCTGTGGAGGTGAGGTTCAGTGAAGCTCCTTACCTTCCTGTAACTTTTCATCTGTTCATGCCTGAGACTTGCTCCAAGCAGCACCAAGGAAGTGGGAAGACCCCCCATGCTCCTTATTCTGGTTTTGCGAGATACTGGGGATCCTGAAGCACATGCCCAACTCATTTTGAGGTGCAGCTGAATTTGAGCATGACCATCACGTTTATTTGGAGAAGAAACAGCAACGCATTCCAGTATTCT
This sequence comes from Bison bison bison, assembly GCF_000754665.1. Taxonomy (NCBI): domain Eukaryota; kingdom Metazoa; phylum Chordata; class Mammalia; order Artiodactyla; family Bovidae; genus Bison; species Bison bison. The sequence goes on along the minus strand of NW_011495034.1, from coordinate 858,653 downwards.
TGCCTGGAGAATTTCCATGGACAGAGGAGCCTGGCAGGCTACAGTCTATGGGGTCGCAAAGAGTCAGACAGGACTTAGCGACTAAACAACAATAACACTCATTTTTATTTATTCATTTTTTATTGGTGTGTAGTTGCTTAACAATGTGTTAGTTTCTGCCATACAGTCAAGTGAATCAGCTATACATATACATATATCCACGTGTTTTTGGATTTCTTTCCTATTTAGGTCATCACAGAGCATGGAACAGAGTTCCCTGTGCTATACAGTGGGTTCTCATTAGTTATTTATTTTATACATGCTGCTGCTGCTGCTAAGTCACTTCAGTCGTGTCCGATTCTGTGTGACCCCATAGATGGCAGCCCACTAGGCTCCTCTGTCCCTGGGATTCTCCAAGCAAGAACACTAGAGTGGGTTGCCATTTCCTTCTCCAATGCATGAAAGTGAAAAGTGAAAGGGAGGTCACCCAGTCATGCCCGACTCTTAGTGACCCCATGGACTGTAGCCTACCAGGCTCCTCTGTCCATGGGATTTTCCAGACAAGAGTACTGGAGTGGGGTGCCACTGCCTTCTCTATGTATATGTCAATTTCAGTTCCCAATCCGTTCCACACCCTGTTATCCCCTTAGTATCCATATCTGTGTCTGTGTCTCTATTTCTGCTTTGCAAATAAAGTTCATTTCCTTTTATTTTCTCTGTGACTTTCTCTTTCAAGCTTTGTATCACCAGAAAGCAAGTAACTTTTTATACTAATAAGGAAATAAAATGTAATCCTGAATTTGATAAATAAAATCAACAGTGTTCCTGAGCTCTCCTATAATTTGTGCCATGAATTCATTTTATCCATATGAATGATGATAGATAGGGCCAGCGATGGAGATGACTGACTGACCAGCTGCAAATAAAACATTAAAATACAAAGGGAGAATGTTCTCACACCTAGAGAGTTAAAGCACCAACAGGCTATCTATTGTTCACTATAAATTTAGAATTATAAACTCTTTAAAAGATTATAAAATGTTTTAAGTAGGCTGTAGAATGTTTATATATTTGGCTCTAGGCTTTTTGATACTCACTAACTGAGAGGGGAGAAAAAAACTGGCCTCATTATAAGGAAGAAGGCATTGCCAGCTTAAATTGCTTCTTAAAATTGAAACAAGGTTTTAGTTTGTTTTATTCTCTAGTTATAGTTATCATTAAAACATAGACTATATAAAAGAACAGTTCCTTATGTTTTCCTAATACATAAAACATTTTGGGGGGATTTATAAGTTTAAAGTCTTCATGTAAATTTGATTTTCCCCCCTAATTTTTCTGTTACTGCTGTCTGGAATACTTGCTGAAATGCAGATTCCTACACACAATCCCCAAGAGATTATACTTCTTTCATTTAAAACTCATTTACCTGTTTTTAAAGTCAACAGAAGAAATATGTTTCATTTACTTTTTCTTTGAAGTTCCTTAAATCTGGTCGAAAGTCCCAGAGAAGTAATTTTAGAAACACTGTAGATAACACACTGTGTCTGGCCATGCATATCCTATAAAAGGATAAATGAGTCATGCAAATACATTCCATTAGTGACCTTGTTATAAATTCCGTTTTTTACCACATTCATGAGAAAGTCCTAATTTTCAAATGCCTTAGGATGGATGCTACCCTCAAAAATGCACCCAGAAGGCACACACGAGACTAATAATCTGATATATACAGAGTTTATTTGGTTCAACCAAAGGGTTTTCTATGTCTATTTTCAAAGTGTCTCAAGTGCAAAAGGAAAAAAAAAATGTACAGCAGCTAAAAACCCTTTTCAGCAATGCTCACTTTCTCAACACAGTTCTCTGCCAAGTTCAAGTTGCTGGAGTTTGAAAGTTAGCAACTTTGATGTTCATTGCCCACTTGAAAAGCTATGTCCAGGCACTTTTCTTCCTAGCTTTTAGAAGAAAGTGCCATTATGAAATCTTAAAAGCTCCTTCATAAAGGGTTAAATCTGACTTATCCATCAGTTTGAGTTCAGATATGAATCTGTTGAATCAACTGATGAGGATGACTTGGACCTAAGCCCCATTCTAAGATCTGCCGATTTGTCACTATCTGAAGCTGCTATAGGGGTTTGTGGCCACTGTGTTGAGGTAGGTAGGCTCCAGCAGAATACAACCCCAAGCTCTTCGTCTTGGCTTTTCTATAATAAAAGTGAGGTAGGACACTTGGTCTCAGCACAGACAAGTCCTAAATATGTGACCCAGTCCTGGGTGCGTGTTCATCTACCCTATCAGATTAATCTGAATGCTGTCACCCACACTCTCTTGCTTCCGACCCTTTTGGTAACATTTCAAATTAATGTAATTCATCAATGCAACAGAATTGTATTGTGTCATCCTTGTGTTTCCCTGGTAGCTCAGATGGTAAAGAATCCATCTGCAATGCAGGAGACTCAGGTTCAGTCCCTGGGTCGGGAACATCCTCTGGAGAAGAAATATTCTTGCCTGGGAAATCTCATGGATAGAGGAGCCTGGTAGGCTACAATCCATGGGGTCACACAGAGTTGGACATGACTGCGCTAGTAACACAGACACATATCCTTGTATTCACCAGTCTGATGGTTAACTGGTATGAATCTGAATAAGTATTAAGAGAATCAGAGTCAAGGCAAATAGGAACACTGCACACATTATTTTTTAATATTTTTAACTAAAAATAAAAAACTTATTTAGCCACACTGGGTCTTTGATTGCAGCTTACAGGATCTTTCATTAGTAGCAGAATGTGAACACTCAGATGCAGCACGTGGGATCTATGTCCCCAGCCAGGGATGGAACCTAGGCTCCTTGAGATGGGAGCTCAGAGTCTTAGCCACTGGACCACCAGTGAAGTTCCAGTGCTGTGGATTTTAACTCATTCCATGCATATAACCCATTTAGAGCATTTGGCTACCACGCACAAATAAATAGGGACACAAAGAAACTTTATCATAGTTTGAGGTAATTTTGGTAAATACGGACATATATTTTGAGGCATTTTTTGTATATTGGCACAAGTTGCTCTTTGACCATTAACAGAAACGTATTTTTTTCTGATGCGTCATCAAGGCTTCTGGTTTTGATAGCTACTGCTAGGCTTTGCTCTCCCTGTATGCTAAGATGACAAAAGCCAATACAAATATTGATAAATTCAGTTCAAATAAATTCTCAGCTCAACTGACTCATTGCTTGAAGAGTAGCCATATCTCAGGACTGCAAAAATGGAGACCAGACATAGAAACTAAGGAAGGGTGGGAATGTCATTTCATAATTTTGGAAGATAAGAGGCTTAGTATTAATATCCCTCATTTTCTAAAGGAAATAGGAATTTAAGCTCTGTATGCCATTAGCAACATTTGAAATAGTTAATAACCCTTATGACGTTATGAATTTTTAAAAAGCAAATTGATACCTTTAGTGAAATTCTTCTTAGTGGAAGCATATTCTGTAGCAACTGTGTCTGTGTATTCTAAGTATGTGTTTTCATGCTAAACCCACTTATATGACTAGATAAACACCAAAAATGGGTTTGTTGCAAAGTAATGGACATAGGGAGACCAAGTCCTCTAGCTGTTTAAGATATATGCATAGAAAAATAAGCATTTTTTAAAACGTTAATAAAGCTAAGAGAAAAATTAAGAAATCTGTCAATAAAGAAGAAAAATCATCACCAAGCATTAGTGTTCTCAAAGGATTTTGCTGGATAATGTGGTACATTCCATTATATTTGTCCTTAGAACCTGGGTTACTTCCAGAAGATCTTGTTCACTATCATTTTTAATAGGCACCAGATTCTCAGGCTTCAGATGATAAAGTGATATACGTCAGTGGTAATGATTTGGGAACATTCACTGATTAATTTTATCATCACGGAAGTGTTAAGAGAGAATCCACATAAAGAACGCAAACACTCATGTTTGGCCGTGTAAAATTTCCTAGGTTTATTTGCTTTCTCTCTACTTCAGTGTAAGCAAACTTAATTCCAAATTTAAGCTCATATTATGATTGAGTCTGTCTTTAAAAGAATCTCTAAAATTAAAAAAGTCTAAATCTACGAAGCTGCTCATGTAAAGGACCGTTTGCTACATTAAAAGCAATCTGTCAGAGTATGATTAAGATACACAAGTTCTGTAAGTACAGCAAGTGTGAGTAATTTAAACCGATTTGAATAGACTGAATTCAGGACAAATTCTAATTGCAGAGTTCTTTGAAAAATATCCAATCATACTGCTTTCAAGCAACTATACAAAAGAAACAAGCATATACATTCTCTCTGTATAGAAGGTTTTAGGGAAATTGCTATGAAGGATATATGTGGGATTTGTAACTAGACTGTCTGTGTTTATAGATATGTAAAATGATGGAGAGTTTTCACAAAAATGTTTTTTTAAGGATTTTCCTCAATTTCTCTTTTACAGATTTGTTTATTTAGAAAACACATTACAAAGTGGGAGGGGAAGGTATGTGAGTAATACTAAGTGCCTGATAAATGACTGCACTATCAAAATTAGTGCAAGATTTTTTTTTCCAGTAAAGGGGCTCTTAGGAAAGGCTGGTCTGCAAAAGATTCTTATTAATGCAAATGATGACTCAAGAGATGAAACAATAAAGTGTAGGTACCAGTGCCTACAACATATGCCTTACCGGATGAAAAGACTGCTAAGAAACAGAAGTTGTCATTTTGATGGCAATATGTTAAAAGAATGATGACTGTGAAAGAATTGCCTAGACACAGTTACCTGCAACAGAAAATAAGTATCAATTAATTCTAAAGCAATATATAAATATCTTTCTGGTCTTTAGGCAAGCAATTACTATGCAGAATGTTATGCTGGGTAAGTAAGCTTTGTCCTTTTGCTATGTCATTATATTATCTGCTTTTTTATCTACTCATTTAACAAATATTTTTATATTTGTTATTTGTTATATTTTTATATTTGTTATTTGTTATAACAATGTATAATATTTTTATTTGTTAAATGAACACTGACCATGTGTCCAGGCACTGAATGCAAATTTAAAATGAATTAAACAAGCAAAAAAAATTGCCCTTCAAAAGAAAACATAACAGACTTCACATTCCTGCTCTAAATTAGGATAAAACAAATAAGCAAGTAATTGTGATGTAATGTAATACCTATAGTAGGTGTTCATTTTTTCATTAACATAGCAAATATTTATGGAACTCCTACTTTGTGGCAAGCACTGGCCTAGATACGGGTCATACAGTGGTCACAAGGACCCTGGTTTTGTGGATCGCCCGTGAAATATGAAACAATTTGAACTTTAAATGAAGACATGAAGCACTGGGATATATTTGAATAGGATATTGCAATCACATTCTAGGCAGAAGAAAATTCCTGAGCACAAGACAGTGATATTAATGCTCAGACACAAAGAGGAGAATGTGGATGAGATGGTCTGTGCAGCTGGAGTGTGAAGAAAGATAGAGCCGTGGAGGGAGCCATCATGATAAACTGAATTGAGATAGCTGGTAGGGACCAACGATGGTTATTAAGCCTGGAAGCTATGCGATTTATTTAATGTTTTGTGCAGATGACTTTCTCATCTATGGGTGTCAATGTATTGGAGGAACTGGGGAGACCAGTCATAAATCTATAATGGTCAACAGAGAGATGGTGGGTGCCTTCCTGAGCTGTGGCAGCAGAAATAACGACCATTACCCATCCCTATATACTGTTCCTTAGTGCTATGGGCTTATTATCCGTGAGTCAATAATGCCTGAAATTCTCATTTTCTATTTACTACATCTTTGACCCTTTGTTTCACTATTTTTGAATTATTTAGATAAACTTTCATAGATAATATGTTTTTAATAAACAAAAAAAACTGTAAACTGTGAATTATTACTAAACATCAGAATCAAAGCAACCATAAAAGGCAATATGAGGGTCCAGTATCTTTTAATATCTGTAGTCAAGTTCTCCTCTAACTATCATCTTTTTAAAATTGTTTTAGAACATTTTGTCCATTATTGGGCATATGAACTTTGGAATAATTTCATCAAGTTCCAAAAGCAGTCTTATTGGAATTTTTATTAGACTCATGAAACCTAAAATTAATTTGCTTAGATGGTATCTTCAAAATATTTAACCTTGCTTTCTAGGAATTTGGCATTTCCTTTCCAAATTAAAGTGTTTCCACTATTAAAGTGTTCTATCTCTTAAAGTTTGATAGTTTTCCCCTACAGTCCTCTAAAGAAAGCTTCTCTTAGATATTTTAGGGTTACGGTCACTGTTACAAGATGGGTCTTATTGATTCTTGCTGAAATAGAAGATAGTGGTTGATATTTCTGTATTTTATAACCAATACATTTACTAAATTATCTTATTAATTCTAAAAGCTTTTACTTGATTAGGTAGGTGATGGTGGATCACTGGGTTCCACCGGCATGAAGATCACCGGGAGTAGTGGTTTAGTTGCTAAGTTGTGTTCAACTCTTGCAATGCCATGGACTGTAGCCCGCCAGGCTTCTCTGTCCATGGGATTTCCCAGGCAAGAATATTGGAGTGGGTTGCCATTTCCTTCTCCAGGGGATCTCCCCATCCAGAAATCAGTGGTGTTTCAGTACCTTTATATCTAGTTTTCAAAAGTTATAGGATAGTTTTTGTTTCATATCACGGTGAGCATCTTTATTTCCTAATTTTAATACAATCTCATTGTTGTTGTGGTTCAGTCAGTCGTGTCCATCTCTTTGAGACCCCACGGATTGAAGCATGCCAGGCTTCCCTGTCCTACATCATCTCCCAGAGCTTGCTCAAACTCAAGTCCATTGAATCAATGATACCATCCAACCATCTTGTCCTCTGTCATCCCCTTCTCCTCCTGCCTTCAATCTTTCTCAGAATCAGGGTCTTTTCTAATGAGTTGGCTCTTCGCATCAGGTGGCTGAAGTATAGGAGCATCAGTTTCAGCATCAGCCCTTCTAATGAATATTTAGGGCTGATTTCCTTTAGGATGGACTGGTTGAATCTTGCAGTCCAAGGGACTCTCAAGAATATTCTCCAACACCACACTTCAAAAGCATCAATTCTTCAACATTCAACCTTCTTAATAGTCCAACTCTCACATCCACACATGACTACTGGAAAAGTGTTAATTTTCATTATACTTCTGGTATTTTCATTGTTAGAAATGAAGTTAGTTATTGATTTTAATTATATATTCTTAGCAATAAAATATCACAGTAAAAGATTTCTTAATTTTAACCCAATTGTGGTGTTGGAGAAGACTCTTGAGAGTCCCTTGGACTGCAAAGAGATCCAACCAGTCCATTCTGAAGGAGATCAGCCCTGGGATTTCTTTGA
>NW_011495034.1:847859-851207 GCF_000754665.1 Bison bison bison | reverse complement strand
AAGAGTTGACTCATTGGAAAAGACTCTGATGCTGGGAGGGACTGGGGGCAGGAGGAGAAGGGGACGACAGAGGATGAGATGGCCAGATGGCATCACTGACTCGATGGACGTGAGTCTGTGTGAACTCCTGGAGTTGGTGATGGACAGGGAGGCCTGGTGTGCTGCGATTCATGGGGTCGCAAAGAGTCAGACATGACTGAATGACTGATCTGATCTGATCTGAGATAAATTCTATTTAGTCATAATTGAGTTTTCCTAAAGTTATGGCTCAAGTTATGACTTTTTCCTCAAGTTATAACATGACATTCCTCAAGTCATGTTAGTTTTCCTGAAGTCTTTATTCTTTTTCTTAAAAAAAAAAAAACAAAACTGAACTTGAATCATGAAAATATCCTATTTTCACTTATTAAATTTTCTCTGAGTCTTTAGTTGAATATTTTCATTCTCAAAGGCTAAAATATTCTGTTATTTCTTTAAATAATAGAAGAATGGTCCCTAATTATTCATTTAATGAGCACTCTTTTAATCTCAAACCTGCTGTAAAGTGCAGTACAGACACCAAATATTTCCCCTTTTATGTTGGCAAATATCATCATGTAGGTCATGTTCTCATTCTAATATACAACTTTTTAAAAAAATTAATGACATTTAGAATGGCTGCGATCCAAAAGTCTACAAGCAATAAATGCTGGAGAGGGTGTGGAGAAAAGGGAACCCTCTTACACTGTTGGTGGGAATGCAAACTAGTACAGCCACTATGGAGAACAGTGTGGAGATTCCTTTAAAAACTGGAAATAGAACTGTCTTATGACCCAGGAATCCCACTGTTGGGCATACACACTGAGGAAACCAGAATTGAAAGAGACACGTGTACCCCAATGTTCATCGCAGCACTGTTTATAATAGCCAGGACATGGAAGCAACCTAGATGTCCATCAGCAGATGAATCGATAAGAAAGCTGTGGTACATATACACAATGGAGTATTACTCAGCCATTAAAAAGAATACATTTGAATCAGTTCTAATGAGGTGGATGAAACTGGAGCCTATTATACAGAGTGAAGTAAGCCAGAAAGAAAAACACCAACACAGTATACTAACGCATATATATGGAATTTAGAAAGATGGTAACAATAACCCTGTACGCGAGACAGCAAAAGAGACACAGATGTATAGAACAGTCTTTTGGACTCTGTGGGAGAGGGAGAGGGTGGGATGATTTGATAGAATGGCACTGAAACATGTATAATATCATATAAGAAACAAATCACCAGTCCAGGTTTGATGCAGGATACAGGATGCTCGGGGCTAGTGCACTGGGATGACCCAGAGGGATGGTACAGGGAGGGAGGTGGGAGGGGGGTTCAGGATGGGGAACACGTGTACACCCATGGCGGATTCATGCTGATGTATGGCAAAACCAATACAATATTGTAAAGTAATTAACCTCCAATTAAAATAAATAAATTTATATTAAAAAGAAAAAGAAAAGAAAAAAAATTAATGACATTTGCTTTAACATATTTAATTCTTGAGTTTTGCTTTGTAGATTCTAATTCAGTTGTTAGAATAAAAAAGCTTCTAATTCAGTTACTGTTCTTCAAAGTAGAGTAGTAAGCACATAGTGTTATTTGCTCAGTTGTGTCTGAGTCTTTGTGAGCCCATGGACTGTAGCCCACCAGGCTCCTTGGTCCATGGAATTCCCTAGGCAAGAAAAGTGAAATGGATAGCTATTCCCTTCCCCAGGGGGATCTTCCCAACCCAAGAATCAAACCCAGGTCTCCCACATTGTAGGCAGATTCTTTACTGTCTGAGCCACCAGAGAAGCCCTAAAATAGTAAGGGGTAGAATTAAAGGTCTTCAACTCACTAGATTCTATGATTTTCAAAGCCTGGCTCTGCCTTTTACAGGCTGTGTGACTTCAGAAAATTTACTTACCTGTTCTGGGCTCAGCTTCTTTATATGAAATGGTAATAATGTACTGTGTATAACATTATTGTGAATGAAATAAATTGATACAAATGAGGCTGGTAGAATGGAACCTTGTCATTTTAAGTGTGGCTAATTTTATTTAATATTCCCTTAAAAACCTAGGCATGTCAAATCTTATTAAATGGTTAGCCTGCAACAACTATACGTGTTCTTTTTTCATCCCCTTTTCTTAGCTTGGATCATTCTTTTAACCCTGCTTTTCCTTAAAAGTACCTAGTACTGAAATTCTTTCTTTTTCCTCCACTTTCTCCTCCAGCAATTGGATGAGCATTTGTTCTTTCTTTCTGTGCTCCTTCTTTCTTTCATTTGTTCCTTCTTTCTGGGTTGTGCTGTGCTTAGTCACTCAGTCAAGTCCGACTGTTTGCAAACCCATGGACTATAGCCCTCCAGGCTCCTCTGTCCATGGGGATTCTTCAGGCAAGAATACTGGAGTGGGTTGCCATACCCTCCTCCAGGGGGTCTTCCCATCCCAGGGATGAAACCCAGGTCTCCCATATTGCTGGAGGATTCTTTACCAGCTGAGCCACCAGGGAAGCTCAAGAATACTGAAGTGGGTAGCCCATCCCTTTTCCAGGGGATCTTCCTGACCCAGGAATCGAACAGGGGTCTCCTGCATTGCAGGCAGATTCTTTACCAGCTAAGTTACTTCAAATATTCTTAGTTTCAAATCTAAGGGTCAAAAACAGTATGCTCAAATTAAGATTTGACAATGGCTAGGAGATTGGAAATGAGATCACCTAAGCCTCTATTTGCTTCTCCTCCAGGAACGTGAATGTGAAGGTGAAGTCGCTCAGTCGTGTCTGACTCTTTGCAACCCCATGGACTGCAGCACACCTCCGTCCATGGGATTCTCCAGGCAATAGTACTGGAGTGGATTGCCATTTCCTTCTCCAAGAAGAAGGAAAGCAATCCATTCAATCTTTGCAGCAACTCAGTGAAGTAGATTGCCATTTCCTCTCCTCCAGGAAGGGTTATTCAAATGGGAGAAATTAAGGATTGGAACCAGTAATGAAGCACACTGGTGGGAATGCAAGGAGGAAAAAGAAACACAAGAAAAGTCAGTTTCTGTTTCTTCTTGCTACCCATTTCATTCTTCCAGGCCAGAGGCAAGAGCAAATAAGACATCCATTTTACATTCCTGTTGTCTAAGTCCCCTTCCTCTCATGCTTTCAGTTAGCTTCCAGTGGACACTTCAGTGTCCAGCCTTCCACAGAGCTGGAAGTATGCTATAATCCAGACAGCTTATATGGAAGACATCTGCTGTCTGCAAAACAGTGGCCTAACAGTGTGGAATGAGTCTGTAAAAACTCTAGAGCCCAGGACCTTCAGAGAATCTTTGTTTTTTTTTTTTTTTT
>NW_011495034.1:845253-847759 GCF_000754665.1 Bison bison bison | reverse complement strand
TTAACAAAATGACCCTTGAATGTTTCTAATTAAATTTGGTGGTAAAGTTTATTGTGGTTTTGGTACCTTCATCCTTTAATGAACACTTTGGGAAAAACTGCTTCATTTGCCTTATTTTCTAAATGAATGGCTATGGGAAAGCTCTTGTGGTGACCTTATAGTACAAATAATACCTGACACGTGTAGAATATTTACTATGCTGGCACTGTTCTGTGCGTTTTACACAAAGCAATTCATTCAATCTTTGCAGCAACTCAGTGAAGTAGGTGCTATTTTCATCTCCATTTCATACCTTAACGAATATACACAGAGAGATTAAATAATTTCTCAAAGGGGAAAAAATGCTAGTAATTGGCACCACCAGGTTCAAACCCAAGCTTGGTGCCATTGATAACCACGATTAGAGAAGGAGAGAGAGGAAATATACTTGCAGAAAGAAGCAGAGATCCTCAGGACCAGCCTGAAATTTCCTCAGATTGTCCAAGACACACAAATATGATAAATCTCTCTGCCTTGCCCTTTTGCTTTTAAACTTGTCCTTAAATGTAGGAAGTCTGAACTATGCTTTTATTACTGGCAGCTAAAAGTCCAAGCTAATACACAATTTATAGAAAAAAGATTAAATGCTTTTTTATGAGTGTAATTTTTTTATTCTAATAATAAATTCCAGGACAAGCTCTTTGATATTTGCTATAAAATACTACATATAAATAGAGTATTTCTTGTTTGGTTTTTACACTGAAATATTTTAACTCAAACTTGGTCTTTAAGAGCAGGAGCTTGGGAAATTTTAGTCAGACCTGCTTTTCTTGACCCTCTCCCAGAAGATTGTCATGAGAACATATAATGGTATGTAAATACTAGCATATCAACATGATGTAAAGCCTTTAGAATTAAGCCAATTATACGTGTTTAGTACCTCTTCATGGATCATAGCTTTGTAGTGGTGAAGGGGCTTGGATAACTCAATTAAGTTGAATCATGCCGTGCAGGGCCACCCGAGATGGATGGGTCATAGTAAAGAGTTCTGACAAAACTTGGTTCACTGGAGGAGGAAATGGCAACTCACTCCAGTATTCTTGCTGTGAATGAACAGTATGAAAAGACAAAAAGATATGACACCAGAAGAGTAGCCCCTCAGGATGGAAGGTGTCCAATATGCTACTGAATACCTGGGAAGACCAGAGAGCAATTACTAATAGCTCCAGAAAAAAATGAAGTGGCTGGGCCAAAGCAGAAATGACATTCACTTATGGATGTGTCTGGTGGTGAAAGTAAAGTCCAACGCTATAAAGAACAGTATTGCATAGGAACCTGGAATATTACATCCATGAACCAAGGTAAATTAGAAGTGGTCAAACAATAAATGGCAAGAGTGAACATTGACATTTTCGGAATCACTGAACTAGCATGGACCAGAATGGGCAAATTTAATTCAGATGACCATCATATCTACTACTATGGGCAAGAATCTCTTAGAAGAATGGAGTAGACCTCATGGTCAACCAAAGTGTCTGAAATGCAGTACTTGGGTGAGATCTCAAAAACGACAGAATGAACTCTGTTTCCAAGGCAAACCATTCAGTATCACAGTAATGCAAGTCTATGCCCCGAGCAGTAATGCTGAAGAAGCTGAAGTCAAATGGTCTTATAAGACCTTCAAGAATTAACAACAATGTGACTTATCATTAGTGATGTTAGCCTTGAGCACCTACTTTGGTGTCTTCCATGTTTCTCCACCTTAAAGTTACTAATTTTTCCATCTTTATCTTTTGGGAGCAAGTCACTAATTCCAGCCCATTTTCAAGAGGATAAAATTACGTTCCACCTCCTAGAGATGTTATTTGGGATTCCTCTGTAAAGATGATTTGTTCTTTGTCTTTCATCATTTTTATGTTAATGTGGACTCATGGATATTTATTTCATTCTTTGGTAACAGTAATTCAATTTCTTTTGTTGTTCAAATTGTTCCACATCTGGCCATTGGAAACTCGAGTTGATTCCTATGTCTTTTAAATCTATCATTTTTTGTACATCCTTATTTCCAGAGTTGTAAAATGGTCCAAGAATATCTTGTATTTTTCCCTACCTTAGCTCTAAGATCAGCCATTTTCCAAGGAGCCCTGGTTCCTTTTATTGGAGACTAGAAACCAAGATCTGTGTATAGATGTGTTCCTACAATGTCACCACTTCTAGACTCTATCAGTGAACAGAACTAAAAAATAGAAGTATGTGCACTGGGTGCATGGAGTTTTAGCCACTGGACCACCAAGGAACTCCCTGTTCTACCTGTTTAAACATCTCTAATGACTTACCTTATTTCTGTTTCCTATTCCTCTTCCAACTTTATATAATTTGAAAACTTATATTTCCAGGGTCTTTTATTTCTCTTCAGTTCAGTTCAGTTCAGTCGCTCAGTCGTGGCCGACTCTTTGTGACCCCATGAATCACAGCACGCCAGGACTCCCTGTCCATCACCAACTCCTGGAGTTTACCCAAACTCATG
>NW_011495034.1:841570-845153 GCF_000754665.1 Bison bison bison | reverse complement strand
ACAATTTTTTTTCTTAATCTGGCAACATGAGATACCAGGCAGAGTCTTTTAGACTATGCTTCTATGTTCAAATGTCTTTGCAATTTTGTCAGCAAGAGCTTAAAAATGGAGAATTTGTTGAGGGCAGCTGAAATTCAGAGCAAGGTGAGCAATTTAGTGTCTATTTTATTAGCCAAGGTAAGAACAGAAGATAAACTGATTTAAAGATAAACTGCTTTTGGTAAAGATTAGAACTAATGGGCATTTTTAAGCTTAATTCTGAAGATAGAATAAGGCTATTGGCAAGCTACAGGAACCCCTTCCATAAACATGAATAGCTATATACACACCAGACTAGAGTGAAGGTTAGAGGTGGAGATGGTATTAGCTATCGCTTTAGTGGGTCATTACAAGAACAAAATGTGGTAACACATATAAAGAGGCTGGTGTAATATATACTTATGGGGAATATGCAGGAAATCTTAATGCATTCCCCCACTAGGCTCACCATTCACAAGCCAACCTTATATTTTGCTATAAGTGTTAGCTGAAAGGATTTTTTTCTTAATGTTTCCAGGATGATTATTTTTAAATAGCTCATATGACATCATTTTAGCATCAACATAGTTTTCATATTCATGAACATCTATTTGCAAGTGACTTGGATGCTCCCTTAGATTTAGTGGTATGGACGCATATTTGTCAACTGTCCAAAGCTTTGTTAGTATTCCACAGAAATAAACATATAAATATGCAGATGCTCCTCTTCTTGGCCAGCATCAGCAACATAAGGCACCAAAGCCTGCCATGTGATTCAAACCTTGTAGTCTTTAATTCAACACTAATGGCTGAGACGTAAGAGCAAACACTTGCTTGTATTCCAGAGTCATCTGCTATGAAATCCGCTTGGCAGTTCAAGTTAGAGAAATGTTGACACAGAAAATGTTAAATAAAGATTTGCTTTAAACCTCCATACTTCATAGGGCTTAAGTTGTTTCCGGTTTGTGAGTGATAAATACTCTAAGATCAGATGGTAAAAAGACACTCCCATTTCTAGCAGGCAAGTGTTGGAAGAATACAGAGAATGTAGTGGAACCCTTTCCAGTTGCAAATATAGGGCATACAATGCTAGAAACTAGATTGTATTGGTTTTAGATGAACTATTGTGGTGAAAAAAAATGGTTTTCCTACATTAAGTAATTAAACAATAGAATGCAAACACATTATTTATTCAAATTGTTTGTATACATAAAATGTGTAGTTTAGTGCAATGCAATTTTGAAACATTAACATAGAATGGCACAAAGAAAAAGCTGCTCTAGCTGCTAAATGTTTGCTCAAAATTCTCTCTGTAACTACTCAAGGAAAAAAGAAATCATTAATTATGTCTACTAATTTAATTATGTACCCACACAGTAGAGTCAGAAAGAAAAAGAATAAAATTCAGTTTGCGCTGTGTGCATATGGGCATACGCACCTGTACATACATGGGATTGAGAAAATGCGGATGAGGAGGTGGTGACAGATTACACTTCTGCGTGAGAAATGGAATGCTGTTTTTGTTAGCGACATCCTTATTTCCAGAGTTGTAAAATGGTCCAAGAATATCTTGTATTTTTCCCTACCTTAGCTCTAAGATCAGCCATTTTCCAAGGAGCCCTGGTTCCTTTTATTGGAGACTAGAAACCAAGATCTGTGTATAGATGTGTTCCTACAATGTCACCACTTCTAGACTCTATCAGTGAACAGAACTAAAAAATAGAAGTATGTGCACTGGGTGCATGGAGTTTTAGCCACTGGACCACCAAGGAACTCCCTGTTCTACCTGTTTAAACATCTCTAATGACTTACCTTATTTCTGTTTCCTATTCCTCTTCCAACTTTATATAATTTGAAAACTTATATTTCCAGGGCTTTTATTTCTCTTCAGTTCAGTTCAGTTCAGTCGCTCAGTCGTGGCCGACTCTTTGTGACCCCATGAATCACAGCACGCCAGGACTCCCTGTCCATCACCAACTCCTGGAGTTTACCCAAACTCATGTCCATCAAGTCGGTGATGCCATCCAACCATCTCATCCTCTGCCATCCCCTTCTCCTACTGCCTCAATCCCTCCCAGAATCAGGGTCTTTTCCAATGAGTCAACTCTTCACATGAGGTGGCCAAAGTATTGGAGTTTCAGCTTTAGCATCCGTCCTTACAATGAACACCCAGGACTGATCTCCTTTAGGATGGACTGGTTGGATCTCCTTGCACTCCAAGGGACTCTCAAGAGTCTTCTCCAACACCATAGTTCAAAAGCATCAATTCTTTGGCGCTCAGCTTTCTTCACAGTCCAACTCTCACAGCCATACATGACCACTGGAAAACCATAGCCTTGACTAGACGGACCTTTGTTGGCAAAGTAATGTCTCTGCTTTTTAATATGCTGTCTAGGTTGGTCACAACTTTCCTTCCAAGAAGTAAGCGTCTTTTAATTTCATGGCTGCAATCACCATCTGCAGTGATTTTGGAGCCCAGAAAAATAAAGTCTGACTTCCCATGAAGTGATGGGACCAGATGCCATGATCTTCATTTTCTAAATGTTGAGCTTTAAGCCAACTTTTCCACTCTCCTCTTTCACTTTCATCAAGAGGCTCTTTAGTTCTTCACTTTCTGCCATAAGGGTGGTGTCATCTGCATATCTGAGGTTATTGATATTTCTCCCGGCAATCTTGATTCCTTCTTGTACTTCTTCCAGCCCAGCGTTTCTCATGATGTACTCTGCATATAGTTCTCTTAGTGACACTAAATGACAAATGCCGTTGCTGCTGCTGCTACTAAGTCGCTTCAGTCGTGTCTGACTCTGTGCGACCCCATAGACAGCAGCCCACCAGGCTCCCCCATCCCTGAGATTCTGCAGGCAAGAACACTGGAGTGGGTTGCCATTTCCTTCTCCAATGCATGAAAGTGAAAAGTGAAAGTGAATTCGCTCAGTCGTGTCCAATTCCTAGTGACCCCATGGACTGCAGCCTACCAGGCTGCTCCGTCCATGGGATTTTCCAGGCAAGAATACTGGAGTGGGGTGCCATTGCCTTCTCTGATAAATGCCATTAGGGGTATGGAAACTAGTACCTGAAGGTGTAAAACAAGTGTCACACATGGGAACTTTATTAGATGATCAGTGTGATAGGTGGCGTCATAAGTTTGCTTCCCTTGTTGTAATCGTCTTGCTATTTTGAGGTCTTATTAGGGAAGAAAGAGTTTTATTGGGCCTAATAATATAGTACTTCTCCAACCTTGTTACTTTTATTATTATTTTCAAGTTGCTTCAGATATGCAGATGACACCACCCTTATGGCAGAAAGTGAAGAGGAACTCAAAAGCCTCTTGATGAAAGTGAAAGTGGAGAGTGAAAAAGTTGGCTTAAAGCTCAACATTCAGAAAACGAAGATCATGGCATCCTGTCCCACCACATCATGGGAAATAGATGGGGAAACAGTGGAAACAGTGTCAGACTTTATTTTTCTGGGCTCCAAAATCAGTGCAGATGGTGACTGCAGCCATGAAATTAAAAGACGCTTACTTCTTGGAAGGAAAGTTGTGACCAACCTAGATAGCATATTC
>NW_011495034.1:810681-841470 GCF_000754665.1 Bison bison bison | reverse complement strand
GGCTGGATGGCATCTCTGACTCGATGGACATGAGTCTGAGTGAACTCCGGGAGTTGGTGATGGACAGGGAGGCCTGGCGTGCTGCGATTCATGGGGTCGCAAAGAGTTGGACATGACTGAGCGACTGATCTGATCTGATCTGAAAGTACAGAGTGTAGATTAGCCATGAAAAAAAATTTTTTTAAACTTGTGATGTCATTGTAAATGTTTAAAAATATACTTAATTTGAAAGCAGCAACTGTATTTGCATTTTTATTTCAAAATAACTTAGAAAAATTAAGTTCTTTATCAAGTTTCATGAATCCAGTATTATTGTGATTGCTTTCTGGAGTTCAGTAATCCTGTGTTCTTGAAAGCACCTATAAGAAAAGTCAGCTAAACTTTAGAATAGATTTTAGAGTAATTTAAACCGCACTTCAAAATTCATATAGCTATATCTCCTTTCTCTTCAAAAATGTCTATCAAACTCATTTTCTGTGTGTGTCTCTAGATTAATTTTAAGTAGTGTAGTCTAATAGAGACAAACCAATAGAAACATTAAAATATTTTTTGTTGATGTACATCAAACTATCCTAGTTCAATTTTAAAACTCTACAATACAATATTGTTTTGAGAACAAGGAAGATAGCTGATTAATACTTAACAGACTTCATTTGTCATAAACAAGATAAAGTTGGGATATGTTCAAATCCATAGACAGAGCAACTGATTCAAGATATCTGAAAAAACTTCAACAGCCTAAAACAACAACAACAGCACTGATAATTTATGTTCTCTGTAATGAGACATAATTCCTTCAATGTCTTGGAATCACACAATGGAATGGCATGTGCTTGGATTTCAAATTCTAGCAGTAATCAGAGATGAGGGGCTAGCCAAGATAAGTTCATCAGAATAGATTTGGCTGACTCTGGTCAAATGTGTCCAATATATCAACTCTTACCGTAATATCAGCAGATAAGTCTAAAGCCACAGATAATGCTTCATTTGCAAGTATGGAGGAGGAAGAAAAGAATGATGTCAACCTGTCAATTTTCTTACTTTACAAAAACATAAATATGACAACAGAGGATTCAAATGAGGAATATAGAACTCTCATATTATTCAAACAAATGCAGTTAACTGTTCTAGATTCTTTGGAAAGAATCTGGCCTTACTTTCTCCACCAGATTTTGGTTTAACCACAGATAAAGGTGAGGGATGTGAAACAGAAGGGAAAGGAGATTGTTTAGCCATGTGTCACGTACTAGGCTAGGTACTTAATAGATTATTAATTCAATAACTCCTCCCATATATACTGCAATGTAAGTATTTAAGCCCCCATCTAGTGGACAAAAACAAACTGAAATTGAAAGTGGAAACATAAAGCCATAAATGCTGGAATTGGTGCCCTAATACAGTATTAGTCTACTGCCCAAGACTTTGCTCTATATAACCTATCATGTTTTGGGGAAAATATATTTTGTTTATATTAATTGAGGAAAAATGTAAATAAGAAAGAAATCTTCCACTAAAAAGTATTAAATGATTTATTTTAAAGTCTTAGAGGCATGATTCTTTCCAATTACTCTCTGGTTTGAGATTTACCAGTAAGTATTAAATGCAACCTCCAGTTCATGATTTTTATAACAAATGATGTAATTAGATTCTCTCTCCATGGACAATCTATGTAAATATACTTTATCAACTCTTTATTGATCTTATCAAAAAGACCAGCATGGTTTGAATTTTGGAAAAGAGTCAGAGAATAGGCTTGCCACTTCAGACACACAAAATGAATTTGATGAGGTACAGATGTTATGTTTTTATGTCTACCAATTACACACCTGCCTGAAAATGTAAGAACCAAGTAACCAACAATATCACATCACATCAACATACTGATTTTATTTATAACATGCCTAAGATAAAATTCACTTATTCAACAAATATTTATTGAGTGACTAACATTGAATTATTCTATACATTGGAAACCAAATCCATTTCTTGATCTTACAGAACATTTCTTCTATTTTAGGGAGAGAGCAACTAAACAAATATGTGATGTAATATCAGACAGTGGTTTGAAAGAAAGAAGGCAAAATAGGAAGATAAAGGGACTACAGGGTGTTCTTTTACATTGGTTAGAGTCTCCCTCTTTAAGAAGCTGATTTTTTACAGATACTCTTAAAAAGTGATGGAGTGAGCATATCCATATGTGGGGGAAGAGGCTACCAGGCAGAGGGGATAGCAAGTGCAAATGCCCCAAGAGTAGAGTTGACTTGACGAGTTAAAGGCATAACAAATGTGGCTGGAACAGAGTCAGTAAAGGAATGTTGTAGATGAATTTTCAAGGGAGCTACCTCTTTGTAGAGGGCTTCCCAGGTGGCTCAGTGGTAAAGAATCCACCTGCCAAGCAGGAGGCGTGGGTTCAATCCCTGGGTCAGGAAGATACCCTTGAGAAGGAAAAGGCAACTCGATCCAGTATTCTTGCCTGGGAAGTCCCATGGACAAAGGAACCTAGCAGGCTAAAATCTATGGGGCAGCAAAAGAGTCAACCATGACTTAATGACTAAAAAACAACCTCTTTGTAGAAGTATGTAAGTCACTTAATCTGAGGTATATTTTTAAAACTTATTCTCTGGCTACTATACTGAAAACAGTCAGGATGAGGACAAGCGGAGAAACTAGCCAGGAAGCTGTTGGAGGAGTCAAGATGTTACAAGAACTTCCACCTGTCCCCAGTGAAACACGCATCATGTGGAAACTAGTGTTTTAAATCATCCAAATCCCTTCTGAACAGTACTTTAAAATTTTGAAATTCCTCAGTGTTTTCTGGTTTTGAAATCTCCATAGATTTTGCTCAGAACAGGGAAGCATTTACCAAAGAGCTGAGAGTGAGGTTTCACAATGAATTTTCAGAGCAAGCACTTGCTCACCAGAGGGCTCTGAGGACTGTGGCATTTATTTATAAACAAACAAACAAAAAAAGCTTTGTCAAGAAATGACAAGACAAAGAGGGATGAAACATTTTGAACACTTGGGAGCATGACCTTTGCCTCTAGGAAGCCTAGAAGCCCTCTTATCTTCTTGGTAACCTTAAGTGTGTACATCCTTCTCAGGGCTGTTGCTGGTAAGGAGTTCTCCTAGGTCCTTAACATCCAGATGAAAAGTGACAATGACTCCTCCCTCCGAAGGGGCTTCACTGAGTTGTCAGGTTTGATAGGATGCCCTATGAGCCATAGGCACTTGAATACATCCTACTAAATTTAAGGAGCTAAAGGCTCTGATGCATTGGAAAAGCTTCTGATGCTAGGAAAGATTGAGGGCGGGAGAAGGGGGAGACAGGGGATGAAATGGTTGGATGGTATCACCGACTCAATGGACATGAGTTTGAACAAACTCTAGGAGATGGTGAAAGGCAGTGAAGCCTGGAGTGCTGCAGTCTGTGGGGTTGCAGAGTCAGACACGACTTAGCGACTGAACAACGGCAGTGGTTCTGAACACCAACTTTTCTCATTGTGCCTCTGACTAAAAGCCTCAAGGAACATGAGAGCGTGTGTTCTTTCAAGACAACAGAGAGATTCCTTGCTCAGAAACAGCTGGCCTTGAATGCAGAAGTCATGAGAGAGTAACCCAGGAGGACTCTGGATTGGACCTCCCTTCCTCCTCAGTATTGTTGACATAAGGGTAAGCAGCTAGTTGGTATAGATAGCCAGGAGAAGAGAGGGGAGATGTTGTTGAAACATCACCAAACCCAGATTTGCCCTATTGGGTTGAAATTCTGTGACACTGAGCTAGCAGGTCAATAACAATCAAACAAACACATGATAGATAAATAAAAACAAACACATACAAAATACAACTTGGGGCCATGGTGCATCTGTGTAGGAAATAGAGAATTTCAGTGTCCCATGCATGCTACAAGGGCATTGAAGAGAGCCTGGGAGGATGAATGCAGAATTTGTAGCTACATAGCTAGCTATATCTCTGAGTGTGTTTTAATATTTTTCCTTCTGCTTGAACTCCAGTTGGCACAAATGCAGCTCGTGAGTTCATCTGCTCCTGGTGTCCCCCATTCACAGCAGACCAAAGTCCCCCATCCTTCCCACTCCCCCTCATCCCTGCTCTGTTCCTCTCAACAGAGCTTCTGGTCCTCAATCTGCCTGACCTAAGTCTGAGGGGTGAATAGGTGATCCAGTAAGAAATGTCTCATTCCTGACTCTTTTTTTTTCCTTTTAGCTTCTTCTCCCATAATCTCTCTGAACCAGAGGGAGGGACTTTTCTCTTACTTCTCTTGTCACCTGCATGGTAGTTCTACCGTCTTGTCTAAAGAGTCATTGTTATGCTTTAATAACAGTGAGAAAAATATTTGCTTATTAACAAGCAGAACCGACTAGACCTGTAATCAGCCTCCTTCATTTCTTCCAGTTTCCATAGGCTTGTGACAATAAAGTGATGATTCTGCCTTGTCCTCCCAGTTTTGGTTGTGGTCTGCTGCTGCTGTTTAGTCACTTCAGTCGTGTCCAACTCTTGGCAACCCCGTGGACTGTAGCCCATCAGGCTTCTCCATCTATGGGATTTCCCAGGCAAGAATTCTGGAGTGAGTTGATATTTCCTCCTTCAGAGGATCTTCCCAACCCAAGCATTATTGCATCTCCTGCATAGGCAGATTCATTACCAATGAATCACCTGGAAAGCCCCCTATTTGATCTAATATTTGTGTTAATAGATTCTGGGTGCTATCTCTGAGTAAGACCTTGAATAGAATAGAAAAGAGAAAAGAAACAGCACAAAAAAGAATAGAAGGGTGGGATGGGGGGTGAGAGGGATGTTCAAGAGGGAGGGAATGTAAGTATATAGCCAATTCACTTTGTTGTACAGCAGAAACTAACACAACATTGTGAAGCAATTTTTACAATAAAATACAATTAATAAAATAACAATGGAAAAAAGATAATAAAAATAAATGAAAAATAAAATAATAATAAAGAAAATAATACATAATAAAATAATTATAAAATAAATTAAAATAATAAAAATAATAAATAAAAAAGATAAAACAACCTCCTAAAAAATAGAATAAAGATTAACTTGTCTGCATGTGTGTCTTGCTATTTCAGCAGCAAGTTACAAATGGTGGAACTCAGAGTTCAGAAGGTCATCTAAATGTATGCCAACTGGGTCAATGCTGCAAAGTAAATATTTAGTAAGTGTGTCAATCAATAGTAATCTTTTGTACCATATTTTTCTTTCATGAGATGTCATGGCTGGTGAGAGTTCCACTAATTTTATGCCCAAAAAAGGGTAATTGGGATATTTATCAATTTGAAGAGGGAGGAAGTAGCAGGTGAGAATTTGGTACTGAACTGTGACATAATCTCACTTTGAAAGGCTGCATTTTTAATTGGGTATTCCCCAAACACAAATGAAACTAGTTTGCAGACTTCTAGTTCTAAACTCCTGAAGAGGGGTGGAGTGGGGTAAGGTTGAAGGTCAGGGACAAACACATGAGGGAGAAAAATATTGAATTTGGGGAGGCTCAATAAATTCCACTGCTTTTTGCCCACGCACATTTTCCACCAATTGATGTGAGGCCAAAAGTTAACTTTAACTGATAAAAGTGAGGTGGGGGAATGTGGCTTAACTCATGATAGCATTATGTCCTTACTGTTCAAGGTACCCTTGATGATTTGGTCCCTGGACCAGGCAGAGCTGAAAACACAAGTGTCCCCTGGTGTCCAAGTAGAAGACCACACATCTCCAAGGAGCTCAGTCCTCTATTGGCAGCTTGGCTTCTAGGGGAATGCTCAGAAAGTCTCCACATGCTGTTTCTTCCTCTAAAGGTACAGCTTCAGATTTAATTCATTCTCCTCCTCTACTGAAATTCCCTTCACATGAAAGGAAATATTAGAAGCCTGGAAAATTGTTCCCCAGCCTCTGTAACTACACTTTTGTGAGTGATCAACTCTTTCTGTAGAAATGTCTACCTTAACACTAAAGTTTACTCCTGAATCCTAACCCATGAATATCACATCATATCAGAGAGGGGAATAACAAAGCCAGTTAGTAATAGTTGAAATGATAGAGAAAGGTGGATAAGTCAAAGTGCTAAAGTTAGATATAGATACATTTGTTTTTATTTTGCATTTCTAAAAATTAACATGACCTCTGGCCATTATAAACTCATGATTCTAAAGAAGAAAATGAGTGTTAAAAAGAAAAATGAAGAAAATACACTTTTTTGACACCTTGATTATAATTCTTGAAATTTATTCCTCTGGAGAAGCCAGCTATTCTAATAATACTTGACTTCTTTGGAGGCATTACATAAATAATTTCTATTAAATGTAATCAAAATGCAAGGAGATGTCCTCTTGTCAAAATGATTGAGGTGTGACGTGTTCTGATAACCAGCTGTTGGGAACAGACTCAGTTTTCCTACAAGGGTAGTCCATAAACACCAGGGATTCTTTTCAACATTTTTTAAGTATTGACAAATAGATACTGTCCAATATTTTATTTAGAAAATGGATTGATGTGGAGGTCATAGGTCATAAGTTACACAAATTCTCCCAATCACAGCCTCGATCCTTATACAACTCAGCAGAAGAAATCTAAAAATGTTTTGGTTGTTCCTTAGAACTGGACATGGAACAACAGACTGGTTCCAAATAGGAAAAGGAGTTCGTCAAGGCTGTATATTGTCACCCTGTTTATTTAACTTATATGCAGAGTACATCATGAGAAATGCTGGACTGGAAGAAACACAAGCTGGAATCAAGAGTGCCAGGAGAAATATCAATAACCTCAGATATGCAGATGACACCACCCTTATGGCAGAAAGTGAAGAGGAACTCAAAAGCCTCTTGATGAAAGTGAAAGTGGAGAGTGAAAAAGTTGGCTTAAAGCTCAACATTCAGAAAATGAAGATCATGGCATCTGGTCCCACCACTTCATGGGAAATAGATGGGGAAACAGTGGAAACAGTGTCAGACTTTATTTTTCTGGGCTCCAAAATCACTGCAGATGGTGGCTGCAGCCATGAAATTAAAAGATGCTTACTCCTTGGAAGGAAAGTTATGACCAACCTAGATAGCATATTCAAAAGCAGAGACATTACTTTGCCAACAAAGGTCCGTCTGGTCAAGGCTATGGTTTCTCCTGTGGTCATGTATGGATGTGAGAGTTGGACTGTGAAGAAGGCTGAGTGCCAAAGAATTGATGCTTTTGAACTGTGGTGTTGGAGAAGACTCTTGAAAGTCCCTTGGACTGCAAGGAGATTCAACCAGTCCATTCTGAAGGAGATCAGCCCTGGGATATCTTTGGAAGGAATGATGCTAAAGCTGAAACTCCAGTACTTTGGCCACCTCATGGGAAGGGTTGACTCATTGGAAAAGACTCTGATGCTGGGAGGGATTGGGGGCAGGAGGAGAAGGGGAGGACAGAGGATGAGATTGCTGGATGGCATCACTGACTCGATGGACGTGAGTCTCAGTGAACTCCAGGAGTTGGTGAAGGATAGGGAGGCCTGGTGTGCTGCGATTCATGGGATCGCAAAGAGTCAGACACGACTGAGTGACTGATCTGATCTGATCTGATCTGATTTTTTAATAAAAGGAAAATTTTAAAAAATGGACTTATGTATTTTCTTGAACACATTTTAGAAAGTCTGGAGAACATAATGTTAATATTGAAACCATAGATAGAACCAATAAAGCATAATAGCCCATCTGCTTCAGTTTCTTAATCGGAAATGGATATAATTTCAGCAGTTATGTTACATTTACCAGTTAACATAGCATTTCTTAGTTTTAAGTTTTTGTATAAAATTAGATTTATATGGAAATATTTTATTCAACACAAATTTTGAATAAGAATAATTATAGTAATATATTAAAAATCAATAACAGATTCCATTGGAAATTAAGCTATAAATAAATATTTCTAGAGAATGAATAACAGATTGAAACTGGAGTTTGGTTTAGGGGACATGTTGAAGAGGAATAAAATGGAACTTACATGTGAAGATGATTTTATGGCTCATCTTTATGGAGGGATCCCTGCTTCACTGCTATTGATCAGGTGAAATTAAACTCACAGTAAGGGATTCTTCCTCCACAGTAACAGACACAATGAGAACAGACATAATGCATCTATTTTCATTAATGATGCAATTACTTAATACTGTTCCTTTCATCTTATTTTATTGAGAACAAGCTCTACATGGGAGAGCCAAATGGTGGCTTTATAAAGTTCCAAAAAACTGCTACTGCTTACAGCCTGGAAATTCCTAGTAAACCGAGTACCATCAAGGGATATAACTATGAACACATAATTGCATGGCTCTTTATTTAAGACTTTGTAATGCATTTCCTAACTGGATATCATTTGGCAATAACTATACTTTTAGGACAGACCAGAAAGGATTAAATTTTGTGTTTGTGCCTAAGAATTCCACACAAAAATTAAAAATTCAGAATCCTACTTAAGGCAGTAGAATAATTTGAATCATCATTTTTTCCCATTTTAAAAACTACATTGTGTGTCTCAAAACTATAATAATGGTGTTTCAAAGCTTACTCAAATAGCCACAAAACTTTTGAACAGATATATAGTTCCAAATAGTCATTATAAACTATGACAGACATGGAATTGATTTTTTTTTATTGGTAATGAACACTTGATACGGAGTTGGTTAAAAAATAGTTGTAAAGACTGCCTATGTAAGTAGGTCATCCATTCTGCTTTTTCTATCTGTTCCTTTCTATCATCACATTTATTAGACACTGTAATTGTAAGTGTGCTGCCGCTAAGTCACTTCAGTCGTGTCCGACTCTGTGCGACCCCATAGATGGCAGCCCACCAGGCTCCCCCATCCCTGGGATTCTCCAGGCAAGGATACTGGAGTGGTTGCCATTTCCTTCTCCAATGCATGAAAGTGAAAAGTGAAAGGGAAGTCACTCAGTCCTGTCCGACTCTTCGCAACCCCATGGACTGCAGCCTTCCAGGCTCCTCCATCCATGGGATTTTCCAGGCAAGAGTACTGGAGTGGTGCCATTGCCTTCTCTGACACCTATGCTACTTCTACCCATTTCCCTTGTTTTCTACAGAACCAGTCTAATTGTAAAACAGTATTATACTTAAGAGACCCTCCACTGGCCACCGTTCTCCATCCTTCAGTGGGTACCATGGCCATGCAATATCACACAGGAAGCCCAGGTGTGTCTTCTTTAAGCCCTGGGGATCAAATCTATCCCAGTTTTTCAGGATACAGTTCAAAGGAGTGAGGCTGGAATTGTTAGCTCACATCTTGTCCTGAAATATCCTGGACGAGCCCCCAAGATGAAAGGTTGTTGCTGAACCACGCAAAGATGCCAGGATTCTTGGCCTCTGGAGGAGAAAAATTCAATCCTTGGCCAGAGACAAGGCTTGATTGCTCAGAACTTTTGTGTAATAAAGTTTATTAAAGTATAAAGGAGATAGAGAAAGCTTCTGACATAGGCATCAGAAGGGGGTAGAAAGAGTACCCCTTTGCTAATTATAAGTGTACTTGTTTGCATATATGCTGATTTTGTTTCACCACTAGACTGTAACTTACATGCTACTAATTATTCACCAGGGCTTCCCAGGTGGCACTAGTAGTAAAGAACCCAACTGC
This sequence comes from Bison bison bison, assembly GCF_000754665.1. Taxonomy (NCBI): domain Eukaryota; kingdom Metazoa; phylum Chordata; class Mammalia; order Artiodactyla; family Bovidae; genus Bison; species Bison bison. The sequence goes on along the minus strand of NW_011495034.1, from coordinate 831,830 downwards.
TAATACAGGACATAAGAGAGATGCAGATTCAGTCTCTGGATCCGGAAAATCCCCTGGAGAAGGGCATGGAAATCCACTCCAGTATTCTTGACTGGAGAATGCTATGGACAGAGGAGCTTTGTGGACTATGGGGTCACAAAGAGTTGAAAACAACTGAAGCAACTTAGCACACAGCACAGTATGCTCAACACTATTCCTACCACTGTGTTAGGTGCTGAAAAAATATTTGTTAAGTACATTAACTATGAACATTCATAAGTATTTAATTGTGATAGAGCTAAATTGTTATTGTATTTCAGTCGCTAAGTCATGTCCCACTCTTTGCAACCCCAGTTTCCCTGTCCTTCACTATCTCTCAGATATCTCTCAGAGTTTCCTCAAATTCATGTCCATTGAGTTACTGATGCCATCCAACCATTTCATCCTCTGTTGCCCCATTATCCTCCATCTCTCAATCTTTCCCCCATCAGATGTTTTCAAATGAGTCCGTTCTTTGCACCAGATCTATTGGCAATCTATTTACATCAGATGGGCAATCTAAGAAGCATCAGTCCTTCCAATTCAGGGTTGATTTCCTTTAGGACTGACTCATTTGATCTCCAAGCGACTCTCAAGACTCTTCTCCAGCACCACAATTCAGTTCAGTTCAGTTCAGTTGCTCAGTTGTGTCTGACTCTGTGACCCCATGAATCGCAGCACACCAGGCCTCCCTATCCATCACCAACTCCCGGAGTTCACTGAGACTCACGTCCATCGAGTCAGTGATGCCATCCAGCAATCTCATCCTCTGTCCTCCCCTTCTCCTCCTGCCCCCAATCCCTCCCAGCATCAGAGTCTTTTCCAATGAGTCAACTCTTCGCATGAGGTGGCCAAAGTACTGGAGTTTCAGCTTTAGCATCATTCCTTCCAAAGATATCCCAGGGCTGATCTCCTTCAGAATAGACTGGTTGGATCTCCTTGCAGTCCAAAGGACTCTCAAGAAGTCCACTTCTCCAACACCACAGTTCAAAAGCATCAATTCTTTGGCACTCAGCCTTCTTCACAGTCCAACTCTCACATCCATACATGACCACAGGAGAAACCATAGCCTTGACCAGACGGACCTTTGTTGGCAAAGTAATGTCTCTGCTTTTGAATATGCTATCTAGGTTGGTCATAACTTTCCTTCCAAGGAGTAAGCGTCTTTTAATATCATGGCTGCAGCCACCATCTGCAGTGATTTTGGAGCCCAGAAAAATAAAGTCTGACACTGTTTCCACTGTTTCCCCATCTATTTCCCATGAAGTGGTGGGACCAGATGCCATGATCTTCGTTTTCTGAATGTTGAGCTTTAAGCCAACTTTTTCACTCTCCACTTTCACTTTCATCAAGAGGCTTTTGAGTTCCTCTTCACTTTCTGCCACAAGGGTGGTGTCATCTGCATATCTGAGGTTATTGATATTTCTCCGGCCAATCTTGATTCCAGCTTGTGTTTCTTCCAGTCCAGCGTTTCTCATGATGTACTCTGCATAGAAGTTAAATAAGCAGGGTGACAATATATAGCCTTGACAAACTCCTTTTACTATTTGGAACCAGTCTGTTGTTCCATTTCCAGTTCTAACTGTTGCTTCCTGACCTGCATACAGATTTCTCAAGAGGCAGATCAGGTGGTCTGGTATTCCCATCTCTTTCAGAATTTTCCACAGTTTATTGTGATCCACACAGTCAAAGGCTTTGGCATAGTCAACAAAGCAGAAATTGATGTTCTTCTCAAACTCTCTTGCTTTTTCCATGATCCAGTGGATGTTGGCAATTTGATCTCTGGTGCTTCTGCCTTTTCTAAGACCAACTTGAACATCTGGAAGTTCACGGTTCACGTATTGCTGAAGTCTGGCTTGGAGAATTTTGAGCATTACTTTACTAGCATGCGAGATGAGTACAATTCCAAAAATAACAAAACAATCTTAGTTTGCTTTCAACATCACAAAGCATTCAACATCACAGTAATCCAAGTCTATGCCCCAACCACTGAAGAAGCTAAAGTTGAATGGTTCTATGAAGACCTACAAGAACTTCTAGAAGTAACAGCAAAAAAAGATGTCCTGTTCATCATAGGCGATTGGAATGCAAAAGTAGGAAGTCAAGATATACCTGGAATAGCAGGCAAGTTTGGCCTTGGAGTACAAACTGAAGCACAGCAAAGGCTAACAGAGTTTTGCCAAAAGAACACACTGGTCATAGCAAACACCTTCTTCCAACAACACAAGAGAAGACTCTACATATGGACATCACCAGATGGTTAATACTAAAATCAGATTGATTGTATTCTTTGCAACCGTAGATGGAGAAACTCTTTATAGTCAGGATAAAAAAAAAACCCTGGAGTTGACTGTGGCTCAGATCATCAGCTCCTTCTTGCAAAATTCAGGCTTAAATTGAAGAAATTAGGGAAAACTACTAGGCCATTCAGGTATAACCTAAATCATATCCCTTATGATCATGCAATGTAGGTAATGAATAGATTCAAAGGATTAGACCTGGTAGGCAGAGTGCCTGAAGAACTATGGATGAAGGTTTGTTACATTGTACAGGAGGTGGTGACCAAAACTATCCCAAAGAAAAAGAAATGCAAGAAGGCCAAGTGGTTGTTTTAGAAGGGCTTACAAATAGCTGAGAGAAGAAGAGAAGCCAAAGGCAAAGGCAAAAGGGAAAGATATACCCAACTGAGTGCAGAGTTCCAGAGAATAGCAATGAGGGATGAGAAAGCCTTCTTAAGTGAACAGTGCAAAGATAGATTTAGAGTTAAATGGGATTATACAAACTTACTTTCTAGATATGACCATTGTGGCTAAATGAGTAGATTAATATATGATATATATCTGTCATATGGGCTTCTCTGGTGGCTCAGGGGTAAAGAATCTGCCTGCAATGTAGGAGCCACAGGTGATGTGGGTTCAATCCCTGGATTAGGAAGATCCCCTGGAGGAGTGCATGGCAACCCTCTCCAGTATTCTTGCCTAGAGAATGCCATGGACAGAGAAACCTGGGTCCATAGAGGTACCAAGAGTCAGACACAACTGAAGTGACTTAGCATGCATGCATGCATGTATCTGTCATATATATGTCGTAGAAATGAACAGAATCATAAAATTTCTATGGCATATACATATATGTATGTACATATATGTATACGTATGTATATGTATGTACATATATGTATACGTATATATATGTATGTGTATATATGTATACGTATATATATGTATGTGTATATATGTATATGTATGTACATATACATATATATATGTATATGCCTGCCTCAGCAGGTAGGTTCTTTACCACTAACACCGCCTGTGAAGCCCATATGTATATATGTGTGTGTGTGTTAATATATACAGATGATTTGGTAAATAATAAATTGGTCTATTTATTTTTAAATAAGAAATAGATCTTTAAATTTTTTTTTAAATCAAGAATTTGCTAACAACATTGTGTAATATTTTCCTCCAAAGGATCAAGTCTATTACATTTGAGGATGGCATGGTGCCTGGAAGAAAAGTTTAAATCCTGGGCAAAGTGTCAGCTTTCATTCTGTAAACTGAATCATTCAAGATAAAAAAGATAAAATTTTTACTAGTAAATGCATTTGGTTCTGCATTGAACATTTATAAAACAGAAAGAAAAGTATAAAACTTGGGAGGGATGGCTAAATACCAGCATGCAGGTGGTGGGTGGTGAGGAAGCAACAAAATTTTAGCTGACTCTAAGTCTGTGTGAATATATTATTGTGCTAATTGCAAAAATAATGAAATTTTAGTTTGCACTATACAAAGACGGTGTCCAGAACAAATAATATGATAAACTAGCTGTCCAGCGACACCTAGGCTATCTTGTTCAGAGAGCTACATTCTAAAAGACGTGGGTAAATGCATTTCTCCAGAGGCAAACACAGCAAGGATCCAGGGAACTTGAAAATGTCATGGAGAAGGAAACCTTGCTGTGCACAAGGATGCGGTTGTGAACATTGTCCTCATTATATAAAGGGCTTATCCTGTAGGTCTAGGATTGAGATTGATAATGGGACACATGAGAGCAGATTCAGAACCCTCTGTGGAAATTAGAAAGTGGAAGAATTTGGTTCAACTGAAGGGGGGAAGAACTTTCTGGAAAAATAATTAAAATATTGGAATAGGGTGCTTTTTAATATGAGTTCATGAATCCTGAGATCTTCAAAGAGAAGGTAGAAGTCAGAGAAGAAATTCATTTAATTACCTAAGAGACTCTTTCAGCTATAATATTCTAAAATTGAATAAACAGCTAACTTAATGAATCCTTTAGGCCATGAGTGGTTTCTATTAAAAAAGCATGGGCTTTCTCCTTTAACCTCTGCTCAATTCATCTTATTATTTTAATTTTCTCCCTACCCACTATAGCATGTGAGTTTATCTTTCCTTTTATTGGGTTTAGTGAAAGCATGAGCAATTATCTCAATGGCTGGTACTTTAAATGAGAGGAGAATCATCTCATCTCCTCCTTTTTTTTTTTTTTTTTGAGAATCCTGACTTTTAGTGAAAGGGTAACACGATGACCCAAGGGATGTTGTGGACTCTCTTTGTTATTTATTAGGAATTCCCAACCTCCTACTTCTGCCTCTCTTTATAGGAGTCATGCAAGCTGAGAGCTGGTGGCCTAAATGAAGTGGGCTGATAGAATGAACCCCACATGATGAAGCAGCTTCTGAGTAACCTATGATCTATTCTCCCAGTGACTATAGAGGGTGGTGGAGATCTCTTATCCTTACTACACAAGGGAATGGATTTCACTCCCAGTGGCCCCTGGCCACAGAGTCATGTAAATGTGTACCTTTGGTAGATAGCAGCAAGATGGTGTGGCAGGGACCAAGGAGTGCTGCTGAAGACATCTGTAGACCAGACTTCAGGCAGTAGGACAGTGTGAAATCTCATGCTGCTAGTGCAACCTTGGTTACTTTCATAAAGAGGCAGGAGAGGAAACAGAATTAAAATTTTATGTTTATATGTTTCAGTGTCAGTCAAAATGTAATTCATGGAAGAATCACCCAAAGAAATTGACCTATTAAAAACTGCAAATTCCTCAGCACTTCCAGTAATTCAATATAGGGAAACTGAAGGATCAGGCTTATGATGTGCATGTATGCCTACGAAGTTGCTTCAGTCGTGTCTAACTCGTAACCATATGGACCATAGACTGCCAGGCTCCTCTGTCCATAGGGTTCTCCAGGCAGAATTGCCGACCCAGGGATCAAACCTGTCTCTTACATCTCCTGCGTTGGCTGGCTGGTTCTTTACTGCTAGCGCCACCTGGGAAGCCCCTCTGACTTAGAGAATCTACCCTTTGATAAGCACTCAAGGTTAAGCCCGGGCATGAAGCTCACAGTTCTCACTTTGCAAACAACTGCTAGTTTAGGTAAAAGTGACAACCTTGTTCTTTACATTTTCCAGGTGTATCTCTGGGAACTGAGAAGCATCCAACAGGGCAATGGGCTACAGCAAATGTCAATGTGTGTGTGTGTGTGTGTGTGTGCACGCACACTGAGTCAGGGGTGGGGGGACATGAGCATTTAAGCATTTGAAATATGCTTTGCGGACTACTATGGGTAAAAGAAATTACTAGACACAAGAAATAGGAGAAAATAGAAAAAAAAACAGGTAATGCAGTGGTGAATTCTGAACTTCATTTAAAAAATAGCACTAGGTAATAGTTTGCTTAGGTGTTGAGGATCAAACTTCTGTGTAAGAACTCACAGCAGGATGGACCGCACAGTTTGCTTAGAGGTTAACAACGTCTATAAGCGGGAATGACAGACCATTATCCTTGCCATTGCACTGCCAGCCTTACCATGACAAGGGGATGCATTGCTATTCATGATACAGACCGTCCTAATCCTACCAGGAAGATTAGCAAGTAGAAAACATTAAGAGGGAAGTGATCACATAACGTTTGACGCAGGTTTTCTGCACTGATTGCGTCTGTAGATTTTGATGAGGTGTTTACTCACCTCATGTCAACCTTTCCTGGAATAGCTAATTTAATAATGTAAAATCACAAAGATGATTTTCCTCCCTTTTTTTTTGTTTTCATTTACATGTAAACGAGAAGGCTGTTGATGGCATCATGGTGAATAACCACGGCTTGCTTCATGCTGTTTTGCTTTCAAGTCTGAAAACTTCATATGAGAACCTCAGCCTGAATCATGTCGCTCCAGGTAATCTGGATACCAAGAACCAAACAAAACAGACTGAATATAAGCAGCCGGAACCGTCATCGGTTTTATTTGCCTTCACCTGCTCTCAGGGAGACATGAGTTTGCAGTGATTGACTGCGGTTTCATATTTACAGAAATGGACTGGAGACAGAAATCATCCTCAGGTCTTCATCCCAGGGAAATCAGAAAAACAACTTCTTCTAAAGCCATTAACAGGTAGCAGATAGGAAGGTAGATTTTGGAGCAGACACCGCATGACAGATAACTTTTTTTTTAAGATTTTTTTTAATGTGGACTATATTTTAAAAGTATTGAATTTGTTACAATATCACTTCTGTTTTATGTTTTATCTTTTGTCTGTGGGGCATGTGGGGTCTTAGTTCCCCTAATAGGGATGGATCCTATACCCCTGCACTGGAAGGTAAAATCTTAACCACTGAACCACCAGGAAAGTCCCAACAGCTAACTGTTTGTTTGTTGAAACTTTTTTTAATTAGAGGAAAATTACTTTACAATGCTGTTTTAGTTTCTACCATACAACAGTTCAAATTAGCCAAAATTATATATGTATCACCTCCGTCTTGAGCCTCCCTCCCCTCCACCATTCCCCCCCTCTAGATCATCACAGAGCACCAGGCTGGGCTCCCTGTGTTATATAGCTGCTTCTCGTTAGCTATCTACTTTACACATAGTAGTATATAACTTCCCCTCCCAGGGATTGAACCTATGTCTCTCAAGTCTGCTGCATTGGCAGGTGGGTTCTTTACCACTAGCGCCACCTTGGAAGCCCAATACGTGTACATATATACATGGATGCTACTTCCTCCCTTCATCCCACTCTCTCCTTTCTGCACTGTGTCCACAAGTCCATTCTTTAGTATTTCCTTACTCGACATGAGCATGGGAAGCTTTGTGAATGCTTTCTAAAGTGCAACACTGAGAATAATGAGCAGGTTCACCATTGTCTCATTCATTCATTTCTTGTTTTCCCTTATTGCCTAGGTTTCCTATGCTGTCAGTTGCTCTAGAGGAGTTCTCAGTCTGCTTAGAGGAGAACCAGGCACAGTGCGCTGCAGTGGCCACGCTGGTAGCTGTGGTCACAGGGCATCTGCTCACCAGCTACAGTCACAGCTTTTCCATTAAGAGCACATACTGCCTGATCCTTGGGAAAGACCTGCTGAAATACTCCCAGCTCTGTACAGTTTCTGAAATGGTAGTCATTTTGCAAATTATTTGAATCTTAATTCTCTTGATTTAGCTTATCCAATTATTCCTTGACTTCTTCCCTTCTGTCTGTAATGTTCTTTGCTTTGGAATATATAAATGCTTTCTTAGCTCTTTTGTTTCCACCCCCTACATTACAGTTTTTCATCTTTTACAAGGAAAGATTTAGCTTCGTTTAAAAAATAGGCCTCTTTTGTTCTTAAAATAATAATGTTATAAAACATAAAAGGCACGTTACTATCACTATTAGAGCTTTGATCAGTTTTATAAAAGAGATAGAAATGAGGCCACTGGGGGGAATCAAATGAACCCTAATAGGTGAGGTGGCACTTGAGTTGAGCTTTGAAAACAGGGGTGATGTCCCCAAAGTTAGAGACAGACAGACTTCCAAATGCTTCACAAGAAAAATTCTTAGAATTAATGAAATACCAAGTGAAGGAAATGAATAGTTTAAGAAAGGCCAGGGAAACAAGTGTTTTCATTTACAAATTCCTAGAATTGGATCCATCCAATGAGGAATTAAATCTGGTGGCTTGTCAGGGATACTGTTCTTACAGAAAACCTCATTTCTCTAAAAAAGAGAACAATTAATTTTATCATTTGTCCCTTCTCTTCTATTTCCATTCTACCTTAAACTTTGTCTCCCATTTTGTGAAAATATGTCTATTTAATAGACAGAGGTAGTATGATCAGGTACAATGTGCATAAGTGCTCAGACGGTTGAACGTGGTGATTTTACTGAGCTAAAGGAAGCAGTGGTTGTGCCATTTTGCCCAGTGAAACAACAGCACAGGAAAGTGTTTTTCACCTTTTGCTCCTATAAAGGAATTGGTCCCACCAATGTCCTTTGCTTGATGGGCATGGTTCTTCCCCAAGAAACGGCTGACTTCCAATCAGTTGTTCTCTGCTTCCACTTTCTCTAGCTCAATTTAGAATGAACACAATTTGCATTAGGGACTAAAAACTGTTCTTTATCAATAAAGACTTTGGATTCTTATCAGGACTTTCCCAGGGTTAGAATGACATTTATCTACATTCAAAGATGCCTTAGAAGAAATTCAGTAGGCAACTAAGTTTGATAGATAATATGAATATTGCTTTTTCTGTGTCTAAGATAACTGCTGCTGCTGCTGTGTTGCTTCAGTTGTGTCCGACTGTGTGTGACCCCATAGACCGCAGTCTCCAGGCAAGAACACTGGAGTGGGTTGCCTTTCCCTTCTTCAATGCATGAAAGTGAAAAGTGAAAGTGAAGTTGCTCAGTTGTGTCTGACTCTTCCAGACCCCATGGACTGCAGCCTACCAGGCTCCTCCCGTCTATGGGATTTTCCAGGCAAGAGTATTGGGGTGGAGTGCCATTGCCTACTCCACTAAGATAACTACTAGATCTTTTCTCTGGTCAATGGTTTAAAATTATTCAAGACTGAAGGTAAAAGAAAACTCATAGAATGATTTTTTCAAGATCAGATCAGATCAGTCACTTAGTTATGTCCGACTCTTTGCGACCCCATGAATCACAGCACGCCAGGCCTCCCTGTCCATCGCCAACTCCTGGAGTTCAAGATAGTCAAACTTAAAAATAGGAATCCTTAAGTCACATAAAATTTTCTGTGGAATTGTAATATATAAAACAAAAAGAACAATATTATTAAAATCACTTTGTTTTACTAATTCAATTTCTGTAAATTCTTATAAGTCATTAAAACAAAAGGCAGTTCTGATAAAATGAATGTTTGAAATTGTGCAATTCCTTTCCACATGGCTCATTTAAAAAGTATTTATTGAAACATGTATATATAAAGCCAAATTCCTGGGAATCTCAGGATATTCTCCCATTAAATAGAAATGACAGAGCATGTTTTCTTTGTAATGTGGCAGCACTAATCAATGGGTTGATGGACTCCAGCAAAATAATTAGAAAAAATACATATTTAAGCAGGCATGGCATCACTGACTCGATGGACGTGGGTCTGGGTGAACTCCGGGAGTTGGTGATGGACAGGGAGGCCTGGAGTGCTGCCATTCATGGGGTCGCAAAGAGTCGGACACGACTGAGCGACTGATCTGATCTGATTATTTTATTACTCTTTTCAATCATTTTATATCCAGGCATGTGTGTGTGGTTTTACATGAAGCACTTTCATGAAATCCTACAGTTATGTGGAATTTGATTAGAAAGCATTATTCTTGTCCTCAGTTCAGTTCAGTCGCTCGGTCGTGTCTGACTCTTCGCGACCTCATGAATCGCAGCACGCCAGGCCTCCCTGTCCATCACCAACTCCCGGAGTTCACCCAGACCCACGTCCATCGAGTCAGTGATGCCATCTAGCCATCTCATCCTCTGTCATCCCCTTCTCCTCCTGCCCCCAATCCATCCCAGCATCAGAGTTTTTTGGGAAAAAAAGAAAAATAAGCTAAGACTCAGAGGAACTACTTATTCCAGGTTATTTCACAATCTACTGACAAAGTGGAATTAGACTATACATTGCCTAACTCCCATTGCCTGACTCTAACTATTCCCCAATGCCTCTCTCATCTTATTATTATCATTTTTACTGATATTGTTGCTAATACAGTTATTATGATAAAGATGAAACTTTCAAGAAATAATATGATCATAAACCACTAGCACTGCAAGAGGCTTTAGAGAGAAAGGTTAACATCATTTCCTGAGGGTGTAAGGTGACATGATTGCCTGCCTGAAATCACATAAATTGTTAGTAGCAGGGAACTGAGATTTCTGATTCTCTGTCCAATGTTTGTCTTGCTGCTTCTCAGTTCAACAAGAACTGAGTCTATTGAGAAATAGACTTAAAGAAGAGAACTTCTATCACCAGAAGCAATTGCATTAACTTGTAATGGTCAGTATTATTTCATTCCATTGAGAAACAATAGAGTCTGTGAATCTGGTTAAGCTCTAAATGTAACAATGAGAAGTTTTAAATTTAAAATCTTTAAGAAAATCCTTATCACTTTACTCTGAGAATTATAAAGGAATACAAACATTGTTAAAACATGCATTCTCCAAATTAGACTTAATTCTTATCATAACTTTTAACCCAGTTTATTGTGCACTTGTCACTTAGAGAACCAGAAATTATTTTAAATGTTGGATAGACGGGAGTTCCCTGATGGCTTAGTGGTGAGGATCCCGGCTCTTCATTGCCATGGCCCGGGTTCAATCCCTGGTTGGGAAACTTGATCCTACAAGCTGCACTGTGTGGCCAAAACAAACAAACAAACAAACAAAATGTTGGATGGATGAATTATTTCTACACATACGGTGTACACTTTTTCCTATTGAAAGGATTGATATCTTAAAGCCCATAGAAAATAAATAGATATAATACTGAGATATCAATTTGAGATTTGAGATATTGATTTGAGATATCAATCCTTTCAATAAGAAAAAGTGCACACCGTATGTGAAGCACTTTCCATTGTACTTGAAGATGTTGTCCTTGTGACTCACCCAAGACTTTAACTTTCTTTGAATTTATCCTGAAAACACCACGGCACCTATTAAGTATCCCTCAGCACTACTGAATTTGCAGTCAAAGTGGAAATGCCTTCTCTGGGTTTGAATACCAAAAGCAAAACTCATAAAGTAAAAATAGCGTTGCAATTTGGCTTCTTTTATGAATGTAAATGATGTCCACTGAGTTTATAATTAAAATACTTTCTGTCATTTGGGGGACCCTAATATCGAATGATATCTGTGCTATGTTTATTTTCACTCTCCTCCCCATTAATAACAAAGTGTTTCCAGTAGGAAATGAGTGTGGCTATAACTTTTGCTTGGTTTCATTTGAGGTTCCAGGATCCAAGGCTTTTCTTCTCTGGCTTTCTATGTGGCTTGTATTATCATTTCCTTACTGTTCTGTCTGCTTTGGGAAAATATTTGACCAGCAGTCTTATATATGTATAAGTCTTATATACACATACATACATACATATATATATTTAATTTTTAGGAAAATATGTGAAATATGATAAAGTACATCAAAGATATGGATTGTAATGTTTTGAAGGCATTTACAGATTTTACAGAAGACATGCAGTTTTTTGTGTGTGACAAAAAGTTATAAACTAAAAGACTCCATTATTTTCAGCTTCTACATTGATTTGTGGCTTTTAAACTAAGTCTCCTTTAGGACTGAGTTTCTGAGAAACATTTCTAGTAGACTTTGAAAGAAATGACGAGCAGAACTTTTTTTACTCTGCTCACCTCCAGGTCTGTTATCTCTATAGGGTAATATTCTAACGCATGAGAAATAACCCTCAAAGTTTGCATTGAGTCTTCTGTACAAACAAAACATGAGCCCGAACACAATGTCCTAGGAAAAGTCTTGAGTCTCAAAAGGAAGTGAAATGTCTTCCTTTTTCTTAATGTTTTTTTCCTGTAAGTCAGGAATGAGATTGCATATCCTATGGAGAAAGAATGAAAATCTAAAATTATATTCAGGAATATATATATATATATATATATATTCATATTAGAAATGTCCTCTTTGTTTTTTAACTCTTACTGGTGAATTCCTACTTAAAACTGGCATATCAGTTATGCTATATTCCAATTTTGTTATAAAGTTTACTCAGTGCATTGTGTTTATGTTTCTTTAGTAAGTAAACAGTTCATTGAAGTTCATCTGGATCTTTGTTTATCCAAAATCAGATTTTTTTTTTCTCTCAGTTCAGTTCGGTTCAGTCACTCAGTCGTGTCCGACTTTTTGCGACCCCATGAATCGCAGCATGCCAGGCCTCCCTGTCCATCACCAACTCCCAGAGTTCACTCAGACTCATGTCCATCGAGTCGGTGATGCCATCCAGCCATCTCATCCTCTGTTGTCCCCTTCTCCTCCTGCCCCCAATCCCTCCCCGCATCAGGGTCTTTTCCAATGAGTCAACTTTTTGCGTGAGATGGCCAAAGTACTGGAGTTTCAGCTTTAGCATCATTCCTTCTAAAGAACACCCAGGACTGATCTCCTTTAGGATGGACAAATAAAAATTAAAAAAAGAAGATACCTCTGATTATATTTTTCATAGAGAAGAGAATAAAAAAAATAGCACCTGCCATCATATGATGGATTTCTATGACCACTCCCTCTTTGCATTACTTATTTCTATGGTCTTTATACCTACTGTTCTAAAGGTGGTCATCAGATGAAGGGTAGTGTCTTGGTTATAAATGTATTAAAATAAGAATGAATGAATAAAGATATTTTTCCCAAATGTAGTTACACAAAACTTTAGAGAAAATGCCCCTTCTTTCCTCTTTTTTTCCTATAAAATATATGACTTTTTACTTAAAAAAAAAACATTAATTGATTGCATTTCTTCCCTCCTTTAGGTAGAACACAGGCAAAGAGAGATTATTAAACACAAGAATAAAACCTAAGTACAATGGTTCCCTACTTGCATCTTAAACTTCAAATGATACCAATTTTTGTTAATTAATCTTTAACACTCACCTGTGTTGTTTCCAGGAGCTGCTATAATGTACTTGACCATTGAGAACCTGGAAAGGTTGTCTACCATTCACAACCAAGCTTGCTGGGCACAATGGAATCACTATTTCAGAGGTAAGAGAATGATTTCATCCCTACCATGGCCTCACTAGATGCCTAGACTGTGGTTCCTTGATGACACACTTTTATGATTTTCTAACTGTATTTGAAGCAGTTTCAGTGGTGACATATAATCACAACTTATTAATTCTTTGAGGCATGACGGGCAAGTCCTTCTTTACATCCTAAAATGTAGATTAGAAAACCTAGAGCATTGTTTCTGGACAAAGAAGGAATTCAGGAACCTGGTGTACATTGCATGACTCCACTTTTGTTGCAACCTGTATTTTATTTTCCATGCAGGGATATGCCTTACTTAAGAATAAAGGTCATAGATGAATAATCCTGCTTGTTCGCTATGATAAGAAAGGAATGTCCCATGTCAAAGTTCAATAGTCTCTGCTTTGATGAAGGCCCTTTGAAGATTTCCCATACCAGCAAGAACATCCTTGCCTTGGGGAGCTAATGCTCACTAACTTTGACGTCCCTGAGTAAGACTTCACCAACATGTGCACTGACACTTTATTTCATTGCCTAGTGCTTCCCATTAAGAAGAATTTATCTTGCTGTCTTTGGCCTTATTAGTCTGTCATCTGTTGAGAAAAATTAGTATTCCAGTTAGCTTCAGGACAAAAAGCAGGTCTTGGAAGTTAGCCGGATTCACATTCTAGTTCTGTTACCTACTAGACACATGTCTGGGCCAGTCACTAAACACCTCTAAGCCTTCATTTCCTAATCTTTAAAACAAGGATAGTGCTGGTCTGTAGTACCATGAGAGTGAATTAAGCCCCAGAGTTTCTCAAGTGTGTGTTTGCATAAGAATCACTTGATAGATTTTTAACAAGTTCAAGGTTGACCCCTAAAATTGCTGGTTCAGGGATCAGACTCTGAGCGGTAAAAGATTGTAAGTGATGACTGAATATACAAATAGATGATGGCCAACCATATATAAAAAATAGAACTGAGACTTGCAACCTCCCCAAAAACCTATCTTTTATCTTTAATAAGCAACCCAGGAAGCCAGCCAACAATAAGTCAGACCTGTAGGAAGTCAGGCTGCTATCTCTAGTAATAATCCAGGAAGCCAAGCAATATCTTCTGTAGCAATCAGACTAAAATCAGGACTTGGTTGGTAACTGACAACTTCCTTAATTTTTGTCTAGACTTCCAATTTGGGACCTACTAGACAAAGCCAAACATGCATTCCTAACCAGTCACACAGGATGCTCCATTTCTAGTGACCCTGCCTCCAGCATCCCTGGGCCAAGAACCTCCAATCAGGATACGCCCAAAGCCTTCCCTGATTTCCACTATAAGCTTTTCCACCCCTCTGCTTGCTTTTTAAAAATTTTTATTTATTTTCTTGGCTGTGTCAGATCTTAGTTGCAGCACGCAGGATCTTCATTTCGTCATATGAGATCTTTCCTCCCAGCGTGTTGGACTCTCTAGTTGCAGCATGCTGGCTTAGTTGCTCCATGGCATGTGGGATCTTAGCTCCCTGATCAGGAGTCAGACCTACATCTCCTATACTTCAAAGTGGATTCTTAACAACTGGACCACCAGGGAAGTCCCTCTTCTGCCTATTTTGAGTCTCTGCCAAAATACAAGCAATGGTGACTTACTCCTTGCTATAGCAACCTGTACCTAGAAAACCTATGCTTCTTCCACTTTGGTTGGCTTTTCTTCATTGCTACATAAGTGGCTTATGAAAAGTGTTGATTATTTTGCAGTTTTAGGCCTCTAGAAGACAGTAGAGCTAGAAGTTTCTCTCCTCACCTTGGAAAAGATCTCCATCATTCAGCTTTCCACTTCCAGTCACCTAGAAAAGTGGTTTAGTGGGCTTCATTTAAGTTCAGTACAGTCTCTCAGTAATGTCTGGACTCTTTGTGACCCCACAGACTGGAGCACACCAGGCCTCCCTGTCCATTGCCAACTCTCAGAGTTTCCTCAAACTCATGTCCATTGAGTCGGTGATGCCGTCCAACCATCTCACCCTCTTGTGGCCCCTTGTTCTGCCCTCAATCTTTACCACCATCAGGGTCTTTTCAAATGATTCAGTTCTTCACATCAGGTGGCCAAAATATTGGAGTTTCAGCTTCAGCATCAGTCCTTCCAATGAATATTCAGGATGATTTCCTTTAGGATGGACTGGTTGGATCTCCTTGCAGTCCAAGGGACTCTCAAGAGTCTTCTCCAACACCACAGTTCAAAAACCTCAATTCCTCGGTGCTCAGCTTTCTTTATAGTCCAACTCTCACATCCATACATGATTACTGGAAAAACCATACCTTTGACGAGATGGACCTTTGTTGGCAAAGTAATGTCTCTGCTTTTTAATATGCTGTCTAGGTTGGTCATAACTTTTCTTCCAAGGAGTAAGCGTCTTTTAATTTCATGGCTGCAGTCACCATCTGCAGTGATTTTGGAGCCCCCCAAAATAAAGTCTGTCACTGTTTCCACTGTTTCTTCACCTATTTGCCATGAAGTGATGGGACCAGATGTCATGATCTGAATGTTGAGATTTAAGCCAACTTTTTCACTCTTCTCTGAATCACTTTCATCAGGAGGCTCTTTAGTTCTTCTTCACTTTCTGCCATAAGGGTGGTATCATCTGCATATCTGAGGTTATTGATCTTTCTCCTGGCAATCTTGATTCCAGCTTGTGCTTCATCCAGTCCAGCATTTCTCATGATGTACTCTGCATATATGTTAAATAAGCAGGATGACAATACACAGCCTTGAAGTACTCCTTTCTTGATTTGGAGCCAGTCTGTTGTTCCATGTACACTTCTAACTGCTGCTTCCTACCCTGCATGCAGATTTCTCAGGAGGCAGGGCAGGTGGTCTGGTATTCCCATCTCTTTCAGAGTTTTCCAAAATTTGTTGTGGTGCACACAGTAAAAGGCTTTGGCATAGTCAATAAAGCAGAAATAGATGTTTTTCTGGAACTCTTGCTTTTTCAATGATCCAATGGATGTTCACAATTTGACCTCTGGTTCCTCTGCCTTTTCTAAATCCAGCTTGAACATCTGGAAGTTCACAGTTTATGTACTGTTGAAGCCTGGCTTGGAGAATTTTGAGCATTACTTTACTAGCATGTGAGATGAGTGCAATTGTGTGGTAGTTTGAGCATTCTTCGGCATTGCCTTTCTTTGGGATTGGAATGAAAACTGACCTTTTCCAGTCCTGTGGCTACTGCTGAGTTTCCAAATTTGCTGGCAGATTGAGTGCTGCACTTTCACAGCATCATTTTTTAGAATTTGAAATAGCTCAACTAGAATTCCATCCCCTCCACCAGCTTTGTTTGTAGTGATACTTCCTAAGGCCCCCTTAACTTTGCATTCCAGGATGTCTGGCTCTAGGTTGGTGATCACACCATTGTGATTATCTGGGTCATGAAGATCTTTTTTGTACAGTTCTTCTGTGTATTCTTGCCACCTCTTCTTAATATTTTCTTCTTCTGTTAGGTCCATAATATTTCTCTCCTTTATTGAGCCCATCTTTGCATAAAATGTTTCCTTAGTATCTCTAATTTTGTTGAAGAGATCTCTAGACTTTTCTGTTCTATTGTTTTCCTCTATTTCTTTGCACTGAATGCTGAGGAAAGCTTTCTTATCTCTCCTTTCTATTCTTTGGAACTCTCATTCAAATGGGCATATCTTTCCTTTTCTCCTTTGCCTTTTGCTTCTCTTCTTTTCTCAGGTATTTGTAAGGCATCCTTAGATGACCATTTTGCCTTTTTGCATTTCTTTACTTTGGGGATGGTCTTGATCCCTGTCTCCTGTACAATGTCACGAACCTCCATCCATAGTTCATCCAGCACTCTGTCTATTAGATCTAATCCCTGGTATCTATTTGTCACTTCAGGTCATACCTGAATGGTCTAGTGGTTTTCCCGATTTTCTTCAATTTAAGTCTAAATTTGGCAATAAAGAGTTCATGATCTGAGCCACAATCAGATCCTGGTCTTGTTTTTGCTGACTCTATAGAGCTTCTCCATCTTTGGCTGCAAAGAATATAATCAATCTGATTTCCATATTGACCATCTGGTTATGTCTTTGTGTACAGTCTTCTCTTGTGTTGATCAAAGAGGGTGTTTGCTATGACCAGTGCGTTCTCTTGGCAAAACTCTATTAGCCTTTGCTCTGCTTCATTCTGTACTCCAAGGCCAAATTTGCCTGTTACTTCAGGTGTTTCTTGACTTCCTACTTTTGCATTTCAGTCCCCTATAATGAAAAGGACATCTTTTTTGGGTGTTAGTTCTAGAAGGTCTTGTAGGTTCACACATATGCTGCCTAGTTTTTCTTTCTTTGGTAATATCCTGTCTGAAATTCAAAGGAATTTGTCTCTTTGTCTTGTTTGTTTGTTTGCTTCATCCCCTTGTTTCATTTAATCACAAAGAAGTCCAGATAATTGCCAGTTAACTTCCTTTCCCTTCCCTCTAATGTCTGTGGTGCTTGGTTGATGATATTGTCCACCCAAGGAAGCCCATCACTCTCATCTCTTTGCTCTCCTACCCTATACATCCTGGCCTCAAGGTGGTAAAATGGTAGCATTTAGGTTTTAACTGAAAGGAAAGCACAGAGAGAAGCCTCCTTAGGCTGACATCATGTACTCTGACCCAGGTTTGAAGGACAGCTATTTTTGAATTTGGATCACTTGTCAAAAAAAAAAAAAAAAAGCTCAAGTGGCACTTCACTTTATCCTACCACTTTCCCTGTATTTATGTCTTCCTTGGGGAACTCATTTGGAAGACAGGTGGCTAGGACAAGGATGGATTTGGATATTCTTGGCTTTCCCAGACTAGAATCCCCCAAGTTGTCTTCCAATCTCATATCCTTTTTCCTACAGATCATTTCTTCACATAAACATGATTAGCCTGGAGGTATCTTAACAGAAGGAATAGACAGAACCTCCAAGGAGGAAGAGAAGGAAAAGAGTGACTTATATTTCTAATAGTCCAAGCCCAAATGCAAATTCCATAACCTGGATTGACACTTGAAAATATATTTGGCACAAGAAAAAGAACAATATACAAATGACTGTGCAAAAGGAATTTGTCAAACATAAATATGGCTGGAAATGGTTGCCAGGCATTGGAATTGTTAGAAGTGTTTATTTTAAACACTTTTACAAGAAAAAGGAGAAAATATATTTTAGAATGTATGTCTTGACCAAGCATTTCCCCCACATCCTTGAATAACTTGAGCTATTCTTACCTCAACAACAGCTTTTTACATGCTTCATTATCTGATATAGTCAAAAATATATGATAACTCAGTGCATTTATTTTGTGAAGGCTTTTCAAATCACCCCACTTTTTCATAGGTTGTCCTCTGAAATAGAAAAGGGTCCAAGACATTCTTCAAGAGTATCATCCCATTTTTTTAATAGTACAACAAAATTAAAAAGGTTCTACTAGAAGCTGCGCTTGAGAAGAGGATTGGCATTGCTGTATAACTTTTGCAAAATATTGTTGCTTAGGTTTCTCTGCAGCAGATCCTGAATCAGTAGTTCTGGATTAGGACCTTTGAATCTGTATTACACTTTCTGTAAGTGATTCTGTTGCCTGCCCGGCTTGGCTGAGGAGTTGCAATTAGATAGATACCGGTTGGCACGATTAAAGTACTTCTGGATTGGAAAAGCCTGCAGTCTTTTGTAAAGCAGAAACATTTAATTCAATTCCACAGTACTTATGGGACCCTACTCTGTGTCAGACCCTTTCACTGTGTGCTGCAGACACCAACATGAACACACATATTTCTTGTCCTCAATTAGCTCAGAGTCTGGAGATAGAAGGATAGGGAGTGAGAGAGAGGAATAGAGAGAGGGAAGGTGAGAGAGAGAAAAAGTGGGAAGGAGACAATGAAAAGGAGCTAAAGAAGGAGAGAAAGAGTAAACCAAATCTCTGTGCAATGTGCCAAGAAAAATGCCAGTACATCACATTGGCTTAACAGAGGAACAGAAGAGAAGAAAAAAATACAGGAGAGAAAATAACCTTGGATCTGCCTTGGGAGGGTCACAAGAAATATGAGAGCATGGTTCCCAACGCCTGTGTTAAGCAATGTGTGGGGACCAGTGTTGCTGTGGTTGCGGGGCTGTGACTGACATTTAGGACGCATGGAGTGCTCCTATGCAAAGTGTCCACGATGCTCCTGTGAGAAATTCTGTGTGAACTGATGAAATGGAAGAGAAGTTAAGATCTTTAGCAATCCCAGGGACAACAGAATGTGACACCAGAATGTTATTTTGGATCCCGATTGTGGTACCTTTTTAACAAGAACAATAATGGAAAATCCAAGTTATATGGAGGGGTTTAGATGACAAATCTTTACTTATCTGATAATTGTATACATATCACTGTTTCAATTGAGGAGTTTGGAATGGATACTATTGGCAGCGAAAATAGTAAAATTTAATCATACTGTGTTTATTGGGAAGCAATGTAGAAGGATACCTTGCCTGTATATCCTCAAAAACTAAACATTGACTGATTTCTGTATTGCTGTAGCATTTACTATTTCATGAACAAGATAGACTTCTCTTGAGCATGTCTTTAAAGTGTATTGATTTTCATTTTTCTCTCAAATCAGCAGCATTTCTGAAATATGCTTTCCTCTGCTCAGTTATGTATGATTATGCTGTTTGTCTTTTGATGGTCAACCCTATTTCCAGGATCTTTGAACAAAAGAATTAAGTGGTAGCTTTCCTACTAAACTAGAAATCATTATGGTAGGGCCAGAACCTTTGCAGCCATCTAGATGGTGATTATGTATATTCCTTTAGAAATAGACCTCAGAGAGCCTAGAAAAGCACTACCTAAACATTTACTAAGAATAATTCATAGGATGTAGAGCAAATACTTTGAAAATTGCATCTGGTCACCTTCTTGAATGGGCTTGCCCAGTGGCTCATGGTAAAGAATTACCTGCCAATACAAGAGACACGAATTTGATCCCTGGGTTGGGATGAATCCCCTGGAAAAGGAAATGGCAACCCACTCCACTGCCTGGGAAATCCCATGGACAGAGAAGTCTGAGGGGCTACACTCCATGGGGTTGCAAAAGAGTCAGATGCAACTTAGTGACTAAACAACAACTTTCTGGAAAATCACTCCTTACATTTCTCTTGAAAAGATTACTTTCATTTCCGTTTCTCTATATTCAAGAAATCTTGTCATTTATAGTTGTCTTGGTATATTTACCTGAATGAAACTCTGAAAGTTTTATTTTTCTTTAAAGTTTTAAGTACACAGTCCCAAATAGAACTAAATCAGTGATATTAAGTATTTTTCAGCCAGTGACATTTTCCTGCATGACAATATTATGCCTACTGCATTAGAAAAATTTCCTTGTGGTACTATACAAACAGCAAGCCTATTTTCTGATAAAGAAACTATAAGGACACTTTCAAGACTTTTAGCTAAAGTCAAATATCACAGATAGAATTAAGAGCTCCAAGGTCCTGATTCTGAGCTAGTGACCCACACCTCCAGGAAGTGGGCCTCTTCTTCAACATCCCACTAAGATTCTCTACAGGGACACAGCCTAATACCAAATATTTGTGTTTCACCAACAACCACAACATATTACTTTAAGTCTTGCCTAACTCTGTTAGGATGTCTCTAGCAGTGTTTTTTTTTTTTAATGGCTTTATATTTATTTATTTTTAATTGATGATGATTGCTTTACAATATTGGTTTGATTTCTCTCATACATCAGCATGGATTAATCATAGGTGTGCATATGTCCAATCCCTCTTAAATCTCCCTCTCACTCTCACCTTTTCCACTCCTCTAGGTTATCACAGAGCCCTAGTTTGAGTACCCTGAGTCATACAGCAAATTTCTATTGGCTAAATATTAACATCACTGAAGATGCTGACCACATCCATGAAATTAAAAGATGCTTGCTCCTTGAAGAAAATCCTTGACAAACCTAGACAGTATTACTCAGCCATTAAAAAGAATACATTTGAATCAGTTCTAATGAGGTGGATGAAACTGGAGCCTATTATACAGAGTGAAGTAAGCCAGAAGGAAAAACACCAATACAGTATACTAATGCATATATATGGAATTTAGAAAGATGGTAACAATAATCCTGTGTACGAGACAGCAAAAGAGACACTGGTGTATA
>NW_011495034.1:800142-810581 GCF_000754665.1 Bison bison bison | reverse complement strand
ATAGAACAGTCTTATGGACTCTGTGGGAGAGGGAGAGTGTGGGAAGATTTGGGAGAATGGCATTGAAACATGTAAAATATCATGTATGAAATGAGATGCCAGTCCAGGTTCGATGCACGATACTGGATGCTTGGGGCTAGAGCACTGGGACGACCCAGAGGGATGGTATGGGGAGGGAGGAGGGAGGAGGGTTCAGGATGGGGAACACATGTATACCTGTGGCGGATTCATTTTGATATTTGGCAAAACTAATACAATTATGTAAAGTGTAAAAATAAAAATTAAAAAAAAAATAAAAAGCAGAGACATCACTTTGCTGACAAAGGTCCATATAGTCAAAGCTACGGTTTTTCCAGTAGTCATGTAGAGATGTGAAAGTTAGACTATAAAGAAAGATGAGTGCTGAAGAATTAATGCTTTTGAACTGTGATGTTGGAGAAGATACTTGAGAGTCCCTTAGACTGCAAGGAGATCCAACCAGTCCATCCTAAAGAAAATCAATCCTGAATATTCATTGGAAGGACTGATGCTGAAGCTGAAGCTCCAATACTTTGGCCACCTGTTGTGAACAGCCGATTCATTGGAAAAGACCCTGATGCTGGGAAAGACTGAAGGCAGGAGGAGAAGGGGACGACAGAGGATGAGATGGTTGGATGGCATCACTGCAATGGACATGAGTTTGAGCAATCTCCAAGAGATGGTGAAGGATAGGGAAACATGGCGTGCTGCAGTCCATGGGGTCACAAATAGTCAGACACAACTGAGCAACTGAACAACAACAACAAATCTTTTTATATATGTTAGTGTATATGCTTCCATGCTGTACTTTTCCTTCATCTCGCTCTCTCCCTCCTCTGCCTCACTCTTGTCCGTAAGTCTTTTCTCTATGTCTGCATCTCCATTCTAGCAGTGTTTTTGATAGTGGGCCTAACCCTTGACCTTTTGTTCTCAGTTCATATAAGGCTGTGTATGCAGATTCACTAAAATGATATTCTGAATAAAATCAGTTGTTTGAAATTATTCACCATCTAAATCTTGACCCTGGATGATCAAATTTTTAAAACCAAACCTCTCTTCTTTTAGTTATTTCACATCTATGACAAACTTTGGAATATACCTTACTTTGTTGTGCCAACTGCTTACTGTGTCAAAGTTCTTTATTCATTTCAAGGGTGAGGCGAAGGACATGCACTGAATCGTGGTCTGGCCAATTAGATCTGTACAAACAAAAACATCAATGGCTGGGAGGAGACATTAATGACCACTTATCCATCCTTTATATCATAGCTGAGGAAAGAAACATCCAGAGGCCAGATGGTCTGATTCATCCAATATTGAACCAAGTATTTTGATGGAATCCAGTTTAGAACTTAGAGACTCTGACTTCTCATTCATTGTTCTTTCCTCTAAGTTATAGTTAATATTGTTCCAATGTGGAGGATACTACCTCCAATCTAACTTTTGGGTGGCTAGTGGCTAATAAGAATTAACTTGAGAGTGGGCATGGTCATGGAGAGATCATTTTCATTCCTGAGACATAACATGGTATAACAGGACATGACTTTAAAGGAAGAACAGAAATATGACCATTCTGCATCAGCATTCTGTCCTTTTTTTGGCACATTTTGGAATAGAGATCAGATACTAAGATTTAAATTCTGAATTAACATATACACTTAGGGCCAGGATAACTACTGTGTCAAAAATAGACATGTGATGTTGGGTAAACCATTTATTTTTTTCTAATTTTCACTTTTTGACTATAAAATAGAGTCAATAATATCATAGCTATGTGAGATTTTCAGGGTACATGAAATAAATATTTCATCTTAAATATTATATTAGTAAATTCCACTGCTATTAATAGTGAGCTTTTTCTCCCTGAAGTTTTTCATGGTTATTAGTATTAAGAATGGGAAACAAACTAAGATTCTTAGACATAATTTTAGTTTATGTCTAATAATCTTAGTTTAATATGCAACATTTCTTTTTGATATACACATTAAGAGAGATGCATAAATTGTATACATAAGAATTAACTAGTCCTCAAATATAATTTTCTTTTGACCAGCAACTCATACTCATCATTTAAATATTTTTTTGGAATTATGTTCACATTAGTTAATGATATATTTGATATCAAAGCAATAAATCAATGGTAAATGGGAAGAAAAGCACACTTTACACTGTATTAATTTATAATGTAACTTCATACAGAATTCATGAGATCCTTTCACTAGTTTAGTTCAGTTCAGTCGCTCAGTTATGTCCAGCTCTTTGTGACCCCATGGGCTGCACCACACCAGGCTTTCCTGTCCATCACCAACTCTCAGAACTTACTCAAACTCATGTCCATTGAGTTAGTAATGCCATCCAACCATCTCATGCTCTGTCGGCTCCTTCTCCTCCCACCTTCAATCTTTCCCAGCATCAGGGTCTTTTCAAATGAGTCAGTTCTTCACATCAAGTGGCCAAAGTATTGGAGTTTCAGCCTCAGTATCAGTCCTTCCAATGAATATTCAGGTCTGATCTTCTTTAGGATGGATTGGTTGGATCTCCTTGCAGTCCAAGGGACTCTCAGGAATCTTCTCCAACACCACAGTTCAAAAGCATCAATTTTTTGGCACTCAGCTTTCTTTATAGTCCAACTCTCACATCTATACATGACCACTGGAAAAACCATAGTTTTGAGTAGACAGATATTTGTTGGCAAAGTAATGTCTCTGCCTTTTAATATGCTGTTTAGGTTGATCATAGCTTTCCTTCCAAGCAGTAAGAGTCTTTTAATTTCATGGCTGCAGTCACCATCGGCAGTGATTTTGGTGCCCAAGAAAATAAAGTCTCTCACTGTTTCCATTGTTTCCCATCTACTGGCCATGAAGTGATGGGACCGGATCTCATGATGCTAGTTTTCTGAATGTTGAGTTTTAAGCCAACTTTTGGACTCTCCTCTTTCACTTTCATAAACAGGCTCTTTAGTTCTTTGTTTTCTGCCATAAGGGCGGTGTCATCTGCATATCCGAGGTTATTGTTATATCTCCCAGCAATCTTGATTCCAGCTTGTGCTTCATCCAGCCTGGCATCTCACATGATGTACTCTGCATATAAGTTAAATAAGCATTATACTCTGCATATAAGTTAAATGGTATGGACCTAATAGAAGCAGAAGATCTTAAGAAGAGGTGGCAAGAATACACAGAAGAACTATACAAAAAAGATCTTCATGACCAAGATAATCCCAATGACATGATCACCAACCTAGAGCCAGACATGGAATATGAAGTCAAGTGGGCCTTAGGAAACATCACTACGAATAAAGCTAGTGGAGGTGATGGAATTCCAGTTGAGCTATTTCAAATCCTAAAAAATGATGCTACACTCAATATGCCAGCAAATTTGGAAAACTCAGCAGTGGCCACAGGACTGGAAAAGGTCAGTTTTCATTCCAATCCCAAAGAAAGACAATGCCAAAGAATGCTCAAACTACCTCACAACTGCACTCATCTCACATGCTAGTAAAGTAATGCTCAAAATTCTCCAAGCCAGGCCTCAACAGTACATGAACCATGAACTTCCAGATGTTCAAACTGGATTTAGAAAAGGCAGAGGAACCAAAGATCTAATTGCCAGCATCCTTTGGATCATCGAAAAAGCAAGAGAATTCCAGAAAACCATCTACTTCTGCTTTATTGACTACGCAAAAGCCTTCGACTGTGTGGACTACAACAAACTGTAGAAAAGTCTGAAAGAGATGGAAATACCAGACCACCTGATCTGCCTCCTGAGAAATCTGTATGCAGGTCAAGAAGCAACAGTTAGAATTGTACATGGAACAACAGACTGGTTCCAAATCAGGAAAGGGGTACATCAAGGCTACATATTGTCACCCTGCTTATTTCACTAGTTATCATCAGTCAAAAAAGATTTTCAAAATTCATGTGTGTTATGAATCTTATAATAATGTAGAAGTACCAAAATCTTTTCCTTAGTTCAAAGAATAAGCAACTGCTAGAAGTTGCTTTCATTTATAAAACAAACTTTTGTGGAGTTACTTTTAATATGACAGTTATTTAACACAGTTATAAAGTTATGACAGTTATAAAGCACAGTTATTTTTAAATAATAATGTGTGGATTATTTAACTATGTAACAATTATTAAGTGAAATAAGTAGAATTATGTTTTATTCTAATGGTAACTATATATAAGTACTTTTTCCATTCACCTTGCAAAACATTGTGAGAACCATAATAAAGTATTAACTCAAAGACTGAACCCATCATACCTGTGCATGTCCCAGGCTAACAGTTGTCTGATTTCTTCCCATACCTCTCTCTCTTTTATGTATGATGTTTTTCATGAATACCTCCAAACAAAAGATTTTTTAATTTGGGCCTCTCAGTTAAACCTTTATCAAAGTGAATTAAAAATAAGCCTTTTCAAATAGTGCCAAAGAAGTGACAACCCAAAAAAGATTCTATCAGGAAGACCATTCCGAGCCATTTTCTCCCACTTTGAACTGTTGATTTTAGTCTCGGCCACAACTATGCTGTGTGGCATAGACTTAAACACTGGCTGCTAGGTTAGCAGACAGAATGTACTATCCAATGCATGAATCATATGTGATATAATTGGAACAGTTTTCTTTGAAGAGTTGAAACATACTGCCTTGGGTGAATTATGCTGGCTTAATTTCCTTTCACTTAAACTGTTGCAACTAAAAAAAAAAAAAAATATTTATTGAATGCCTATTTTCTGCCAAGTACTGAGTTCTTATATATATGTCAAGTTGCTTATGAGACAATTAAATCTAAGAGATGCATATAGAATTTAGTAGGTCCAGAATCAATCTGATTATTTCCCACTACCATCCTGCTTTTTTCTGCTTCCTATATTAATAAACCGACAGCCATAAACCTAAGAGTCCCAAGTCAGGCTCTAGGTACCACTGAAATTCCACTCTCTCCCTACTTTCCTACCTAGAATAGATCACCAAATCCAGTTGAGTTTGTCTTTGAAATGCTCCTGGAAATATCCCAACTTCTCAACACAACTCCTGTTGTGTTGGTTCCAAATCATTTCTTTCTGTCCTGGACAATCCTTTCTTCCTGTCCTGGACTATTTCAATAATCCACCGTCCATTCTTCCTTCCTCCTTGTGTCTCCAAATTCCTTTTCTCCCAAAGCACTGACATGGAGCAGCTTTCTAAAGTACAGATCTGAGCGCATTATAACCATGCTTAATATCCTTTGCTGGATCTCCAGTGCCTGTAAACTAGACCCAGGTCCAAATTCCATAGAATTATTGCTCTTGCCTCCAGCTCTCATTCCCTTTCTCTGCTTATGCCTTGTGCTCCAGTCAGCTTTGCCATCCTCATCTAATCTGCCATGTTCTTTCAGGTCTCTGGGCCTTGGATTCGCCCATCCTGGAATTCCTTTTTTTCATGTCCAACCAAAGGCAGTCTATTTCTCTCTCTCTATTTTTTAAATTTTATTATTATTATTATTATTTTTACTTTACAATATTGTATTGGTTTTGCCATACATCAACATGCATCAGCCATGGGTGTACACGTGTTCCCCATCCTGAACCCTCCTCCCACCTCCCTCCCCATACCATCCCTCTGGGTCATCCCAGTGCACCAGCCCCAAGCTTCCTGTATCCTGCATCGAATCTGGACTGGTGATTCGTTTCTTATGATATTATACATGTTTCAATGCCATTCTCCCAAATCATCACCCCCTCCTCCCTCTCCCACAGAGTCCAAAAGACTGTTCTATACATCAGTGTCTCTTTTGCTGTCTCGCATACAGAGTTATCATTACCATCTTTCTAAATTCCATATATATGCATTAGTATACTGTATTGGTGTTTTTCTTTCTGGCTTACTTCACTCTGTATAATAGGCTGCAGTTTCATCCACCTCATTAGAACTGATTCAAATGCATTCTTTTTAATGGCTGAGTAATACTCCATGTGTATATGTACCACAGCTTTCTTATCCATTCATCTGCTGATGGACATCTAGGTTGCTTCCATGTCCTGGCTATTATAAACAGTGCTGTGATGAACATTGGGGTACATGTGTCTCTTCCAATTCTGGTTTCCTCGGTGTGTATGCCCAGCAGTGGGATTGCTGGATCATAAGGCAGTTCTATTTCCAGTGTTTTAAGGAGTCTCCACACTGTTCTCCATAGTGGCTGTACTAGTTTGCATTCCCACCAACAGTGTAAGAGGGTTCCCTTTTATCCACATCCTCTCCAGCATTTATTGCTCGTAGACTTAAACCCATACTGCCCACAACAACACCAGAGAAAGTCCTAGATATATTTTTATTATTTCTCAATACCCAGTTTAAAGATTACTTTCTCAATGAAGCCATTCTTTTTTGTAATTATTAAATTTAATGTATTTATGTATTCATTTATTTTTAAAAAATTTATTTTATATTAGAGTATTGTTGATTTCTGGAGAAGAAAATGGCAACCCACTCCAGTACTCTTGCCTGGAAAATTTCATGGACAGGGAAGCCGGATGTGCTAGAACCCATGGGATGACGAAAGAGTCAGTCATGGCTTAGTGACTCAACATGAACAATAATAGGTAATTTACAAATGTTGTGTTAGTTTCAGGTATATAATGAAATGATTCAAGTATGCGTATGTCTATATTAACTTTTTTCAGATTCTTTTCCCATATATGTTGTTACAGAATATTGAGTAGTTTCCTATAGTATACAGTAGTTGCTTATTATCTATTTTATATATAGTAGTCTGTGTATGTCAATCCCAGCCTCCTAATTTATCCCTCACTTTCACATTTCCCCTTTGCTAACCATAAGTTTATTTTCAAGGGGGTTTCCCTGGTGGCTCAGATGGTAAAGAAACTGCCTGCAATGC
This sequence comes from Bison bison bison, assembly GCF_000754665.1. NCBI lineage: Eukaryota > Metazoa > Chordata > Mammalia > Artiodactyla > Bovidae > Bison > Bison bison. The sequence continues at coordinate 803,683 of NW_011495034.1, read as the reverse complement.
AGGAGACCTGAGTTTGATCCCTGTCAGGAAGATCCCCTGGAGAAGGAAATGGCAATCCACTCCAGTATTCTAGCCTGGAGAATTCCACAGACAGAAGAGCCTGGTGGGCAAAGAGCCAGACATGACTGAATGACTATCACTTTCAAGTTTGTTTTCAAAATCTGTAAATCTATTTTGTAAATAAGTTTATTTGTATCTTTTTTTTTTTTTTTTGAGATTCTACATATAAATGACCAAATCTTTCTTTATCCATTCATCTGTTGATGGACATTTTAGTTGCTCCCATGTCTTGGCTGTTGTAAATAGTGTCCATGAAGCCATACTTGATGCTTCTATTTAGCTTGACTTTTTTCCTCTTCCCCCAACACCTTGACATTCTGTACACTCTATTGTCAGAGCTCTTCCCATAAAGGCAAATACTTATTTAATTTCTCTACCAGACAGTAGTCATGTATGGATGTGAGAGTTGGACTATAAAGAAAGCTGAGCGAATAAGAATTGATGCTTTTGAACTGTGGTGTTGGAGAAGACTCTTGAGAGTCCCTTGGACTGCAAGGAGATCCAACCAGTCCATCCTAAAGGAGATCAGTCCTGGGTGTTCATTGGAGGGACTGATGTTGAAGCTGAACCTCTAATACTTTGGCCATCTGATCAGATGTTGTTGTTATTCTTTTGCATTTTACCCTTTAACAGCTTCATTCTTTTACACTTTTGAAAGATAATGTTACTTTTCAACTCTGGTTTTAAGGTCAAAAACTGGGGAATTATAGGAAATTCTGATGCTGGTCTACAGAACCAGAAATTCTCTTTCAATTAGTTGGGATGCAGCCAAATCATTCGTTGTTTTTAATAAGTCCCAGAGAAATGGGAATGAGGAACCAGGATCAGGATCACAGTTAAAAATGGTTGTATCTTAAACTAAGTGATTAGATCTCAATGACTGTCATGCATCATCTGGCTCTTACCACTACTGAAAAAGTGGAAACTGTATTTCACACAAACTCAACAGAAAAAAAGCAAGTTCAGTTCAGTTCAGTCCCTCAGTCATGTCCGACTCTTTACGACCCCATGGACTGCAGCACACCAGGCTTCTCTGTCCATCATCAGCTCCCAGAGTTTGCTCAAACTCATGTCCATCAAATCAGTGATGCCTCGAAAAAAAGGTGATGCCTTGAAAAAAGGAAAAATGTATATTTACTTGTTTTTGATAATACAAAACATCTAGATTTTTTCTGATGTAAATAATAGATTGCTTTAGTTCATACTTTTCAAAGTTCCTTCCGTGAACTGACTATCATTATCATGTGTAACACACCTCTTTCCCCCTCCCCTTAGCCATCAAATATAAGTGTGAATAAAGGAGAAAAATGGACATCCAAATGGACAAAGTTATTATTTTCATTTTTTCTTTATAAAACAAAATCTTGTAGAAGGGTTACCTCTCTTTGGGGATCCATTTACTATGTATTAGAACAAGTATAGGGTGTACGGAGAAGGCACTGGCACCCCACTCCAGTACTCTTGCCTGGAAAATCCCATGGACGGAGGAGCCTGGTAGGCTGCAATCCATGGGGTCGCTAAGAGTCGGACACGACTGAGCGACTTCACTTTCACTTTTCACTTTCATGAATTGGAGAAGGAAATGGCAGCCCACTCCAGTGTTCTTGCCTGGAGAATCCCAGGGACGGGGGAGCCTGGTGGGCTGCCATCTATGGGGTCGCACAGAGTTGGACACGACTGAAGTGACTTTGCATAGGGCGTACAGAATTAATTTTACACAAATACTTCAATTTCTATTTCTTTACACAGGCATTCACATACACACAAATTATATATGTAGCATTTCTATAATCAGTGCTCTGTACCTAACTTAGATGTATGCTTCATCTATAGTTTATAGTAGCTGTGGCTCAAAACTGGCGCTTTCTTTTTCTTTTTCTTTTTGGTGTTGAGTAATTGAAGAGGCTTAGAAGGACAATTGGATTTATTTCCACAGTTACACTATCTGCATTTTCAGTAACACCTGGGCCTTTGCTTCCTTGTTGAAAATGAAAAGCTCCCAATGCCAGACTGTGTGGGATGAATTGTAGAAAAAGTGACTCTTTTTACTCATCACTCAGTGAATAATGACACCAGGGATGTGAATATTAGTGGCACCCGAAAGAATAATGACCCTTCCTCGTGCCTCCCTCACTGCTCAGGGAAACTCTGTGCCCACAGCTTCTGGGGAACTTCCAGTTTCATAGCACAATCTGAAATTAGGGTACATCCAGGTTGTAAAAAAAATTGAAATCCTACACGGCTACATTCCATTACAGGAAAAATAAGTCTGGGATGCTTAAGAATTCCTATAATTTGCATTTAATTCTCTCTCTCTGTTTATTGTCTTTAGGTCCTTTCAGTTCTGGCGTTTCTGAGATGCATGGCCTTTCTTGCTCTTCTCAACTCCACCTGAGTCCATAACTCTCAAAAGATAAATAAATCCATGTGTCAATCATGAGTTTGCCTAATTGTTGAATGAAACTATTTATTTTCTCTATCAAGCTCTTAAATTCTATTCTATAGAATTCTTAAATTAAATTCTATAAACCATTGCTATATATACCAAGATGGAGAAATAGGAGCTAATTTAATAGAAAAGCATAAGTACATACTTACGGTACTTATCGATATCTCAAAACAGAATAAGCTCAGTTAATTTTTGCCTTAATGCTATGAATTAGAGAGCTAAGATAGTCTAAATCCCATCCATATACCCTAGCATCTTCACTCAGATGTTCATATTTAACCTTTGTCTTACCTTTCTTTGCTAAAAAAAAAATTAAAAAAAAAAAGCTTTTTTTTAAAATGGAGACTTAAAGAAAATGAGTGAACAAATCACTCATTTCTATAATTTTCTTGTATCTTTGTTGTTTTATTTAAATTAGAAAACTACTTTTCATCTTTCTACTGCCTTTTACTTTAAAAAATGACACTGAAGTGTTTGATTTAAATGATGTTTAAAGTTAACCACTTTCAAGGAGATATATTTGAAGTCTTGAAAGAAAATAATTTATTTTCTCTCTTGATGTATTTGAGTCATTTCAATCCCTTCCTTCCAAGTCTCAGATACAATTGAGGTGTCTTTAATTGTTTGAGTGAAAGTAAACTTCTTAAGGGACAAAAATGACTTAGGTGGACATCTTGAACTGCTTTGAAAAAAAGTACTGGGTTCTAGAACCAGACAGGCCTGGCTGAGTCACCTTTGAAGGGACCTTGTTATTCCCGTACCTCATTTCTGTTGTTCCTTAAGAATGAATGATCTTCTCACAAGGCTATCATGAAATTAAATCTAACTAGAGAACATATACAGTATGTACAAAGTGCTGCTGCTGCTAAGTCACTTCAGTCGTGTCCAACTCTGTGTGACCCCACAGACGGCAGCCCACCAGGCTCCCCTGTCCCTGGGATTCTTCAGGCAAGAACACTGGAGTGGGTTGCCATTTCCTTCTCCAATGCATGAAAGGGAAAAGTGAAAGTGAAGTCACTCAGCCTTGTCTGA
>NW_011495034.1:798744-800030 GCF_000754665.1 Bison bison bison | reverse complement strand
CCACTCTTAGTGACCCCATGGGCTGCAGCCCACCAGGCTCTTCCGTCCATGGAATTTTCCAGACAAGAGTACTGGAGTGGGTTGCCATTACCTTCTCCATGTACAAAGTAGGTCCTCATTGAAAACAAGAATTTCATTTTTCATTTATTTTACCCCTTTTCAATGAAAATGCTGAAATCATTTTCATTTAATATCTTGGTGATGCCTGTAGTTCTAAGAGACAGAGGTTATGTTAATAAATAACATGCTCAAAAATATATGACTTGATTCTTTAGTATCATTGGTCAGTAACTGCTTCAATAGAATAGATATTCAGTGATCTGAAAGCCAAAGAACCAAAATAATGCCATGAAATAAAAATTTCAGGTCAAGGGCTTCATTCTCTTCAAGCAAAACCCATAGATTCTTGGCCCTGAATATCTTCAGAAGAAACCACTCTATATCCAGTTAAATGACCAGTAACAGTTCTTTTAAATCAGCTTATGGAATTTAACTGAAGAAATTTATTTTTCATTGGTGGGGATGAGTGGTACTGTAAACAAAGAAGAACCCCAAAGAGAAAACTTGTGTTAGATTGAGTGTCTGGGTTAAGGAGGTAGGTGTCTCCTAGACCTACTTTGAAGGGAACCAATCCAGATATATTATCTGTCTAAAAACAGTGTCTCACCACTGTCAGTGTCTGGAGCTGCTCAAGAAACATGGAAGATTTGTCATAAAATCTGAAATAGAAGGTGTAGTCTCTGGCTCAGAATGTACCCTGGCATGCAATGACCATCTCAGCATCTGGTTAGTAAATTACCTCAGTAGAAAACACTCTCTTTTGTTGACAAATGGTCTAGCTACTTTCTTAGTGAGACTGGAGCATGAGAAACTTCTGGAAACGTAGTTTGTGTTCACTCCCTAAATATGGAAATTTGGTGAAAAGCCCTCTAATCCAGGTGGAATTATGCACCAAGTATTATTATAAACAAAGTCAACGGTTCTCCTCATGTCTTTTTTTTAAAAGCAGGACTAAGCTTGAAAACCTGTTTTAAAAATTATTTTCTTGGGTTTTATTAACATCGAAATCAGTAAGAAGCAAATCATGTATTGCAGTCTTACTAAAATAAATTTAAATGATTATATCTCTAAGTTGAACCACTGAGTATTTCGAGATATATTTATCCATGATACTATTTTCAGTTCAGTTCAGTTGCTCGGTCATGTCCAACTCTTTGAAACCCCATGGACTGCAGCACACCAGACTTCCCTGTCCATCACCAACTCTCAAAGCTTGCTCAAACTCA
>NW_011495034.1:795057-798644 GCF_000754665.1 Bison bison bison | reverse complement strand
TCATGCCCATTGAGTCGGTGATGCCATCCAACCATCTCATCCTCTGTCATCCCCTTCTCCTCCTGCCTTCAGTCTTTCCCAGCGTCAGGGTCTTTTCCAATGAGCCAGTTGTTTACATCAGGTGGCTCAAGTATTGGAGTTTCAGCTTCAGAATCAGCCCTTCCAATGAATATTCAGGACTATTTCCTTTACAACTGACTGACTTGATCTTCTTGCAGCCCAAGGAATCTCAAGAGTCTTCTCCAGCACCACAGTTCTAAAGCATCAGTTCTTCAGTACTCAGCTGTCTTTATAGTCCAACTCTGACATTCATACATGACTACTGGAAAAACCATAACTTTGACTGGATGGACCTTTGTTGGCAAAGTAATGTCTCTGCTTTTTAATATGCTGTCTAGGTTGGTCATAACTTTTCTTTCAAGGAGCAAGCATCTTTTACTTTCACGGCTTCACTCACCATCTGCAGTGCTTTTGGAGCCCCCCAGATAAAGTCTCTTCCTGTTTCCACCGTTTCCCCATCTATTTGCCATGAAGTGATGGGACTGGATGCCATGATCTTAGTTTTCTGAATGTTGAGTTGTAAGGCAACTTTTTCCACTCTCCTCTGAATCACTTTCATCAAGAGGCTTTTTACTTCTTCTTTGCTTTCTGCCATAAGGGTGGTGTCATCTGCATAACTGAAGTTATTGCTATTTCTTCTGGCAATCCTGATTCCAGCTTGTGCTTCAACCAGCCTGGCATTTTGTATGATGTACTCTGCATATAAGTTTAATAAGCAGGGTGATAATACACAGCCATGATGTACTCCTTTCCCAAATTGGAACCAGTCTGTTGTTCCATGTCCTATTCTAACTGTTGCTTCTTGACCTATCAAGAAGAAATCTGCTAACAGATTTCTCAGGAGGCAGGTGAGGTGGTCTGAGATCCCCATCACTTTAAGAATTTTCCAGTTTGTTGTGATACACACGGTCAAAGGCTTTGGCATAGTCAATAAAGCAAAAGTAGATGTTTTTCTGGAACTCTCTTGCTTTTTTGATGATCCAACCAATGTTGGCAATTTGTCTCTGGTTCCTCTGCCTTTTCTAAATCCAGTTTCAACATCTGGAAGTTCACGACTCACATACTGATGCTATCTTACCTTCGACAATTCTTTCCTAAGGTAGTAGCATGGGAAAATTAATGCCAGTACTTCATATTTGAACTATTTCAATATCAAAATATAAAGAAAATAAAGTTAAAGTTGGAAAAGCAAAAATTTCACTTAACTAAAAACTGTTAGAATTTGAAGAGAACTCAGATGTCCTCTATTCTAACCTTTTTATAATATGGACAAGGATATAACAATATGAGGTCTAAGCAGGTTTAGAAACTTTTTAAGGTTATATAAATTCCTCAAGACTTTGATTTCTTACTCTAGCTCTAGTGTTTCTTCACTTATCAGGGTTCATCGTCACATTTAGAGAATAGTAAAAGGATTGATAGAACTGGAATATAAGGAGCTTGTGGGAGATGATAAGGCTAGAATGCCAGATGTATAAAAATGTGTAGGTCCTTCAATGGTAGGCTGACTAGTTGGGACTTTGTTCATTAGGTAACAAGGATCCATCAGATACATTGTGAAAACTTGATCAGAGGGTTATCAAGAAACCCACAGGACAATCTTAGATGTATGCATTTATGCTCTGCCAGTGAAGCTCAGGAGATGATTTTCCACTAATTTCACACCTTATGCTGGAGTAAATTTGTCTTTTTGCATAGTTTCTGGGTACCATGACTGTAAAGAAGACTCTTAGAGGTATAGAGGGAAACTACATTCTCCAGAACTGAAAAGCATGATATATTCAGAGAAGGGAAAAAAATTCATATAAACCTGTTTCTTTCTCTACCTAGTTCTCTTTATTAAGACTGAGGTTCCACTTCCAAAAGCAGGAAAAAATAAGGTCAAACACCTATAATTTATTATAGACTGTTATGAGAGTTGGAGACGACTGAGCGACTTCACTTTCACTTTTCACTTTCATGCATTGGAGAAGGAAATGGCAACCCACTCCAGTGTTCTTGCCTGGAGAACCCCAGGGACAGGGAGCCTAGTGGGCTGCCATCTATGGGGTCATACAGAGTCGGACACGATTGAAGCGACTTAGCAGCAGCAGCAGCATGAGAAAGGCAGTAGAATAAGGACTAACAGGGCAGTTGTGAGGCACCAATGAGAGAATGTATAGGAACACATCTAGTCTAGTTAGGGTCCTCAGCAGAAATCCCAATGATTTTGTCCGAGTATGAATTTATTTAAAGTTAGTGTAATTTATGGAAGTAGCATCAATATCAACTTTCAGTCCTTCTGGCTCTAAAAAACATTGTAATCACCAAAGAAGTTGACCCCCAAAAGGAAAGATTAGGAACTTTCTGCTTTAATAATCTTAAACCAGATGGATTATTTTATGCTCTGAAAACTGTAATGATGTGGGTATCTGAGGGTTAACCATGGGTCAAAGAAACAGAAACTTTGCAATTTCACTTCACCTAAACTAATATTCTGTTATCATTAGTCTTAAATTAAAACAAAATCAACTTTCTAAGGAAGAACATGATTGTGCAAGGATGCATTTCATATATAAGAGAACTTTTTTATATGACAACTGTATTACATCTCAGAATCTTAAATATATTCCTAAAGATTAAAAAAGATTAAATGGTGCTTTTGCTTCTGGTTATGATATAGGAAGTCACAAGAAATAATTGTTTTCATCCTAACAACCAAAGGAAGCTCAATAACCTTCAGAAACACATTTTTTTTAATCCTCAATGAGCTATGGATGCAATGAAACCTTAGTAAACTAATTTTTAGAAAAATGACAGAGATCAGACAGAGATTAGTCACTCAGTCGTGTCCGACATTGCGATCCCATAAATCACAACATGCCAGGCCTCCCTGTCCATCACCAACTCCCAGAGTTCACCCAGACTCACATCCATTGAGTCAGTGATGCCATCCAGCCATCCCATCCTCTGTCGTCCCCTTCTCCTCTTGCCCCCAATCCCCCCCAGCATCAGAGTCTTTTCCAATGAGTCAACTCTTCGCATGAGGTGGCCAAAGTACTGGAGTTTCAGCTTTAGCATCATTCCTTCCAAAGAAATCCCAGGGCTGATCTCCTTCAGAATGGACTGGTTGAATCTCCTTGCAGTCCAAGGGACTCTCAAGAGTCTTCTCCAACACCATAGTTTGAAGGATCAAATCTTTGGTGCTCGGCCTTCTTCACAGTCCAACTATCACATCCATACATGACCACAGGAAAAACCATAGCCTTGACTAGACGAACCTTTGTTGACAAAGTAATGTCTCTGCTTTTGAATATGCTATCTAGGTTGGTCATAACTTTCCTTCCAAGGAGTAAGCGTCTTTTAATTTCATGGCTGCAGTCACCATCTGCACTGATTTTGGAGCCCAGAAAAATAAAGTCTGACACTGTTTCCACTGTTTCCCCATCTATTTCCCATGAAGTGATGGGACCAGATGCCATGATCTTTGTTTTCTGAATGTTGAACTTTAAGCCAACGTTTTCACTCTCCTCTTTCACTTTCATCAA
>NW_011495034.1:783838-794403 GCF_000754665.1 Bison bison bison | reverse complement strand
CAGCATCATCTTTCAGGATTTGGAATAGCTCAACTGGAATCCCATCACCTCCACTAGCTTTGTTCATAGAAAAATGACAAGCCTGTCACAGTAAAGAAGAGTTCCACAGCTGTTCTCATTTCAAGTGAAGTATTAGAGGAGGAGGGATAAGCCATAGAAAGGGTTAAGGAGAAACAGCTAAACTTTTAATGGCTGTGCATAGGCTGGTGTGCGAGACCAGATTTCCAAGGAGACTAAACCACAGAGCAAATTGGCAACCACCACCAAATATTTGCCAAAAATCTTCACCTAGTGCTTGAAAGTCCTATGCCAGAAAGCTGGGGACAAGGCAGGAGAGCTGAGAGAAGTACCCCCTGAGGTACACAGAGTCCCCTCTAATTCTCCAGCACCCACTGGAGGGAAAGAGGATGATGGGGAGGAAAGATGAAACTCAGGTCTTTCGGTCACTTGGGCTGCGGTAGGACAGGTAGGAAAGATCTGCGACTCTAGCCTTTCATGGCATTTAAAATCCCTGCCTAGTGAGGCTGGGGAATGGGGGTCAGGGTGGAAGAGATGTCCAGAGATGAAATCCAGAGAACAAAGTCTTCCCAGTGGATCAGAAAGTTGGCAGCTGAGCTGTGAGACAGAGGATTATCATTCATGGTACAGAGATGGTGGCTCAGTTCTAAGGCACAAAGAGAACTCCAGAGTCTCACCAGTGCTCAGACCCTAAGTGCTGAGAAGAAGTCTAAATCCTTCCTCAAAACATACGAAACCAGTGGTGAAAGTCAGCCTGGCTCAAAAGCATATCACACCAATGCAGTCTTCCACTCTTGCATCCAAACAAAAAAGGGGAAATAAACTTTTTTTTGGAACTTAATATTACTTTAGCCTCCTCTATTCTTTTATGCAAAACATATTTCATATAATAAAAAACTGGAAGACATTAAAAACCAAGATAATGGGACCCATGCTCAATAAAGGGAAAAGGTCAATAGAAGTGGTGTAAGGATGACCCAGATCTTGCTTTTATCAAATAGAGACTTTCAAATCGTCAGGACAAAACTATTAAAAGGTATGTTGAAAAAGACATCATAAAAGGCAATCTATTATACTCAAATGTGGTGAATCCCATAATAGATTTAAAGTAATTAACATATAGGACAGGATAATTTAATTGTCAGAGAAACACAGGGAAGATTGGATTCAAGAGGTATGATTTTAGTTTTGTCTTGTACAATATTTAAAAACAAAAGAAGCAGCAAAGAAAGGCATTCCAAGAAGGTGGAATAAAGAGTACAGAGATAAGCAGTCACAAAATAGTATCGCATATCTGTAAAGCAGTGAGAATTTCCAAATAGTAGAAATTGATAATTCTAGGGATGGGGGCAGGGAAACTTCATGGACATGTGACCATGTCAATGAAACTTTCATTGACATGGAAATCTGTGTTTCAAAGAACTCCATGCTTGTTTAATGTTTTGCTGTGCCCCAGTTGAAATTCTTAACCTTTGAACAAGGATCATTACACTTTTATTTTGCATTGAGATCTCCAGATTATGCAGCTAGTCTTGAGTAGAAGTGGCTGTCAGGAGGAGATGTTAGGATTGGATTACGCAGGGCTTTGAATACACTATTACATGAGTTAAGGTAATCATATGCCACAGCTTCTCCAGAACAGGCCCAGCTTATACTGGTGACTCACCCAATTTTTACTGGAGTCTCCTGTTACTTTAGAGTGTCCTATTTTGAGCACACATTGTATGGTCACACTGTGCTGTGCCAGGAACCAAAGGGTATTTTTAAATAGGGATGTGTTTAGAGTATACACGTTTTTCAAGCAAACTTTGTAGATGTCAATGTGAAAAGTAGGCGTATGTATGATGGAAACTGCTCATAAGAGCAGTTAGGAGGCTTTTGTAAGACACAAATAGCAGTGCCTTAAACCAAAGCAAGGGCTGAGGAGAAAGAAAGATGTGGAATATACCAGATTTGGAAAATTTTTTAATGTGCACTATAATGGAAAAAGAAGGATGGAGGATGACATCCAGGTTTCAAATTTGAAAGATCAATGGAAGATGATGCTCTTGTACAAGGTTTGAAGGAAAAGCAAGAGAAAGTTTGGACTGCAGTGGCATATACCCATTGCTATATTTAAAATAGACCTACTGTGTAGTATAGGGAACTTTGCTCAATAGTCTATAATAACCTCAGTGGGAAAAGAGTTTGAAAAAGAAGATGTATATGTGAAAAAGAACAAAGAAAAAGAAACATCATTTAGAACAAGATATTTCTCCCCAAAGGACTGTTATTTTCTTCTGGGAATTTAAAAAGTGGCCAAGAATTCATATAAAATTATTTACTGTTTTCATTTCAAAAACATATGACTACACTGAATGAAGTAAGTCAGACAGAGAAGGTGAAATATTGTATGACATCCCTTATATATGAAATCTAAAAAGAAATTATACAAATGAACTTAATTGCAAAAGAAAGAGACTCACAGACTTAGAAAGCAAACTTATGATTTCTGGGGGTGGAAAGGATAGTTAGGGAGTTTGGGATGGACATGTACAACTGCTATATTTTAAATGGATAACCAACAAGGACCTACGGAATTCTGTTCAATGTTGTGTGGCAGCCTGGATGGGAGGGGGATTTGAGAAAAAATGGATACATGCATATGAATCGCTGAGTCCCTTCACTGTTCACCTGAAACTATCACAACATTGTTAACTGTCTAGACCCCAGTACAAAATAAAAAGTTTAAAACAATTTTAAAAATTATATGACTAGATGCCTTGTTAAAAAAAAAAAAAAATTTGATTGGCCAAATGAGTATACAGGTCTGGAATTCAGAATAGAGGTCAAGACCGGAGATGTGAATTTGGGAAGCACTTGAGGCCTGTCTGTTCTCTCCTTGATTTATTTGTGGTTATGGATCCTTGCCTTCTCAAACAGAAATCTGTTTATGACAGGAAATTCCCCCCTGAACTAGGTACATGAGGGTGGAAAAAAAGCGGGAGGATCTCAAAGCCTACGCCAAGCTCCCTCTTATGTTGGTGCCAAGTGCGAGAGATTTCCAAACGTCACATCGCTGAGTGTCTGCATTAGTCTTTTTATCTTTTCCATCTTCCTATTTATTTTACTACACAGACTGTGTATGTTGTCAGTAACTGTCTTACGGCTGTTTTGGATTTTCTTTTGCCCTGAAGCATGCTTCTAGTTTTTTGGTTCCCCACCCACCCCCGCTACTTTGTTTTATAACCCACTGGTTTAATCGTAGGTTTACCACTTTTCTTTGTCTTTACTTATTTCCACTTATCTTAAAAGTTTCCTTTACTCCTTTAAAATAAAAAGACAAATTGTAAATGCTCCTAGGAATGTCAGCTTCCAAGTTTTTTTTTTTTTAATTGAAATTTTTGAGATAATTGTACATGTACATGCAGTTATAAAAACTAATGCAGAGTTCTACGGTCTCACATGGTTTCACTGGAAAATTTTACCAAACATTTAAAGAAAACTTAATAGAGGGGGATTATGCCAACATGTTTAAGAGGATTTGCAAAAAAAAAAAACTAATATGATATTTACATTAATAATAGAAGAATGAATGTTTTTCCCTAAGATTAAAAACTAGGCAAGGCTGTCTGTTCTTGTTATTTTTATTCAACACAGTACTGAAAATTCTAGTTACTGTAATATGACAATAAAAGAAATAAAACACAAACAGATTAACTATCTGGAAAAACCCAAGAAATCTACTCAAAAAATTGAAAACAAAACAAAAACCTCCTAGAACTCATATAAGGAATCAACAAGGGTGAATATTTGTTTGTAGAAAGTCTTTTTTTTTTTTTGAAAATTTAAAATTACAGATCCAGAATTTACTTACAGGGCAGCAATGGAGCAACAGACATAGAGAATAGACTTATGGACATGGGGAGATGGGAGGAGAGGATGAGATGCATGGAAAAAGTAACATGAAAACTTACAATACCATATGTAAAATAGACAGCCAAGGTGAGGGAATTTGCTGTATGGCTAAGAAAACTCAACAGGGGCTCTGTAGCAACCTAGAGGGGTGGAATGGTGAAGGAGATGGGAGGGAAGTTCAAAAGGGAAAGGATATATTCATACCTATGGCTGATTCATGTTGAGGTTTGACAGAAAGCAACAAAATTCTGTAAAGCAATTATCCTTCAATAAAAAATAAATAAATTTAAAACATTACAGATCCAATTACTTTATTGATTATAGAGCTATTCAGATGGCCTATTTCATCTTGCTTGAGTTTTGATAGTTTTTGTCTTCAAGGAATCAGTCAATTTAAGTTGACTAATTTAATTAGTCAATTTATTAGTCAATTGATTCTAAGTTTTTTAATTTATGAGTATAAAGCTGGTCAAAATATTCCTTTATTACCTTTTAAATGGCTGAATTTATAATGATATTCTGTATTTAACTCCTTGTGTTGGTTATTTATGTCTTTTTTGTTTTTGTCAGTCTTGCTAGATGTTTATCAATTTTGTTAATTTTTCTCAAAGAACAAGCCTTTTGTTTTATTCAACGAACTTCTCTATTGTATCCTATTTTGATGTTTTTAATTTTTTTTCTCTTTATCATTCCCTTCCTCTAATTTCCTTGGGTTTATTTTGCTCTTCTTTTTCCAATTTCTAAAGATAAGAATTTAGGTTATCTATTAGACATCTTTCCTCATTTCTAGTGTAAGCATTTGGTGCAATACACTTCCCTCTCAACACAGCTTTGGTAATATATGACATATTTTGATGCATTATGTTTTCATTTTCATTTGATGTATCTTTAACTTCTTTGATCCAGGGGTTGTTAGCAGTGTGTTATTAAATTTCCACGTGTTTAGGAATTTTTTCTGTTGTTCATTTCTAATTAATTCCATGATGGTCAAGGAATACTCTGTATTATCTAAATTATCTTAAATTTGTTGAGCTTTTTTTTTGTGGCTCAGGATATGGTCTGTGTTGATGAATGATTCATGGGCACTGAGAGTATTCTGCTGTTGAGGTGAGTGTTCTATATATGTCAATTAGAACTTATTGGTTGAATGTTTTCTTCTGATTTTTTACATTCTTGCTTTTTTCCATTAGCTCCTTTAGTTGCTGAGAGGAGACTTTGAAGTCCCCAACTAAAACTGAAGGTTTGTCTATTTATTTTTCCAGGTCCATCAATTTTCCTACATGTATTTTGAGGGTCTGCTGTTTCGTGCATAAACATTCAATATCATTATTTTTCTGATGGATTGTCCCTTTTATCATTATGTTATATAGCTCATTATCTCTAATAATTTCTTTGGCTCTGAAGGCTACTTTATCATGTATTAATATAGCCACTCATACTTTCTTTTAATTATATTTGCAAGATATCTTTTTGATATACCTCTTTCACAGCATAAAAATGGGTTGTATTACTTATTCATTCTACTAATCTCAGCCTTTTGATTGATATATTTAAAATATTTATGTTTAATATAATTATTCTTAGGTTAGATTTAAGTCTTCAATTTTATGATTTGTTTCACATTTGTTTCTTTAGGTTCACATTCTTCTGTTTTTTTTTTTTTTTTCTTTCTGAAGATTACTTGAACTTAAAGAATCTATTTTTATATTTATAGGATTTTGTAGTGCATTTTTAAATATACTTTTAAAATTATTGCTCTAGATATGACCATATACACTTACTTATAATAGTTATTGGTAACAACATCTTAACCCTTCAAGTAAAATGTGGGCATCTTAATGGTTTTGCCTGCTCATCTCACAGTATCTTGTGATGGAAGGAAGAGTCTCAGAAATGACAGTGCTCCTGGCTGCTTTTTACTGGCGAGACTCCTAATCCATCCCCCTTGCTGGTGATGTCAAGCTTGCCCAATGTTGTCAGACAGATTTGCACTTGACCTAAAAGAAAAATGAGCCTACCTAGGCTACCTGCTTTTGGTAGGTTGAGGGATGGGAAATGCAGGGTCTGGGTGACCTTCTTTTGTTAGTTTGGGGTTCACTGTGCTGTTTCTGTAGCCTTGGAATCCCAGGCCAGTTTACCTTCTGTAGGGTGTTCAAGGCATTTGGGGCCTGATCACAGAAGTAGCTTTATCCAGAGTTGTTGAGGAAGCTTCAGGAAGAGATGAATTATGTGTTGGCTTCAAAGCAGGTGGTGGTCATGGGGATACACAGCACAGAGAGGTGACTGACCTTCAGCAACCCCAATGATGCACTTTGAGATCATCACCCAATCAGGCTCCTATGGTGCCCATGACCTGACTGTGTTCAGCAGGGAAACTAAGGGTGACTTTGGCTTGAGGATTCTCAGAAGGCTATTGCAAGCCTTTCTTAGATTGCTAGGCATTCAGGCGCCTCCACTCAAACTTATCTTCCTCTCTGCTTTCCTTGGATGAGCAATGAGATCTGATGAGCTTCTAGCCTTACTTGATCCCCTTCCTTATTTCTTTTCACTCCAGCACTTTCTTTAACGAGAATTTAACACCATCCTGGCATTAAATTTTATCACAATCCTGATTCTGGGAGGATTCACACAAAGGATAAATGGGATCTATGAAGTCAGCAGTTGCAAAAAAAGGTGTTTCAGCTAGACATAATGCCAGAGTGCATCTGGATGCTCCATGCACAGCAGAAAAATCCAGTTGGGCTCCCCCTGCTCCCAGGAGCTAATCTGAACAGGACAATGTTCTCTACCTCTTATAAATCTCATATCACTCACATTTTCTCCCCATGTGAAAGCCCTCCTCTTTGGAAGGTCAACTCTCTCACCATTCTGAACCGAGGCTTTTGACAAAAAAAGGCAGGTTTCCATAAAAGTTGTTTTTTATAAGGGTAGGCTCATGGGAAGATGATAACAGCATTTTCATTCTCTGGGATTTCCTACAAGTCCACAGCAGAATATGCTTCATCTCTGAAAACTTCAGACCTTCACTCTCATGGCCGGAGGTATAGAATCAGCCTTCTCTATGAATTCTCTGATCTTCCTAGATAGCTCAAACAGTAAAGAATCTGCCAGCAGTGTGGGGGACCTGGGTTGGGAAAATTTCCTGGAGAAGGGTGTGGCAACCCACTCCAGCTTTCTCGCCTGGAGAATCTAATGGACAGAGGAGATTGGTGGGCTACAGTCCATGGAGTCTCAAAGAGTCTGACATGACTGAGTTACTAACACTTTTACTTTCCTTCATGAATTCCTTAGGCTGAACAGACCAGGTTAGTTTCATGTCTACTTCATGAATGAGACATGAATCTTCACAGCTAGTCTCCAATATTTCTTGGACAAACCTCAATTAATTTTGAACCAATTCCTCAATCTATTTATTCTCCATCCTGGATTTGAAATAAAGGTTAGATTTATAATATAATTGATTTGGAAATGACTTCCCTCCATCAGGTTCCTCTTTGGCTTGCAGATGTCAGTGATTTTTTGTTGTTGTTGTTCTTCTGTACCATTGTGAACTAAGAGGAAATAGAATCTTTTAATTCCCAAAGACAATAAGAACAAAAGATAGGTCTACCCAAGACCTGTGCTTTTAAAAATTATTTTTGTGTGACAAGAAAATATAGGCACTATTTCTAGAAGCACCAAAATCATTTGACAGTTGGGAAAGTTTAAAAAGGAGTTGGCAAGAACAATCTTTTGTTGTGGTGGTTTTGGTTCAAAACAAAGGGCAATTCCATTGTTCTGTGTTTCTGCAGCAAAATGATTTATTTTGTTGTTAAAATTTTAAGATTTAATGAATCAGTGCTTTATTGAAATACAGGTAAATGTTTTCATATACAATATCTTTTATGCAACAACATGGATGAATTTCAGAAACATAATGTTATAAGAGAAGTTAAACATTAAAAAATAGGTATTTTAAGATTTCACCTCTAACAAAGTACAAAAATAAAGTTAATCTGTGCTCTTAGTTATCCTTGAAGGGAATGGCACAGAAATAAGGGCAAGAGAAAGTGCTTCGTTCATTGATTTTGGTGCCGATTACACAGATATATTTAATTCATGAAACATTTGCTGCTGCTGCTGCTGCTAAGTCGCTTCAGTCATGTCCGACTCTGTGTGACCCCACAGATGGCAGCCCACCAGGCTCCCCCGTCCCTGGGATTCTCCAGGCAAGAACACTGGAGTGGGTTGCCATTTCCTTCTCCAGTACATGAAAGTGAAAACTGAAAGGGAAGTTGCTTAGTCATGTCCGACTCTTAGTGACCCCATAGAGTGTAGCCCACCAGGCTCCTGTGTCCATGGGATTTTCCAGGCAAGAGTACTGGAGTGGGGTGCCATTGCCTTCTCCGGAAACATTTATCAACCTATAATCTTATGCATACTTGTATTTAAGAACTCTGTATTCTAAAAAATATTAAAGAAGAACATATTAATCTAAAATACAGAAATCACAATAAAAAATCCAAAAAACAAAAGTCCCAAGACCTTTAATTTCATGACCCAGAAACTGTCATTTCTTTTTTGGGCATTTAAAAAAAATTTTTTTAAGACCTTACAATTTTTGTAAAGTTACAAAATTAATGTAAGGATGCTGTACAAATTCAAATGAAAAAATATATTTAGTAAAAAGCAACTATTTCTACTTACCTCCTCCCTCCCCAGTATAATGAATCCCTCACTCTTCCTCATATCCCTAGATTATACATCTACTATCAGTATTCTTGCCTGGAGAATTCCATGGACAGAGGAGTCTGGCAGACTACAGTCCATGGGGATGCAACAAGTCAGATACTACTGAGCAACTAATACTTTTCACTTTATCACGTAGGCCATTTTACATCCTTCACTTCTTAAATTTAAAAAAAAAAAAATAGGGATATAGTTGCTTTACAATATCATGTTAGTTTCTGCTATACAAAGAAATGAATCAGCTGTATGGATCCATGTATCTCCTCCCTCTTAGACCTCCCTCCCCCTCCCACACTCATCTAGGTCACCACAGAGCACCAAGCTGAACTTGTGCTTTATTTTAAGTTCTAACTAGTTATCTATGTAACACATAGTACTGTTTATATATGTGATAGTGAAGTGAAAGCCACGTCTGGCTCTTTGCAACCCCATAGACTATATGGTCCATGGAATTCTCCAGGCCTGAATACTGGAGTGGGTAACATTTCCCTTCTCCAGGGTGTCTTCCCAACCCAGGGATCAAACCTAGGTCTCCCGCATTGTAGGCAGATTCTTTCCCAGCCAAGCCACAAGGAAACCCCTTGTGTATATATGTCCATCCTACCTCCCAGTTCATCATCTCCTTTTCTTCTCTGCCCCATGCTCACAAATCTGTTCTCTGCCTCTGTGTGTCTATTCCTGCCCTGTAAATAGATTCTTTTGTCATGAGCATGTATTATTAAATATTCTTGAAAAAATTACTTTAACTGTTGTATGAAATTTTATAAGACTTGTCATCATTCTAGTTTGAAGGATGTATCCTTTTCCTAGTTTATTTTTACATAAAAATGGGCTCTTATTGAATGTAAATGTCTACTGTATCTCTAATCTTTTTAAATGCCTGATATTCTAATAATAGAAATTAATTATTCAGTCACAGGCCAGGATAATTTTTAAGAGTTTTTGCATATATTGCCAATTATTTTACTCTTAGAGTTACATAAACTTATATATCTACCAAGTATATATTTTGAATGAAATGAGTATTTTCATATGTATTGGACATTTGCATTTTTTCTTTCATATTTATCAGTCTTCTTTTAAGATGTATTTTTCCCATTGGTTATGCTTTTATTTTCTGTAACTCTCTTGCTTTTTCAATGATCCAGCAGATGTTGGCAATTTGATCTCTGGTTCCTCTGCCTTTTCTAAAGCCAGCTTGAACATCTGGAAGTTCACGGTTCATGTATTACTGAAACCTGGCTTGGAGAATTTTGTGCATTACTTTACTAGCGAGTCAGATGAGTGCAATTGTGTGGTAGTTTTAGCATTCTTTGGCATTGCCTTTCTTTGGAATTGAAGTGAAAATTGACCTTTTCCAGTCCTGTGGCCACTGCTGAGTTTTCCAAATTTGCTGGCATATTGAGTGCAACACTTTCACAGCATCATCTTTCAGGATTTGGAATAGCTCAACTGGCATTCCATCACCTCCACTAGCTTTGTTCGTAGTGATGCTTTCTAAGGCCCACTTGACTTCACATTCCAGGATGTCTGGCTCTAGGTCAGTGATCACACCATCGTGATTATCTTGGTCGTGAAGATCTTTTTTGTACAGATCTTCTGTGTATTCTTGCCACCTCTTCTTAATATCTTCTGCTTCTGTTAGGTCCATACCATTTCTGTCCTTTATTGAGCCCATCTTTGCATGAAATGTTCCCTTGGTATCTCTAATTTTCTTTTTTTTTTTTCTAATTTTATTTTATTTTTAAACTTTACATAATTGTATTAGTTTTGCCAAATATCAAAATGAATCCGCCACAGGTATACATGTGTTCCCCATCCCGAACCCTCCTCCCTCCTCCCTCCCCATACCATCCCTCTGGGCCTTCCCAGTGCACCAGCCCCAAGCATCCAGCATCGTGCATCGAACCTGGACTGGCACC
>NW_011495034.1:783372-783688 GCF_000754665.1 Bison bison bison | reverse complement strand
TTCATCTGCTGATGGACATCTAGGTTGCTTCCATGTCTTGGCTATTATAAACAGTGCTGCGATGAACATTGGGGTACATGTGTCTCTTTCCCTTCTGGTTTCCTCAGTGTGTATGCCCAGCAATTTTCTTGAAGAGATCTCTAGTCTTTCCCATTCTGTTGTTTTCCTCTATTTCCTTCTATTTCTTTCTATTTTCTATTTCAAAAAAGCAAGAGAGTTCCAGAAAAACATCTATTTTTGCTTTATTGACTATGCCAAAGCCTTTGACTGTGTGGATCAGAATAAACTGTGGAAAATTCTGAAAGAGATGGGAATA
>NW_011495034.1:782763-783272 GCF_000754665.1 Bison bison bison | reverse complement strand
GTTTTAGTCCAAATATCAAAATCGAATCCGCCACACGGTATACACTCGTGTTCCCCCACTCCCGAACCCTCCTCCCTCCTCCCTCCCCATACCATCCCTCTGGGCCTTCCCAGTGCACCAGCCCCAAGCATCCAGCATCGTGCATCGAACCTGGACTGGCACCTCGTTTCCTACATGATATTTTACATGTTTCATTGCCATTCTCCCAAATCTTCCCACCCTCTCCCTCTTCCACAGAGTCCATAAGACTGTTCTATACATCAGTGTCTCTTTTTCTGTCTCGTACACCGGGTTATTGTTACCATCTTTCTAAATTCCATATATATGCGTTAGTATACTGTATTGGTGTTTTTCCTTCTGGCTTACTTCACTCTGTATAATAGGCTCCAGTTTCATCCACCTCATTAGAACTGATTCAAATGTATTCTTTTTAATGGCTGAGTAATACTCCATTGCGTATATGTACCACAGCTTTCTTATCCATTCATCTGCTGATGGACATCTAGGTT
>NW_011495034.1:779613-782619 GCF_000754665.1 Bison bison bison | reverse complement strand
CCAACAAAGGTCCGTCTAGTCAAGGCTATGGTTTTTCCAGTGGTCATGTATGGATGTGAGAGTTGGACTGTGAAGAAAGCTGAGCTCCAAAGAATTGATGCTTTTGAACCATGGTGTTGGAGAAGACTCTTGAGAGTCCCTTGGACTGTAAGGAAATCCAACCAGTCCATTCTGAAGGAGATCAGCCCTGGGATTTCTTTGGAAGGAATGATGCTAAAGCTGAAGCTCCAGTACTTTGGCCACCCCATGCAAAGACTTGACTCATTGGAAAAGACTCTGATGCTGGGAGGGACTGGGGGCAGGAGGAGAAGGGGACGATAGAGGATGAGATGGCTGGATGGCATCACAGACTCGATGGACGTGAGTCTGGGTGAACTCCGGGAGTTGGTGATGGACAGGGAGGCCTGGCGTGCTGCGATTCATGGGGTCGCAAAGAGTTGGACACAACTGAGCGACTGAACTGAACTGTTGCTTTTATTTTATTTACTAGCCATTTTTTCTAAGTGTTCTCACTTTTGCTTTTATTTGACATCCAGGTTTTTGATGAGTTACTCTTTGTTATTATTTTCATTTATCTCATTCAAAATGTTATTATACTAACACAGGCTATGGTAAATACACATACACACACACACAGTCTTTCTACTTTCAATGACTGTATTATCCCTTTCACTTCATACAAATATTTTTATATAAATTATAAAATAAGGCTCTTTTCCTATCTAATAGTAAGATGGCTTTCCCAGCATCAGTTAGTGAATAAATATTTTTCTTCACAATGTTTGATCTCACCTTTATTATACATTAAAATATTACTTACAATAGGCTATTTTCTGTTTTATTTATTGTTAATTTTAATCTTACCATCAGTTCTTCTGCTATATTGTTTTGATTATCATGCATTGTATTACATTTTGTTATCTGATAGGAACAGGAAACTTTAATGACTTTTTTTTTTCAAAAGCTTCTTAGTTATTCAAATTTTGCTCTCCCTTTCTGAATTTGAGTTGAAATCCAAGGAAGCCACTACATTAATTGGGCAGAATTGACATTTTTCACAATTAGCTAGTTTTCTGTAAATAAATATAATGAAATAATACCTTTTTAAACTTATCAGCAAGGGTTAATACTTTATGTGTTTTTGTTGGGTCAGCAGTAGTTCTAAGTGCTTAATATTCTTGTTGCTTTTATACAAATAATAATCTTGTATTATGTTTGCTTCCCACAGGTTTTTCTTGCCATAGTTTTACATCAGTAGGTACTAATAATTTTGTTCACAAAAAGTTTATTTAGAATATTTTTCTTATATAATATTTCCTCTTTTTTCCCCATACTGTACATCTTTCAGAGCTGTGCATGTGTGTTGTGTATCCATGTTAAAAAATTATTCTGAGGTTTTGCATCACATGCCTAGAAAATTGTTTCTATAGATTGAGAATGAATGACTTCCACGGCAATATATATGACACTGCTTTGCTTTCTTGTAAATACTTTCAGAAGCAATGAAAATAAATGTCAAATTCTTACAGAAAAAAGACCTATTTTTTTGGCAAGTGTAATTATGTGAAGTGTCCAAGAATCTTGACTTATTCTTAGTGATCCATCAGAAGCTTTCATAGGCTCCTTACCAAGTTTGTTATACGGAGACTTTTAAGGCCTTCGTTTAGGGAACCAGATGATTGCTGATTGGGTTTTCTGTGTAGCCAACACTCCTGTTTTTTGTCTGAAGAGGCCATTTGCAGCTTCAGGGCACTTTGCTTTTGTCACACCCATTGACCTCTGTTACCAAACACAAAATCAGACTCTTTAATCATGTTTTTAATAGACTTGAAACTCATTTGTTGGACAATTAATTGGGAAAGAGGGAGTGACTGTAGTTTTATAGGCTGAGAAACAGAAAACAATTTTACTCAATTATTTAGTAGAAACTGAAATGTCACAAGTTTCTGAGAAATCTAATTTTTACAACAGCATTCTACCATATCCAACTCCAGAAGATTTCTCAAACTCCAGGGAATGATGAAAAGTATTTTCAGTCTTTATAGTTATACCTCACTGTGTTTATTTTTCTTCTTTCTTATGCATTATAACCACAAGCATGGTAGGTGGTTATGAAGTCTTGACTGGACTGGAGCCAAAAACTGCTGAGTCATCACATGAATCTTTGCTGCCAAGGTGGGGGTCTTCTTTCTGCATTTGTATAAATCTTCTACAATGTCAGAGTCCCATTTGACTGGAGAAAAGGGAATCCTCTTACACTGTTGGTGGGAATGCAAACTAGTACAGCCACTATGGAGAACAGTGTGGAGATTCCTTAAAAAACTGGAACTAGAACTGCCTTATGATCCAGCAATCCCACTGCTGGGCATACACACTGAGGAAACCAGAAGGGAAAGAGACACATGTACCCCAATGTTCATCACAGCACTGTTTATAATAGTCAGGACATGGAAGCAACCTAGATGTCCATCAGCAGATGAATGGATAAGAAAGCTGTGGTACATATACACAATGGAGTATTACTCAGCCATTAAAAAGAATACATTTGAATCAGTTCTAATGAGGTGGATGACACTGGAGCCTATTATACAGAGTGAAGTAAGCCAGAAAGAAAAACACCAATACAGTATACTAATGCATATATATGGAATTTAGAAAGATGGTAACAATATCCCTGTATATGAGACAGCAAAAGAGACACTGATGTATAGAACAGTCTTTTGGACTCTGTGGGAGAGGGAGAGGAGATGATTTGGGAGAATGGCATTGAAATATGTATAATATCATATATGAAATGAGTTGCCAGTCCAGGTTCGATGCATGATACTGGATGCTTGGGGCTGGTGCACTGGGATGACCCAGAGGGATGGTTTGGGGAGGGAGGACGGAGGAGGGTTCAGGATGGGGAACACGTGTATGCCTGTGGGGGATTCATTTCGATATATGGCAGAACCAATACAATATTGTAAAGTTTAAAAATAAAATAAAATTTAAAAAAATAAAATA
>NW_011495034.1:766182-779513 GCF_000754665.1 Bison bison bison | reverse complement strand
GTCAGAGTCCCATTTGAAAAAGTATGCAGAGTTATTTTTTGTTTGTCTTCCAGTGAATTCCAGTATTTCCAGAAATTTCATTTCTCTCAGATTTCTTGGGATGTAAGGACCAAGCAACAAATAAATAACAAATAATATTTATAAGTTATTTTCATAAATAATAAAATTGTATTTCATTTATAATAAAATTGTACTTCTCTAAAATCACCCCCATGTTATGACTCTCAACCCTTTAATGGCTCTGAAAAACTCAGGAATCTCCCATCATCCAATTATAACACACTTCACCAAAATCAAGAACAGTAGTTCACATCATAATTCTAAAATTGTCCTGCACTCTCTGAGTCCCATCTTACATAGAAAAACTACTAGTGCTGATAAGTAAAGACTGTGGTCCCTTTTTGTGAAAATTCTTCAAATGTAACGGGAAAATATATGCTTGTTAAATCTACCATGAGATGGGGGTGGCAGGGAGGGTCTATAAGCTTTGGTTTACTCACAATTACAAGTACACTCATTCAATATTTAATGAGTGCTTATCCTGACTACAGCCATGGAATTAAAAGATGCTTACTCCTTGGAAGAAAAGTTATGACCAACCTAGACAGCATATTAAAAAGCAGAGACATTACTTTGCCAGCAAAGGTCTGTCTGGTCAAGGCTATGGTTTTTTCCAGTAGTCATGTATGGATGTGAGAGTTGGACTACAAATAAAGCTGAGTGCCAAAGAATTGATGCTTTTGAACTATGGTGTTGGAGAACACTCTTGAAAGTCCCTTGGACTGCTAGGAGATCCAACCAGTCCATCCTAAAGGAAATCAGTCCTGAATATTCATTGGAAGGACTGATGTTGAAGCTGAAGCTCCAATACTATGGCCACCTGATGCGAAGAACTGACTCATTTTAAAAGACCCTGATGGGGGGACAACAGAGGATGAGATGGTTGGATGGCATCACCAACTCAATGGACAGGAATTTGAGTAAACTCTGGGAGTTGGTGATGGACAGGGAAGCCTGGCGTGCTACAGTCCATGGGGTCACAGAGTCTGGACACAACTGAGCAACTGAACTGACTGACTGATCCTGTTTAAGCCTAAATAGGCTATCCTGGATTAAAAAAAAAAAAAAAACGAAAACAGAAAAAAAAGAATCACAAAGACCTAAAATATAGGTTATTGTGTGCTCTTGTAGGCTGAGAAAAATAACTGACAAAAGTAGCCTTGTGTACACAAGTTTGATGTCTTCCAGAGCGAAAACGTAGGTTTCTAGGCCATGCATTCAGGAGTATGTGAAGCAGGGCTGCCATACAAAACCATAAGGACAAAAGGGCTGTTCCAGAGACCTGTTCAGCAAAGTTGCCACCTGAGAAGTTTCTGTACAGTAGCTTCATGCATGGCTAATGACCCATGAAATCATGGACCTTGACAAAGTAAACATTTTCTTAAAGGATCTCCAAAAGAATAGACTGACTTCTTTAACTCCTGTAGCTAAAAGCAGAATTTGTAGTGGTATAACGTTACGGAGAAGGCAATGGCACCCCACTCCAGTACTCTTGCCTGGAAAATCCCATGGACAAAGGAGCCTCGTGGGTGGCAGTCCATGGGGTCGCTGAGGGTCAGACACGACTGAGTGACCTCACTTTGACTTTTCACCTTCATGCATTGGAGAAGGAAATGGCAACCCACTCCAGTGTTCTTGCCTGGAGAATCCCAGGGATGGGGGAGCCTGGTGGGCTGCCGTCTATGGGGTCGCACAGAGTTGGACACAATTGAAGTGACTTAGCAGCAGCAACATTACCTGAATAAGTATGAGTTAAGACCTTCTTGGAATGTAGCTTCTATTTCTCAGGAATCTTTTGTAGAATACCCCAGGTGAAGAACATATTCATATCTGAGCCTGTTTCACCTACAGAGAATTCACTGTCATGATCCAGTCGCCTAAAGTATTCCCTTCTGTAAGCGTGGTTAAGAGATGAAAGAGACATCAAATTACTGGCATGACCCTGAAATTACCTCTTTGCCACTGCTACTTCCCACCCCTGAGTCTGGACAACTCAGCAGAACAATGACTCAAGTCTGCAGCCCCTTCTTCATGAAATGGCCTAGCAACCAAAATGCTATTAGGGTGTTGCTGCTGCTGCTGCTAAGTCGCTTCAGTCGTGTCCAACTCTGTGCGACCACAGAGACGGCAGCCCACCAGGCGCCCCTGTCCCTGGGATTCTCCAGGCAAGGATACTGGAGTGTGTTGCCATTTCCTTCTCCAATGCATGAAAGTGAAAGTGAAGTCGCTCAGTCGTGTCCGACACTTAGCGACCCCATGGACTGCAGCCCACCAGGCTCCTCCATCCATGGGATGTGCCAGGCAAGCGTACTGGAGTTTTCCTTGGAGAAAAAAACTAAGTGATTGTAAGTCTATTTCTTACTGCTTCTCTCTCTATTTCATTCCTTCTCTCCTTCCTTTCCTTTTTTTTCATTCTTTAAGCACTCATGTCTGTCTGATATGGTCAGAGATGCTGCAGTAGGGGTTGGGGGTATCTGCTGGGATGCAGAGAGGGGAGGAAAAAATTCTTTTTTCTAATGATATAAAAATATTAAAAAGATGACTAAGTTTTGGTTTTGTTCATTCCATTCCACAATATTCAACCAGGGAGGCAGATATAAAGCAAAACAGACAAAAACATCTATAGGCAGAACAAGTAATAGTCTCCTGTGAGCACATAGAATGTGCTCTGATCACTACTCAGGTAGGCAATTCAATTACCATTTTTTTTTAAACCCTTGCCTGAATTGTGTGAATGTGAGAATATCTGACTCTACATTTGTTATCATCCCAGTGTAGCCATCACCAGCATATTCATTGTATTCATTTATTTAATAAGTTTTCAGTTCAGTTCAGTTCAGTTGCTCAGTCGTGTCCAACTTTTTGTGACCCCATGAATCGCAGCACACCAGGCCTCCCTGTCCATCACCAACTCCCGGAGTTCACCCAAACTCATGTGCATCAAGTCGAAGATGCCATCCAGCCATCTCATCCTCTGTCGTCCCCTTCTCCTCCTGCCCCCAATCCCTCCCAGCATCAGGGTCTTTTCCAATGAGTCAGCTCTTCACATGAGGTGGCCAAAGTATTGACTACAGCCTTATGGACAAAGCCACTGCTGGGAGCTGTGGGAATACTGAGATTTTAATTAAGGATAGAGCCTGGGAATTAAAATAGGCAAAGGACAAGCAGGCAAGTAACCACCACTGAGACAAGGAAGTGCAGAATGCCCATCACAGGGGTGGTGAAACATCGTTCTGGAGTTTAGGAATGTAGCGTTGTACATAGGATATAATCTACAGTGACATCCCCAGGACCATTCTTGCCCTGACCCCTTCCCTCACCCTTGTCCCTCCCAACTTTTCTCTGATCACTACCCCCAGGGCTCTTTTGCAAATTATATCTTCCTCCTTCTTGTATTTTTTTGCTCCAGACCCCTAATGTTCTCACTCTCACCTACATTGTCTTGCATAGGGAATAAACAAATTCTTGCCAATATGATACCATGCGAGAATGGATTAATCTGTAACAGCTGCAAGGTAATGCTTTTCAACAGACATTTTGAAGGTACTGTCCCAAAGGAATGGTGAGAAATTTTCCGGTAACACCACAGGCTGGTGGTAGGAATATTTTTGGATAAGTCGGTCGATGTCTTTTAAATCTTACCACATAAGCAAACCACTTTCTCTGCCATCGTGTAGGGCCATTCCTCCAAGGATATTTGCCTTTTAAAAAACTAAGAAATTTAACTGTAGAAGACTGTTATTTAATGCAAACTTAGTTGTGATCCCACCCACAAATTGGCCCCCACAGTTTCCCGTAGGCACCCACAGTCTAGCCCTGCTTATTTTATGTCTTTTAGAAAAGCCAAAAGTGACCTGTAATTACAAGCAAAAATCACTAGTGTGTGCTTGTGTTAAGTGTTTCTCTTACACTTTGAAAAGAATAATTGTATCATTAAAGCAATTCCTTTGGACGGTAAAGACTTAGATTTTTTTATTTTTCAGAGAGTAGCAGCCTAACAAAATATGGGCCCCACCCGTCTCAGACTCCTCCTTTAGCAGGGACATCTAGACTTAGGTCCAGGTGTCGTACATAATCGCCATGATATTTCGTCACTCCCTCTCTATAGCCACTGTCTCCAAAAATTTCTTGAGATCACATGTTATTTGGTTTGTAAAAATCAAGAAAATGAAACAGAATTTTGCGTTGAATATTTAGAAGAATTTCCTAATACTTTTGAGACAATCTCAGTGCTTGGTGTTGCAAAATCAAGCTGGGAGATCATTGACACAGAAGCCAGATAAGGGATCTCATTTTTCCTTAACCATGAGCCTCACAATAATTTCTCCTCAATCATTGCATATATTCTTATGCAGGGTCTCTCTTCTAGATATACAACCATCAGATGAAAAGGATATGTGAATGCTGAAGACACAGGTGATGCTTTCTTTCATAAGCAACAATGTGCTGAAGAGAAGATCAGTGGAATACTTTTATTTGCAAATGCAAAACCCTTATTTGGAAATACATATATGTCAGGTCAGGGCTTCCCCAGTGGCACAGTGGTAAAGAATCCACCTGCAATGCAGGAGCCACAGGAGACATGGGTTTGATCCCTGGGTCAGGAAGATCCCCTGGAGGAGGGCATGGCAACCCATTCCAGGATTCTCGTTTGGAAAATCCCATGGACAGATGAGCCTGGTGGGCTACAGTGCATGGGGTTGCAAAAGAGTCAGACATGACTGAAGTGACTTAGCATGCACACATACACATGTCAAGTCTCACACTCTTTATATTTTCTTTAACTCCCTTGCCCTCCACATGGACTGTTGAACTTGTTTGTCCATAAAGATTCCTACCTGTCAGTCAGTCTGCTGAGTGAAGGACTGACTGACTGGGATAGCTATTGTCCAGGCTGCTGGGAACAGACATGATCATGGTCGGTGTCCTGCTCTTCCCTCCCCAGCAGGGAAAGACTCAGGCTGGTTTCACAGCTTTTTGTTCACATGACTAAAAATGAAAGGAAAACCTGAGGAGCTATTACAAAACAAAAAAAGACTTAAAAAGTTTCTGGCTTAGAACATTTCAACATCCAGTCATTAGTTTAAAAACATCTTCTTGAGTGCACTCTGGGGTTCTTCTCATTCTTCTCCACCAGTCACTGGAATGTTCTTTAAAAAGAATACCCACCTAGGCCATTAAAGTGAGAGTCAAAGCAGCACTGGGCTGTGACCTTTTTGGCAGGGTAGGCTGTCCTCACACATTACCTTTACAGTGATAGAATTTTGCTTTTTCCCCCTTTTTCCTGCCATGGAACAACCCCAAAGGAAACCTGAGAAAGATCCCAATTGGCTGAGTCCCGAATGAAGTATTTCAACTGGAGAAGGCTCACTTCCCCATCTTTGCTTTGTTTCTCATTTGTTAACTTCATTTTGCTCCACTATAATGAACAATGTCATGTGGTAATTCATTAGAGGTTATCCATTTTTTGCTAGTTAACATCTTTGATCAATGCAATGAAAATTTAAACATTTATCAATATAATCGATAAGCTTAGAACTCCAACTATTGGGCTGAGACTTTTATCACTAAATATTTGTGCAATATATCCATGGAGACACACAAATACATCCATGCAATTACATGAGCTGTAGAGCAAGAGCGTGTAACAGAATTAAAAAAAAAAAAAAAATTGCAATTTTCAAACCAGATTAAGTTTTAAATTGAAAGGAATTGAGATTGGACATCATTTAAAACTAACCACTTAAAACTATATTTAAATTTATACATTATATACAGTTTTTCATATTACAATGATTTAAACTATACACATGCATGAGTACATCTTCTCTGATGATACAAGATCTAAAGTAGTAAAAGACAAATTTTGGTCTGGGTCTGCATTTACCATTACACCTTCATAAGAATGTTTTATGAGTGGAACAAGAGAAAAAGCCTATAAAAGGAAAATACTTTGGTATTCAAACTTTTTACAGCATGCATTTTTTTTAACTAAAATGGGAGAAGGAGGGGAGGAAAAATATGAAAGAATGACAAGAGGCAGAAGGGGAAGGAGAAAGAACAAGAGGAAGAGGGGGTGGGGAAGGAGGGGGAGAGAATGGAGTGCTGTTCTAATCACAGGCTGTGATGGGCTTTTGAAATCTGTCATTCGTAGTATGTCTTCCTTAGCTAAGCTTGGAATCCCCACTTAAGGATTATAGAATTAAAACAAAAACATTTTAGTGACTTGATAAATGTTAAAATTCCTAAGCTACAGTTTCTTTCATCTATGAAAATAGTTCTGTGTGCCTTGGAAATCATCAAATCATTCATCAATTTATGGTTTTAGTAAATAACACTCTAAATGCCATGGAAATCATATACTTTCACCTTGGCTTTGAGTCCATATGGAATTTGTCCTGTTGTATCATTGTTTACAATGATTATACATATCTTTAGGGCTGTTAGGGCACTATTAAAATCAGATTTGAAATTTTTTGTTATACACTCTGTTTCTTGGTCCCAGGAAAAATAGCACTATCTTTTCTCATCTCATTTAAAATACCGGAAAGTCAGACTAGAAACTAAGCTAAATCAGAAATCAGCCTCTGCATTCTGAAAAAGCTCTCTGTTTTTTTGTTTTTGTTTTCTGCAGCTTTGAGTAACTGTTAAAAGTCATTTGTCAAGTCTGAGATGTAAATTCAGCTGAATATCTGCATTTGACATAGTTAGCTTAGGTGGCATTTACTTTCAGAGCCTTTAGACCCTTTGGCAAAGATCAAATGGGCAGTGTCAATGAATCAAAATGCTTCATAACTAAAAGTTAATAAGAGTTTTAAAAAGACAAGATGCCAATGGCTATTCAAAAGTACAGTTTAAAAAACAGTAGTGTTATATTACAGCCTGACTCCCCTTTTGAAGCTGTAAATATCCTAGTACATTCAGAGATGAAAATTCTTGCAGTATTCATTTTCAAACTTAACATTACAAAAAGTGTTTATTCATGGTCAGATACAAAATTTGCATGAGCATAAAGTATGGTAGTCAATTATTTATATTAAATAGGTTTTCTGGTTAGTGGCAAACTCTTAGGTACAAAGGCATTATCTTTCCTTTGTATCCATTCATTAATTTATATCTTATAAATTTCCACTGTGCTATGATTTAGAAGCGCTTCCCTGGTGGCTCAGTGGTAAAGAATCTACCTGCAATGCAGGAGACCAGGGTTGGATCTCTAGGTCAGGAAGATCCCCTAGGGAAGGAAACGGCAACCCACTTCAGCATTCTTGCTTCAAGAACCCCATGGAGCCTGGTGTGCTACAATCCATGCTGTTAGAAAAGAGTTGGACATGGCTTAGTGATTGAACAACAACACAAATGATTTAGAATATAAAATTTGAGTTTATCATGTATATTAACAGCTGACAAAAAACTTATTCAAACACTGATAATTTAACTTAATTTTTCTCTAATAATATATTTGCACTGGATCTCATTATTATTGATTAAAAGGTACTGAGTTAACAAAAATATTTAGTTTGCTTAATTAAGCTGAAGTAACATGGAATAAAAATTCATATACAGAAAAAAACAGAGATGTGATGTGCAAAGTGGTTCATTAATAGCATTTTAAAATTGGAAGGGGCCTCTGTGGTCATTTAATCTAACCTCTTTCTCAAGATAGAGAGCTCCACCAAAGGAGGCTGACATTTATTCATCCTGTGCTTGCTTATTTTCAAGGATGGAATCTCATTCTTTCACAGGGCAATACATTTATATTATTGTAATTAAGTGTTGTCTTTCTTCTTGCACCTCCTACCCATTGGTCTTTTATTTTCCCTTTGAAACATTAGAGAAAATAAGTCCATTCCTTCCTGCACATGACTCATGCATCTCCCCCCACCTCATAATATTTAAAAATGATTTTATGTTCTCTATTAAATCATAATGTCTTGAGTTTTTCAACCATTCTTTTACGGCATGTTACTCAGACCACATTCCAAAGTATGCCACTTAAGTTATTCTGAATTCTCTCTATTTGGTGCCATTCAATGACATCTAGAAATGGATTCAGTTTCCTAGATGCGGTCTGACTAGTGCTGAATACAATGCTGGAGGAAATCTTAGTTGATTTGAACAATATTTCTTCTCTTAATGCAGCACAGAAATATGTAATTAGCATGTTGGAGAAGGGCTTGGTGGTGGTGGCTGTTGTTTGATGACATCATCTTTGGGTTTTCTTGCTGTAATCTGTGGTCAACTAAAGCACTTCAATCTCCTTTTCTAGTCAACTGCTGTCAAGACAGTCTGTCATTGTTTTCCGGGCCTTCATTTTTGTTATTGTTGTTGCTTTTAATCTCCAACCAGGAATTGAATGTTGAATTAAGTGTTAAAAAGGTGAACTTTTGGTTCTACTAAGGCTTATTTTGAATCAGTTTTATTCTCTTATGTGTTTGCTATCATCCTCACTCTTGGAGTTCTGCAAGTTTGATAAATAAGGCTACCTTGTCACAAAATTCACAGATGAAAACTTCAATGTGACAGAATCAGGAAAAGCTATGGAATTCTACAGGTGTTTAGAAATCTTGTAGCTACTGTTAAGGGTCCTTCTCCAGTCACTAATTTGCACACTTTGAGTATGACCATTTGAGTCTAAGTTATTACTTTATTGGGCTTCCCTGGTGGCTCAGATGGTAAAAAATCTTCCTGTGATGAAGGAGGCCCGAGTTTGATCCCTGGGTCAGGAAGATCCCCTGGAGAAGGGAATAGCAACCCACTCCAGTATTGCCTGATGAATCCCATAGACAGAGGAACCTGGCAGGCTATAGTCCGTGGAGTTGAAGAGTCAGACATGACTGAGCAAATAACACTATTACTTTATGAGGAACTTCCTCAAATGGTTTAAAAATCAAGCTTCAAGGTGAAAGGTGATGGAGAGAAGGGTAGCAGACACAAGTCCCAGAGTACCAGGGTTCAAACCTTGGTTCTGCCAATTATCAGCTCTGTGAGCTTGTCTTTCTCACCTTCTCTGATTCACTTATCTCTAAAGTAGAGATGATGCTGGATGGGAGAGGAGTTTAGGTGAGAATATATGTGTGTTTATGTATGGCTGAGTCCCTTTGCTGTCCCTCTGAAACTATCAGATTGTTAATCAGCTACACTCTAATATAAAACAAAAGGTTAAAAAAAATCAAAACTGAAGAATTTGAAAAAAAAATTAGAGATAATTGTGATGATCTGATTATAGTAATGATGATGATGAAAGAACCTGTACATAAGATTTTTGTGAAGTTAAATGAATTAATATAGCTAAAGTACTAAGGAAAATACCTGACATAGAAGGAGCACAATATAGTGACCAAAATTAAGTCTACATTTCATAACATTCTTCTGACATATCAGGTTTTGAGAACCAATATTTTATGACCATCAATCTAATGTTTTTAATAGTAAACCATGAGGTTTATAATTTATTCTAAAAGTATACCTAGAACAAAAATTCAGCTTGCAGTTAATCATTCTAAAATCTGACTTTTTCTATTTTTTAAGTTTTAAAATATTATAAAGTACCTAAACATGATATAAAAAGTGCACCCTATTTTCTTCTTCGAAAACCTTCAAAGAAAAATTTAAATTAAAATGACATCAAGTTTATATACATATATATTAAGACTATAGTAGAAAAAACATTATTATATATTAAAGGAAGTTTCCCTAACCTCAATTGTATTTAAAAGAAAACTTCTTTTTGAATACTATATTTGGTATTAAAAATGACATATATATATATACACAATAGCTGTTTTTTTGTCATTAGTTCAAATGTTTTCCTATATATACAGGATTTTGGTATCTTTCAAGAGTCTAAATAGAAAAGAAATGTTTGGAGATGTTTGCTTTTAGAAGGAAAATTTAAAACTTTTTTATCAAAACTTATAGGAAGGCTTCTTGAAACAGAAATGCAAATCTTCTCCAGAATTTGTTAAATTTTCTATTCATACTAAACTTGTTTTACATATTTACTAAGACCACAGGTGTAGGTATCTTCTTGTTTACTTTAGATAATTCTGTGTATCTGTGTTTTTATATTATTGTCAAAATCTCCAAAATTGGAAGCCTCATTTGAGTAAGTTGAAGTTTTCTGAAGACATTTAATGTACGAGTCAAGGCATAATCTAATTTTAAAATTTATACCAATTTATGAAGACTATGAAAATGTAAAAGATCTCAATATTTTTAATATTTTGTTCATTTTAAAAGGAAAATATTTTGTATATATACTAGGTAAAATAATATAAGTTAGTTTTACTTGTTCTTTTTACTTTTTCCTAATGTGGTTACTAATAAACTTACGTCATTCCCATGACGGTGCTCTTGGGAGCACTGATCTAAAAGCTTCTCATTTTTCTCTAACACCCTCCAGCCGGAAGGCCACCAAAAGCTGAAATACTATGATATTTTCCTAGTTGCTTTTCAGTATTTCTACCTTCCATTTAACCTCCACCTATTAGCCAAAGTAATATTTCTAATGCAAAATCCACACTGAATGGATTCTTCATTGTTCTTCACTATTTCCCCAAATTAAATTCTAATGCCTGGAGGCAACCTTAAAGGCTTACTCTCTAAACTCATTGCTAACCAATCCGCTTCAAAAAATGCCTCCTGACCATGCTTTTATCCTCTCTCTCCCTGATAGGACTCATGCTGCTCTTGTGCAATGCTGATCTAGAAGCATCTCATTTCTCTCTACCACCCTCCAGCCCCACAGCCACAATAATCTGAAACACTATAACATTTTTCCTGTATATATGCCACTGCCTTTGTGGTTTCCTCATTGCTAACGTTTACTCACCATCTAGGATTAGCTCAGATACCATCTTCTCTGTAAAGTCATGTTTTATATCCCACGCTTTGGTTAGGCCCCCTTTCATGTCTCCCAAACAACTCAAAGGCACCTAATCTATTTTTCACATACTACAATTGTCTTTTTGTTTGTGTTTATTATACCATGAGATCTTGAGTGTAAAAAATGTAGATGGGAGACCCATGGGGAAGTCATTACATATGGTTTTAAGTTCTCTTAAGGAAGGTTATTATCTCCTTAATTCATGTTAGTTCACTATAATATAATCAAGTGGAAAGTATCTTTTGCTAAAAACTACTACCTGAATGAGCCTTATGATGAAAACAGACATTCAAAAGCTTGTACCCTGATAATCTGCCAACATTCCCAGTACTTTCAGGTAATTTTGTCAGTAAGAATAATGCACTGTTCTTGTTGATAACTGTCTTGATTAACTGTGTTGTTCAGTTGCTAAGTTGTGTTCTACTTTGCAGTCCCATGAACTGCAAGACCTAACTGTCATCTTTCCTGGAGTCAAAAATCAATATTTTTCATGTGGTGTAAACTCCATCTACCAGGACAGAGGTCTGCAGAGGTGAGACCCAGTTGGGCAAATGCTGCTTCTTCCTTGGAGTCTCACAAGGAGGCTCCTATTTGTACCCTTCGCCTCTCTTCCATTGGCCTTTGGAACCCAGAAGAAAGGACCAGAACAGTGCTTGCCTCCCTTTCTCCTCCCTTCCCCCAGTCTAAGTACTCCAGACACCCAAGATGATATGAATCTTCAAATCCCCAAATCCAAGATGGTTGTATGTGTAGTCATACTATCATAGTATGTATAGTCATCATAATTTTGTTTTTTCTTATGAGGAATTAATAGGAGCCTGCTGATATATGCTCTTCTGCTAACCTCTTTGACTGTTAAATGATTTACCTTTGTTGGTTACCTTTGTGATAGCTTCATCTCAAAAGTTGATATTGAAAAGATAAAGTCAAATATCATCTTCTTAAACATTATTAATGAAGAAGGGCTACAGAAAACACTCATCTGTCAGATCATCAGAGACTCTTACTTCAACCAATCCTAAGCACTTAATATCTGAAAGGTTGCTTTGTGAGTCAAAGTTGTATGATGAATAGCTCTAGAGATAAACCAAATATTTATTGGGCAGGAAGTAATGAGTTGTGTAAGAAAATGTGCACATTCAATGTGTGGACAAAGAATGTCATTACAGTAAATGAAGAAAGTTGTGGCCATCAAGCCATAAGCCTCTGCAGCCACCCCTAATGGTATACCCTGAGGGAATTCAAATGGAGAAAAACAGGATACTGACCCTAGATAGTTAAGATGCACATCCAAGGAATAATTTCATTAAGCCCAGACTCTTTGTCGTCCTCTACATACTAAAGCACTAAATTTTTTAACTTGAGATATCCATTTTTTCTTTAATTAGAAGTATTTTTTTTCATATTTGATTGTTTATTTACTTATTTGCAAAAACTCCTGTATAGCCTGGCTCCTCCCTTACTTCTTCAGAACAGTCCCTCAGAACTAGCTTAAGTCTTCAGTATTTACACTGAATAAGCCATAATTCTCACCTTTTAGGTTGTGTAATTTTTTTTTCAGTAAACAAACTATATAGGATTTTTATAAAATGGAGACATTCTTTCCACTTAAAAGCATAAAACAAAGATCCAAAGGGTTGGCATAGTTTGATCTGTACCTTGAATAATTTTGGAAAAAAAGCTTTTGATCAACTTTATATGAACAAGGATCTTTAGTTTCATCAGCATCTTAGATTTTATTTAATTTGAGAACAGAAGAAGAACTTACTGCATGGAAGTTAAGTTGCTCAAAGAATCTCTAGGAGGGCTTGAGAATCTTGCTCCAAGGTGATACAATCAGGTATGACCTAAAATCATGCTGTGAAAAAGACTTTGTTCATGTATAGTGCTGTCTTGAGAATCCCTTGGACTGCAAGAAGATCCAACCAGTCAATGCTAAAGGAAATCAGTTCTGAATATTCATTGGAAGGATTGATGCTGAAGCAGAAATGCCAGTAATTTGGCCACCTGATGTGAAGAACTGACTCATTGGAAAAGACCCTGATGCTGGGAAAGATTGAAGGTGGGAGAAGGGGATGACAGAAGTTGAGATGGTTTGATGGCATTGTTGACTCGATGGACATGAGTTTCAGTAAGCTCCAGGAATTGGTGATGGACAGGGAAGCCTAGCGTGCTGCAGTCCATGGGGTCGCAAAGAGTCGGACACTACTGAGTGACTGAACTGAACTGATAGTGCTGTCATTGCAATCTTTTGCAATGACAAAAGATGGTCATTGTAGACTTTTTCTTGCTGTTGCTGCTGCTAAGTCACTTCAGTCGTGTCTGACTCTGTGTGACCCCATAGATGGCAGCCCACCAGGCTCTCCATCCCTGGGATTTTCCAGGC
>NW_011495034.1:738267-766082 GCF_000754665.1 Bison bison bison | reverse complement strand
TCTTGCTGTTGCTGCTGCTAAGTCACTTCAGTCGTGTCTGACTCTGTGTGACCCCATAGATGGCAGCCCACCAGGCTCTCCCATCCCTGGGATTCTCCAGGCAAGAACACTGAAGTGGGTTGCCATGTCCTTCTCCAATGCATGAAAGTGAAAAGTGAAATTGAAGTTGCTCAGTCATGTCCGACTCTTAGCGACCCCATGGACTGCGGCCCACCAGGGTCTTCCATCCATGGGATTTTCCAGGCAAGAGTACTGAAGTGGGGTGCCATCGCCTTCTCCATTTCTTGCTGTACCCAGTGAAAAACCTCTAACACGGGAGAAAATTCTTCCTAAGTTCTCTTTTTTTTTGCTTCAGTTATCACAGATTAAAAGGACAGAGATCATTGCAAGTGGCCATATTCATTCTGCAAAGGAAAAGAAGAACAAGTATATGACACCTTTCTCTTCTGTGCTGAGAGGGAGACTGGGC
Source organism: Bison bison bison (assembly GCF_000754665.1). Taxonomy (NCBI): domain Eukaryota; kingdom Metazoa; phylum Chordata; class Mammalia; order Artiodactyla; family Bovidae; genus Bison; species Bison bison. The sequence continues at coordinate 765,613 of NW_011495034.1, read as the reverse complement.
AGCTTGAAAAGAGTCCTAGGAAGTTCAGATTCCAGATGATCCAAAAAGTGACCAATGTGAAGCAAAGATGGATGGAGTATGGATGAGCATTCCCTGAAAAATGAAAGGCTCTGAAAGAACATATCCAGATAAAGACGTATACAGTGTGATGAAAGAAATGAGCATCATGTGCTTTTTTTGGAATCCAAGAGTCTATGGAAATGCTGGTAGGAATGGACTTCAGCTCAGTTTAGTCGCTGAGTCGTGTCCGACTCTTTGCAACCCCATGGACTGCAGCACGCCAGGCCTCCCTGTCCATCACCAACTCTCGGAGCTTGCTCAAACTCATGTCCATCAAGTCAGTGATGCCATCCAACTATATGATCCTCTCTCATCCCCATCTCCTCCTGCCTTCAATCTTTCCCAATATAAGGGTCTTTTCCAATGAGTCAGTTCTTTACATCAGGTGGCCAAAGTATTGGAGTTTACAGCTTCAGCCTCAGTCCTTCCAATGAATATTCAGGACTGATTTCCTGTAGGATGGACTGTTTTGATCTCCTTGCAGTCCAAGGGACTCTCAAGAGTCTTCTCCAACACCACAGTTCAAAAGCATCAATTCTTCAGCACTCAGCTTTCTTTATAGTCCAATTCTCACATCCATCCAGACTACTGGAAAACCATAGCTTTGGCTAGATGGATCTTTTTTTTTTTTTTTTAACCAAAGTAATGTCTCTGTTTTTTAATATGCTGTCTAGATTGGTTATAGCTTTTCTTTCAAGGATCAGGCGTCTTTTAATTTCATGGCTGCAGTCACCATCTCCAGAGATTTTGGAGTTCAAAAAAGAAACCCTGTCAATGTTTCCATTGTTTCCCTATTTATTTTTCACTAAGTGATGGGACCAGATGCCATGATCTTAGTTTTCTGAATGTTGGGTTTAAAGGCAACTTTTTCACTTTCCTCTTTCACTTTCATCAAGAGGCTCTTTAGTTCCTTTTTGCTTTCTGCCATAAGGGTGGTGTCACCTGCATATTTGAGGTTACTGATATTTCTCGTAGCAGTCTTGATTCCAGCTTGTGCTTCATCCAGCCCAGTGTTTCTCATGATGTACCCTGCATATAAGTTAAGTAAGCAGGTGACAGTATACAGCCTTGATGTACTCCCTTTCCCAATTTGGAACCAGTCTGTTGTTCCACGTTCAGTTCTAACTGTTGCTTCTTGACCTGCATACAGATTTCGCAGGAGGCAGGTAAGGTGGTCTGGTATTCCCATCTCTTTAAAAATTTCCCAATTTGTTGTGATCCAAACAGTCAAAGGCTTTGATGTAGTCAGTAAAGCAGAAGTAGATGTTTTTCTGGAACTCTGTTGCTTTTTTTATGATCCAACGGATATTGGCAATTGAATGGAATAGCCATAGAGCAGCAAAGAAGTCTAGGATTTGGACTAAATCAGATTATGTTCCTGTGCTTGCTCAGTCACTTCAGTCATGTCTGACTCTTTGTGACTCTATGGACTGAAGCCCACCAGGCTCCTCTGTACATGGGTTTCTTTAGGCAAGAATGCTGGAGTGGGTTGCCATGCCCTCCTCCAGGGGATCTTCCCCACCCAGGGTTCTAACCAGCATGTTCTGCATTTCCTGCATTGAAGGTGAATTCTTTACCTCTGAGCCACCAAGAAAGCCCATAGACCTTGTTACATATGAAGCAAAGGAATCTAGTGTTTTGTTGTTGTTTGTTTGTTTGTTTTTAGTATTGATAATGGGGTGGCTCAGAGGCTTAGACCTGGGTCTTGAGGCACACAAATCCTATTGCACTCACTGTCTTTGAGAAAGAGATACCGTTGACTCTTGGCTCTTTTTAATGCTAATTTCTACAGTTAGAATTTGCTTTATGAAATGCTTTATTCTCTGAATTTCTAACAAGACTTGGAGATATCATCTCTTCCAATATGACTTCAATTTTGAATAGTACATGGGAAAGCATGATGTAAATCAAAAGTTTTCATATCTCATGTCTCAAGTGATGTTAAAGTCCTCTTAGTAAATGACATGTCAAAGAATTTGACTAGTCTGAATTTAAACAGATGCCTCAGAAAAGAAGTAGGGCCTAAAAGGCATTTCATAAACTGCTATAAATTACAGTTTTTATGTTTTCACTCTTGGAAAGTAGATTGGCCTTTTTGTTTTCTGTTTTTTCTTTTCTTCCTTTATTTTCTACCATTGAATTACATTTGAATATGGCTATTGTACACTTTTGCTAAATTCTAGTCTATTTTCTATTAAAAATCTATTCTTTTTTAATTTATTTGTGTAATTTTATTTTAAAAAATATTTAGAGTGAGGTCTTTAATGAAAAGCATATCTTAGATCAATAAAAAAGAAATGGAAAGAGACCAATCAGAATGAGGAAAAGAAGAAAAATAATGCAAGGGAGTTTCTGTGATTGAGCTTCAGGTGCACTCAACTTCTTTGAATTTAAGGCAAAAAGAGTAAGAGACATTACCACAAAGATTAAGAGCTTCACAATTTTCAAGAAACAGTTTTCAAGTACTAAATTCTAATAAAAATGTCAATTGTGTGACTTCGTATGAGGCATATTGATTGATGCAAAGGGCAATCTCATTAAAGTAAGAATAAATGAGGGAAAATACACTATAGAATGTCCACTCTAGGCAAGACTTTAGCTTTTTTCTTCCTTTTTCAGTTTTAAGTCTTACTCATTACTTCTTATTCATAGCTATAAATCTATATGATTTATCATAAAGGACTATTCTGGTTAATAAGAAAATCCTGGTGTCATTAATATAAAGGAAAGATTTTTTTCAAAGTTTTATTTGTCTATGTATTTATAGCTGTGATTTGTCTCCATTACTGCACATGGACTTTCTCTAGTTGTGGCAAGTAAGGGCTGCTCTCTAGTTTCAGTGTGAAGGCTTCTCATTTTGGTGGCTCCTCTTGTGGAGTGTGGGATTTGGATGAATAGTTTTCAGTAGCTGTGACACACAGGCTTAGTTGCCCCTTACCAAATCAGCAGTTGAGCCTTTGTCCCTTGCATTGGCAGGCAGATTCTTAACCACTGGACCACCAGGGAAGTCCTATGTGATAGATTTTTATTTCTACTGATCATCGCAGAAGGAAAATGCTTTTAATAATGGACAAGTGTACTCTTTACAGAGTAGGTCAGAATCATTTTGTTTTTTTTAGTTATTTCCTATCCTTTCAACTAGATTATGTTCTCTTTTATTCCTAATTATACAACACACAAGGTAGGCACTTGTTACATGTTTTTTAAATAAATGACTATTTTTATTGTTTTTTAAAGAGAAAGGCCATTTTCAGGGCTCAGCCAAATAGTACACACCACCTATCAAATGTCTATAGTAAATATTTAATTTTAAATGAAAGCTCATAGCATTAAATCCAGACATTAGACCTGTAATAAACCCCAAATGTAATTATGCTGGCCTTGAGTCAGTTTTCTGCTCCTCTGGATATTTTATTTAAGTGACTTATTTCACAATTTTCAGTGCAGAGCAGTTTATTATTTATAAAGTACTTAATTAATGGAACAAATATGGCTACTTATTTTTAGGGATTTATTGTTTTATGATCATAACCAAATAAATTAAACTCTGGTGGCATTGTAGAAAGAATTAATACTGTCAACAGAAGTTCTTGATTTGCATATTTTAATTAAAGCAAGCCACACTATTAAATATAAACAATTTTAAATGAGTACAAACAAATATAATGACACATTCTATGTTGTTCAGGATATATATATATATATATATTTGTGTGTGTGTGTATATATATATATATATATATATAAAATCACATTGAAATTGAAAACTAGTCATGAAATGAAGCTTAATGTGCTTCATTTACTAGCTCAGACAGTACTAATGACCATTCTACACACAATGGTTTCTCAGTGACTGAGCATTTACCAGAGCCAGAGGCCATTTGGTGACGTGTGATTTACATACATAATTAATTCAGACCACCTAGTAAAATAGAATCATTGTAATCTTTAACTTCTGCTCATTCTGTGTTCAGTGTATTCATGCGGAAATGACACCTGAGAGAGGTCACCAGGAAACTGACCTTTCAGGTTTGTTCTCATCATCCTAAATATCTAAATATCCTTTTGTTATGCTAAAAAATTGTCTCTTTAGAGTTGTTTATATATATGTAAGTTTTATACATATATATATATATATATTTGTTGTTGCTTAGTTGTTTTGTCCAACTTTTTTGCTACCCCATGGATGGTAGCCCCCCAAGTTCCTTTGTCCATGGGACTTTCCAGGCAAGAATACTAGAATGGGTTGCCATTTCCTTCTCCAGGGAATCTTCCTGACCCAGGGATCAAACCCACATTTCTTTCATTGGTAGACAGATTCTTTACCACTGAGCCACCTGGGAAGCCCATACATATAAATATATATATATGTATATATATTTAGAATCCTAAGTTTCCATAGTATATATATATATATTTAGAATCCTAAAAGCAGGATAGAATAGAATTAGAAATTTTAACAGATGACAGACAAGATCCTCTATAGCCTCAGCAGGTACATTCCAGGAGTTGCCACCATTCAAAGGGTTAATCTTACTGTGACCTGGATGCTTTGGCAGTCAAGATTCAGGAGAGGGGACCTGAGTGCTTTCTAAACAGGGCTTCTTTTATGAGCCCAAGAAACCCTACTGGCCATTTAATAGTGGAAACAGGACCAAAACAGATGGATGAAAAATTAAACCAGGATGATTTCAATGTCAGGATGGGTTCTGAGGGAATATCATAAAGGGATGTGATCTAAAAAAAACTCAGAAATGATGTTCCTATAGGGGTTGATAGGCCAGATGAACAGATTAGGACTCTGAAGAAGAGACTCTCAGAACCTGTCTTTTTTGTTTAGAAAGTAGCCTAACTCCGGGGAGTGCTGTGTGTGTGTGTCTGTGTGTGTGTGTCTGTGTGTGTGTGTTTTCAGTCCTGTATGACTCTTTACAACCCGATGCACTGTAGCCCACCATACTCCTCTGTCCTTGGGGTTTTCCAGACAAGAATACTGGAGTAAGTTGCCATTTCTTACTTGAGGGGACCTTCCTGATCCAAGGATTGAACCTGCATCTCCTGCGTTGGCAGTTGGATTCTTTACCACTGTGCCACTGTGGAAGCCCTAACCTCCAGGGGCCTTGGTCAAAGAGATCCAGGCCAGACACCTGGGAGGGTGACTGTTTATGAATGAAGAATGCCATTTAAAAATAATCTGCTCTTTGAATCATCTTGTGGGGATGGTTGCTTCATTAGCAGTGGGGATCATGCTGTTTTTAGCATCCAAACTTCCTCTACTTTTATCTGAATGTCAGCTCAATATCAGCATCTATGATAGAGATGGCAGGCCCCATCTTTCTCAAATAGAAAATAAATGAGTTTTGAGAAATGGAATATTTCCTGCCAAATGAAGGATGTTGTAATCATCAGCAATTGCAGCTACTACCAATGATAAGCAGGTGAGCCCTGAGGGAACTCAGAAAGGAAATAAAACTTGCCATCTAGGAGTCATTAGACTGCAGCCACTCCCTATAGTGATCCCTGAGGAAACTCAGGATGTGAAGCCAAAAATTTCAGGTTCCAGAGAGCTGATGTGCCTATCAAAGGAATGTTTTCAGTGAGCTCAGATTCTTACATTTTCCACATATAGAAAAGCACTAAAGTACTTAACTTGAGACATCTGGGTTTCCTTTAATTTACTATAATCTTTTGACATTCAGACTACTTGCCTTTTGTTATACAACTTCTATAAAACCAGGCTCCCTCCTCACCTCCTTAGAGTAGTTCTCTCAGGATTACTTGAGATGCTGCTTCCCAGGTTTGAAGTGCTAAAAATTACAGACAAATAAAACAGCTCTCAACCTTTAGATTGTGAATATTTTTTAAGTTGACAGTTTCAACTTTGTTTCAGTTGAACATTTTGATAGAGTACAATGTTTTGATAGCATCAAAGATTTGAAATTTTTAGGTACAAAACTTTCCTCACTGAAGTTGCTATTAGTGAAATATTTGGATCACCAGATCTCTTTGGTGGTATAGGTTAAGAACCGATGCAGTAGACATAGGAGAAGTGGATTTGATCCTGGGTCAGGAAGATCCTCTGGAGAAAGAAATGGCAACCCATTCCAGTATTCTTACCAGGAGAATCCCATGGACAGAGGAGACTGTTGGGCTACAGTCCATAGGGTCACAAAGAGTCAGACACTACCGAGGTGATTTAGTGCACACACACACACAGATCTCTCTAGACATGGTGTACCTGCCCCACCCTGATTTCTTTCATCGTCTCATCTACTATGTCATGTATGCTTTCTCTACAAAGTTCCTTCACAGGCATAACCCCCATTGATATGCTGATTAGAGCGACCACGATACAGTTCTGCTAAAACCTAGGAAGTGCATGTGGGGAGCACTGTAGTTAGTTGGGAAATGGCAGCATGGCTGTTGCCTGGATCTACATTGTGCCGTGACACGCACTGCCACCTTCTGCCACCATTGAGCTTGGGGCAGCAACTACATGCTCTTATTCTGGCTCCAAAAGGAAGACTGTTTTATGGGCCTTCTAGAACTTAAAAGCATATTGAAAAGCAGAGACATTACTATGGATGTGAAAGTTGGACTGTGAAGAAGGCTGAGCACCGAAGAACTGATGCTTTTGAACTGTGGTGTTGGAGAAGACTCTTGAGAGTCCCTTGGACTGCAAGGAGATCCAACCAGTCCATTCTGAAGGAGATCAGCCCTGGGATTTCTTTGGAAGGAATGATGCTCAAGCTGAAACTCCAGTACTTTGGCCACCTCAAGCGAAGAGCTGACTCATTGGAAAAGACTCTGATGCTGGGAGGGATTGCGGGCAGGAGGAGAAGGAGATGAGATGGCTGGATGGCATCGCTGACTCGATGGACGAGAGTCTGAGTGAACTCCGGGAGTTGGTGATGGATAGGGAGGCCTGGCGTGCTGCGATTCATGGGGTCGCAAAGAGTCAGACACGACTGAGCAACTGAACGGAACTGAACTGAGAACTTAAAAATTTTACATGAAGAGTTTCCTTCCTTTAAAAAGATTCCCATTTTACAGAAGAACAATGTGTAATTTTAGTAACTTTCTGATGATTGCACAGTGTAGAAGTGAAAGAGATATGATTTACAACTAGCAATCTGAATGAAGTGTGTTTGTATTTGAGGGGCTTCTCCGAATCAATGTTTTGTTGTTTTTATTATATTATAGTCTTGCTTTATTATTGAAAAAGACTACCCACAGAAATACTTTATGACCTTATCTTTAAAAGGTAGAAACAATCATTAACAGTTCAAAGTATCCTGCACATTTTATTACTAAATTTGAAACACTGGATTTTCAAGTTAACATTCAAATCATAGATTCAGAGAAACCACAAAAGTTAAAATAAACTCATGAGAAATACTACCTGAATATTCATCAGTTCCACGACTAAGCCCAAGTAGAAGGTAAGAAAAAAGGGTCATACCTTTGTGGGTTGGCTCTCTGGACAACAAATTGTCCTTGTGACCGTATCACAGGTAGGTCTCTCTCTAGTTTTCATTTTCACATGAAGCGGCACTCAGATATGTGCTAGAAATCTGGGATACTCAAAAAGACATGTTATTACTGTATTGCTGCTTTTCCATTATGCCTTTATGCTTGGGTAGTGGATGCCTATATTCATAGTAGTATTTGTGTGTGATGTTCATTCAATATCCTTGGATTGATGGAGAAGCTCTGTGAGGGCTCCTTGGTGCTGCTATGTGTCCTGACATAGGGTCAAGAGCCAAAATGGATGCAGGAAATTCTGTCAGCTGCAGAGTCAGTCACCTGGAACCCAACACTGCAGGAGGTGCTCTGGAGAAAGAAAAAGAGAGACTTTGGGTGTGAGAGTGTCAACCTTGCTGCCTATTTGCTTTATGAATATGAAGAAATGCAACAAAGGCTCATCCCTAGGCAAGACAGAGGCCCAGTGAACTCAGAGTCACTAGGTTGACTGAGATAGCAGCAGCATATCTGAGACAGATAAGTAGCAGCATATCTGAGACAACAAGAACTCTGATTCTACCACCAAAGTTGATTCTTGCATGTTCTCCTCTAATGGAATTTCCATGCTGCTTAGAAGGTCCACTGTAAGTAAAAGATTCCCCATGTGGTCTTTTCCTAAAAGCAGTGGTTGGAGATTACTGGAATAGTGTGAGGGATGGCAAAAAAGTTGAAATTCATCTTCAAGAAAAAAAGAAAAAAAAAAAAGATAGATGCTTAATATTTCATGCCTTCTGCTGCTAAGTCGCTTCAGTCGTGTCCGACTGTGCGACCCCATGGACAGCAGCCCACCAGGCTCCGCTGTCCCTGGGGATTCTCCAGGCAAGAACACTGGGGTGGGTTGCCATTTCATGCCTTAGAGGATATTAAAAAACCTAAGCCAGACACTATGACAATAAGATAGTAAAAATCTTAATAAACTTTGTAGACTGCCTATATTTATTCATTTTGCATTTATTCACCTTTTATCTCTCTACAGTAATTCACATTTAAGCTCCTAAAACATGAAAAGAAAGTTATCTCTTGGGAAAACAAAAAGAAAGAAGGGAACCAGAGATAAAATATTTTACCATTTCAAGTTAGGCTTCGAAATGAGAGAACTTTTATGGTTGAGTCAATTGCATGTAGGAGAAAAGAGGAGAATGAGTCATCTCAGTCTGTGGAACAGAAAAAAAGAAAGAAAAGGTACCAAGAAATAAAAAGCCTCATGTGAGATTATCAGACTGTGCCCCTGGAAAATTACTTATCATATTCAAGCCTGATTTTCCTCTTTTTTTAATTCATATTTTTATTGAAGGATAATTGCTTTACAGAATTGTTTTGTTTTCCATCAAATCTCAACATGAATCAGACATAGATATACATATATCCCCTCTGTTTTGAACCTCCCTCCCATCTCCCTCCCCATCCCATCCCTCTAGGTTGATACAGAGCCCCTGTTTGAGTTTCCTGAACCATACAGCAAATTCCCTTTGGCTATTTATTTTACATATGGTAATGTAAGTTTCCGTGTTACTCTTTCCATATGTCTCACCCTCTTCTCCCCTCTCCATAAGTCTGTTCTCTATGTCAGTTTCTCCATTGCTGCCCTGTAAATAAATTCTTCAGGACCATTTTTCTAGATTCCGTATATGTGCATTAGAATATATTTATCTTTCTCTTTCTGACTTAATGCAGTCTGTATAATAGTTTCTAGGTTCATCCACCTCATCAAAACTGACTCAAATGTGTTCCTTTTATGGCTCAGTAATATTCCATTGTGTATATGTACTACAACTTCTTTATCCATTGATCTGTCAATGGGCATCTAGGTTGCTTCCATGTTCTAGCTATTGTAAATATTGCTGCAATGAACAATGGGATAAATGTGTCTTTTTCAGTTTTGGTTTCCTCAGTGTATATGCCTAGGAGTGGGATTGCTAGGTTATATGGTGGTTTTATTCCTGTTTTTTAAGGAACCACCATACTGTCTTCCATCGTGGCTGTATCAATTTATATTCCCACCAACAGTGCAAGAGCATTCCCTTTTCTCCATACCCTCTCCCAGCATGTATTGTTTGTAGACTTTTTGATGATGGTCATTCTGACCAGTGTGAAGTGATATCTCATTGTGGTTTTGATTCACATTGCTCTAATAACCAATGATGTTGAGCCTCGTTTCTTGTGTTTGTTAGCCATCAGTATGTCTTCTTTGGAGAAATGTCTGTTCAGGTCTTTCCCCCACTTTTTGATTGGGTTGTTTGTTTTTCTGCCATTGAATTGTACGAGCTGCTTAAATATTTTTGAAATTAATCCTTTGTCAGTTGTTTCATTTGCTGTTATTTTTTCCCATTCTGAGGGTTGTCTTTTCACCTTGCTTATAGTTGAACTGATAGTTTCCTTTGCTGTGCATAAGTTTTTAAGTTTAATCATATCCCACTTATTTACTCTTGTTTTTATTTCCATTACTCTAGGAGGTGGGTCATAGAGGATCTTGCTTTGATTTATGAGATCAAGTATTCTACCTATGTTTTCCTTTAAGAATTTTATAGTTTCCGGTCTTATATTTAAGTCTTTAATCCATTTTGAGTTTATCTTTGTGTATGGTGTTATGAAGTATTCTAATTTCATTCTTTTACATGTAGCTGTCCAGTTTTCCGAGCATCATTTATTGAAGAGTCTGTCTTTGTCCCATTGTATATTTTTGCCTCCTTTGTAAAAAATAAGGTACCCATAGGTGCATGGGTTTATTTCTGGATTTTCTATCTTGTTCCATTGGTCTATATTTCTGTTTTTGTGCCAGTACCATACTGTCTTGATGACTGTAGCTTTGTAGTATAATCTGAAGTCAGGAAGGTTAATTCCTCTAGCTGCATTCTTCTTTCTCAAGATTGCTTTGGCTATTCAGGCTCTTTGTGTTTTTGTATGAATTGTGAACATTTTTGTTATAGTTCTATGAAAATGCCATTGGTAATTTGATAGACATCATATTGAATCTATAGATTGCATTTGGTAGTATAGTCATTTTCACAATATTGATTCTTCCTACACAGGAATATGGAATATCTCTCCATCTGTTTATACCATCCTTGATTTCTTTCATCAGTGTCTTATAATTTTCTGTGTACAGTTCTTTTGTCTCCTTAGGTAAGTTTATTCCTAGGTATTTAATTCTTTTTGTTGCAATGGTGAATGAGATTGATTCCTTAGTTTATCTTTCTGATTTTTCATTGTTAGTATATAGAAATGCAAGTGATTTCTGTGTATTGATTTTGTATCCTGCAACTTTGGTAAATTCACTGATTAGCTCTAGTAATTTTCTGATACTGTCTTTAGGGTTTTCTATGTACAGTATCATGTCATCTGCAAACAGGGAGAGCTTTACTTCTACTTTTCTAATATGGATTCCTTTTATTTTTTTCTTTTCTGATTGCTGTAGCAAGGACTTCCATAAATATTTTGAATAATAGTGGGGAAGATGGACACCCTTGTCTTGTTCATGATCTTAGGGGAAATGCTTTCAGTTTTTCACCATTGAGAATAATGTTTGAGGTAGGCTTATCATATATGGCCTTTACTATGTTGAGGTAGGTTACTTCTATGCGCATTTATTGAAGAGTTTTAATCATGAATCGGTGCTGAATTTTGTCAAAGGCTTTTTCTGCATCTATTGAGAATATCATATGATTTTTCTTCTTTCAATTTAATATGGTATAATTGAATAAATTTAATATATTTCAATTTAATATCTTTTAAGTTAATATGGTGTATGACATTGATTGATTTGCATATATTTGAAGAATCCTTGCATTCCTGGAATAAACCCAACTCATAGTGTATGAGCTTTCTGATGTGTTGCTGAATTCTGTTTGCTAAAATTTTGTTGAGGATTTTTGCATCCATGTTCATCAGTGATATTGATTGACCTGTAGTTTTCTTTTTTTGTGGTGTCTTTGTCTGGTTTTGGTATCAGGGTGATGGTGGCATCATAAAATGAGTTTGGAAATGTTTTTTCCTCTGAAATTTTTTCAAAGAGTTTTAGAAGGATAGACATTTTAGAAGAGCTAATGCTCTTTTCTAAATGTTTGATAGAATTCTCCCATGAAGCCATATGGTCCTGGGTTTTTGTTTTTTGGGAGATTTTTGATCACAGCTTCAATTTCCATGCTTGTAATTCGGTTTTCATAATTTCTATTTCTTCCTGGTTCAGTCTTGGACAATTGAGCTTTTCTAAGAATCTGTCCATTTCGTTGAGGTTATCCATTTTATTGCCATATAATTGTTCATAATAGTCTCTGATAATCCTTTGTATTTCTGCATTGTCTGTTGTAACCTCCCCTTTTTTCTTTTCTAATTTTGTTGATTTGATTCTTCTCTCATTTTTTCTTGATGAGTGTGACTAAAGGTTTGCCAGTTTTTTTATCTTCTCAAAGAACCAGCTTTTAGTTTTATTAATCTTTATTATTGTTTCTTTCATTTCTTTTTCATTTATTTCTGCTCAGACCTTTATGATTTTTTTCCTTCTACTAATTTTTTGTTCTTCATTTTCCAGTTGTTTTAGGTGTAAAGTTAGGTTGTCTATTTGATGTTTTTCTTGTTTCTTGGATAAGATTGTATTGCTGTAAACTTCCCTCTTAGAACTGTTTTTGCTGCATCCCATAGGTTTTGAGTTGTGTTTTCATTGTCATTTGTTTCTAGAAATTTTTTTTATTTCCATTTTGATTTCTTCAGTAACCTGTTGGTTATTTAGAAATGTGTTGTTTAATCTCCATGTGTTTGTGTTTCTTACAGTTTTTTTTTATAATTGATATCCAGTCTCATAGTATTGTGGTCAGAGAAGATAGTTGATATGATTTCAATTTTGTTAAATTTACTGAAGTTTGATTTGTGACCCAAGATGTTGTCTCTCCTGGAGAATGTTCCATGTGCACCTGGAAGCTGTATTCTGCATTTGGGTGGAGTGTCCTGAAGATATCGATGAGATCCATCTCATCTAATGTATCATTTAAGACTTGTGTTTCCTTATTAATTTTCTGTTTTGATGATCTGCCCATTGGTGTGAGTAGTGTATTAAAGTCTCCTACTATTATTGTGTTACAGTCAGTTTCTCCTTTTATGTCTGCTGGTGTTTGTCTTATGTATTTAGGTGCTCCTATGTTGGGTGCATTGGAGAAGGCAATGGTACCCCAGTCTAGTTCTCATTCCATGGATGGCGAAGCCTGGTAGGCTGCAGTCCATGGGGTCGCTAAGAGTCGGACGTGACTGAGTGACTTCACTTTCACTTTTCACTTTCATGCATTGGAAAAGGAAATGGCAACCTACTCCAGTGTTCTTGCCTGGAGAATCCCAGGGACTGGGGAGCCTGGTGGGCTGCCGTCTCTGGGGTCATGCAGAGTCGGACATGACTGAAGCAACTTAGCAGCAGCATGTTGGGTGCATAGACGTTTATAACTGTTATGTCTTCTCTTGGATCAATTCCTTGATCATTATGTAGTGTCCTTCCTTATCTCTTGTCATCTTCTTTATTTTAAGGTTTATTTTTTCTGGTATGGGGATTGCTACTACAGCTTTCTTTTGCTTCCCATTTGCATGGAATATATTTTCCCATCCTTTCACTTTCAGTCTATATGTGTCTTTAGGTCTCAAGTGGGTTTCTTGTAGACAGCATATATATGGGTCTTGTTTTTGTATCCATTCAGCCAGTCTGTGTCTTTTGATTGGAACATTTAATCCCTCTACATTTAAAGTAATTATTGATATGTATGTTCCTATTACCTTTTTCTTAATTGTTTAGAACTGATTATGTAGATCTTTTTTCTTCTCTTGTATTTCTTGACTATATAAATCCCTTTAACATTTGTTTTAAAGTTGGTTTGATGGTACTGAATTCTCTTAACTTTTGCTTGTCTGAAAAGCTTTTTATTTCTCCATCAGTTTTGAATGAGATCCTTGCCAGGTACAGTAATCTTGCTTGTAGATTTTTCCCTTTCAGTAGTTTAAATATATCCTGCCATTCCCTTTTGGCCTGCAGAGTTTCTGTTGAAAGATTAGTTGTTAAGCATATAGGTTTTCCCTTGTATGTTACTGTTTGCTTCTTCCTTGCTGCTTTTAATATTCTTTCTTTGTGTTTAGTCTTTGTTAGTTTGATTAGTATGTATCTTGGCATGTTTCCCCTTGGGCTTGTCCTGTATGGGACTGTTTGAGCCTCTTGGGTTTGCTTGACTGTTTCCTTTTCCATGTTGGGGAAATTTTCAACTATAATCTCTTCAAAAATTTTCTCATACCCTTTCGTTTTCTCGTCTTCTTCTGGAACCCCTGTAATTCAAATGTTGGTGCAGTTGGTATTGTCCCAGAAGTCTCTGAGACTATCCTCAGTTCTTTTCATTCTTTTTACTTTATTTTGCTCTTCAGGAGTTATTTCCACCATTTTATCATCCAGCTCACTGATTCTTTCTTTTGCTTCAGATGTTCTACTATTAATTCCTTCTAGAGTATTTTTTCATTTCAGTAATTTTGTTGTTTGTCTCTGTATGTTTATTCTTTAATTCTTTTAGGTCTTTGTTAATTGATTCTTGCATTTTCTCCATTTTGTTTTCAAGGTTTTTGATCATCTTTACTATCATTATTCTGAATTCTTTTTCAGGTTGTTTTCCTATTTCCTCTTAATTTATTTGGACTTCTGTGTTTCTAGTTTGTTTCTTCACTTGTGTAGTATTTCTCTGCCTTTTCATTCTTTCTTTCTTTTTTTTTTTTTTAACTTATTTTGTTTGAGATCTCCTTTTCCCAGGCTTCAGGGTTGAATTCATTCTTCCTTTTGGTTTCTGCTCTCCTAAGGTCTTGCCTGGAGAATCCCAGGGACGGTGGAGCTTGGTGGGCTTACATCTATGGGGTTGCACAGAGTCGGACACGACTGAGGCGACTTAGCAGCAGCAGCAGCAGCAAGGTTGGCCCAGTGGTTTGTGTTATCATTGTTTTGGGTGAGATTTGTGCTGAGCTTTTGTTTGTTTGTTTTTACTCTGATAGGCAAGGCTGAATGAGGTGGTAATCCTGTCTGCTGATGATTCGGTTTGTATATTTGTTTTGTTTGTTGTTTAGACAAGACATCCTGTACAGGGTGCTACTGGTGGTTGGGTGATGCTAGGTCTTGTATTCAAGTGGTTCCCTTTGTGTGAGTTCTCCCTATTTGATACTCCCTAGGGTTAGTTCTCTGGTAGTCTAGGGTCTTGGGGTCAGAGCTCCCACTCCAAAGGCTCAGGGCTTGGTCTCTTGTCAGGAACGAAGATTCCACAAGTGGTTTGTTATGGCATCAAGTGAGATTAAAACAAATATGCAAAAATGAGAAACCAAAGATGAACCCCAGACAAATGGCAGTTACAAAATCAGGCAAATAATAATTAAAATAATGGAATATATGCATATACATATATACCCAATAGTAAAGTCAAAACAGTCCAACAAAAATAAAGTACAATAGACTGACTCAGCAAACAAAGGAAATCAAAAATTATATTTAGCAGTTAAGAACAAAACTAACTAAAGTACAAACTGGAAAACAAAACTAAGCAAGGTGCCAATTGGGGAATAAAGCAATGAAGATAAAACTAATATGTTGAGTGGAAAGGAAAGAAAGAAAAGAAAGGAAAAATAGATATACAAAGTTAAATAGACATAGATAAAGAAGATTTTTATACATGAAAGATTAAATGCAATGGGAAAAGAACAGTAGGAAAAGCAAACAAATGAATAAATGTAGAAAAAATAATTATAAGTTAAAAAAATTAAAAAAGAGAGGAAAAAAATAAATAAATAAAAGGAAAACTCCCCAGAACTGCAAAAGCCCAACATATGGGCAGAGGTTTATAACAACAATAAAAAATGTGACTGAAAAAAAAAAAAAAAAGGGAAAAGAAAAACCTCAAAAGCTTAATTAGATTTGATGGTGGTGGTTTAGTCATTAAGTCATGTCTGACTCTTGCGAGACCATGGACTGTAGCCTGCCAGGCTCCTCTGTCCATGGGATTCTCCAGGCAAGAATACTGGAGTGGGTTGCCATTTTCTTCTCCAGGGAATCTTTCCAATCCAGGAATCAAACCTGGGTCTCCTGCACTGCAGGCAGATTCTTTACTGACTGAGCTATAGTGCCAATAAAATCTACAATGACAACAAAGGTGGGGAAAAAAAGGAAAATTAAAAAAAAAAAGAAAAAATCCAAAAGATTCTACAGAACAAGTCAAAACATAAGAATAATAAATGTTTTTCTTGAGTCACTGCTGTCAGAGTCCTTTCCCTCGCTGGGAGTTATAGTCCACCTCACCTCCCTAGGATGCCCTCCAACCCTGTGCTGATCTCTGGAGCTTCTGTGAGGGCAGCTCAGATTCTAATCTGGTCCTACTCCTCTGTGTTCTTGCCTCCAGTGTCCACAGCTATCAGAACTAATAAGTTTTCTTTTGTGGGAGCTCTCAATGATCTTTTATATATTCCTCAGGCACAATCTGTCTAGTTGACCATGTGGATTTAATCTGCAGCTTGTACAGCTCATGGGAAGGTTTTAGGTCTTCCTCCTTAGTCACACTGCCCCTAGGTTTCAGTTGTGGTTTTATTTCCACCTCTGCATGTGAGTCGTCCTCTGTGGTTTGCTCCTGAGGCTGCCCTGGAGGGCTTGGGTTTGCCCCTGTGAGGGCCACGTGTGGGGGTGGTGCAGCTGCTTGGGTTGCAGGTGTTCTGGCAGCACCAGATACTCAGGGGAGTTGGCAGCTAGGGCAACAGGGAATATAGTGCTCTAGAAGGGTATGGCAACCAGTACTGGCCAATACTGGAGAAGGAAATCACAACCTATTCCAGTATTCTTGCCTAGAGAATCCTGTGGACAGAGGAGCCTGGTGAGCTGCTGTCCATAGGGTTGCACAGAGTCGGACACAACTGAAGCAACTTAGCAGCAGCAGCATTGGCCAGTACGTTACAGTATTCTTGCCTGGAGAACACCCCTCCTTGACAGAGAAGCCTGGCAGGCCACAGTCTATAGGATTGCAAAGAGCTGGACACTACTGAAGCAACCCTGAGGACGTAGATGCAAGACTTTTTTGTCTGTGGCAGCTCTGCCCCAGTGAGAGTTGAGCGTGAAGGTGATACAGCTAATTGGCTTGCAGGGACCCTGGCATTGCCAAGTGTGCAGGGACACAGACTGCCTCCACCACAGGAGTTATGGCCCTATCAGTCTTTTCTCAAGCCTCTTGTACAAGCTGGAAATCAGAAGGCATCTTTGGCCAGTATTTCTCAGTAGCTCCTCCCTGAAATTCAGGCACTTAGAGGGCTCCCTGGTCTGGGGTCCTTCTCTGTTGTTAGGTGTGTAAGGCACGTAGACAGCCCTCCTGGCTGAGGTCCTACTCTGTAGTTCAGGCACATCAGGCATTTAAAAAGGGGCATCCTGGGTGAAGTCCTACTCTGTAGTTCAGTGCCTCAGGCGTTTGATGGGCCATCCTCTCTATTGTTCAGCTGCCAGATCCTGGCATGTGGAGAAAGAAGCTATGGTGATGGCTCCACCCGCTACCCGTGACTCAGCAGTATCGCCTTGCTTCCATGGCTGTGTGGCTTTCCTCTGCAGGCATTTCCCACCACAGTTTCCTCCCTCACATCCTCTCCATCTGTCTCTCTGCAGTCAACACCAGCCCTCGCCTTGAGATTGCTCCACAATACCTAAATTCCAGCTTCCAGCTGCTGCATCTTCCAGGGGACCTGGTCCCTGTCTGGGGTATGTATGGCTGTGGCAAGGACTGTCTGCCTCTCATTCCATTTGGGCTGCCACAGATCAGTTGTTTCATTCGCAGCCTTAAATGTTTCTCCTCTGGTTGAGACAATTGCCCCAATGGGGGTATCAGACCCCTGCTTCAGTTCCCCCATCTGCAGAGGGCAGGTCCAGTCCTACTAACAGTCCTGTTTTCCCCCTATTCCTTTGCTCTACCAAGTTTTCTGTGGGTCTATTTATTCTTTTTGATTGGTCAGGTACTCCTGTTTGCTCTTAACAGCTGCTCTGCATGCACTTCTGTGTCTGAAGGTGTATTCCTGATGTATCCATGGAGAAATGTACTCCACATCCACCTACTCCTCTGCCATCTTGTTCTTTCTCTTTTTTAAAGAGGGAATAATCACTCTTACTTCATGGTGTTTCCTTGATGTTAAATTATGTAGAATAGTATATGTATTGCCTATAGAATTATTTCTATCATAAAATAATTCAGAGCTGAACTGTACTTGGTGCTTTTATAAATATTAGCTCCTGCCTCCCCAGTAATGCTTATTTTTTATCTGCCTACCTGTGATGCTGATATCTCCTTATTTTAAACTTCAAGTCTTAGTGTAGTCTTGTGACTTTATCTCTCTTTCAAATGAAACACAGAGGCAGATTATTTATTGCCTCTGTGAATTTCCAGCTATATGAGTCCTTCTAAGACCCTATATTTACATCTGTATCCCTCAAACATATCAGGAATGAAATAGAATCTTTTAAGAAGTATACAAACAAGTCTCTCACTTCATTATGGTCAGTGCATAGGTAGAAATGGAAGCTTACATACCTTATATCTAACTATGTAAACTTCATAAACACCCACAAACTGTTATATGAATTATGTTCTATCTTCATGCATTGATAAAATATCTTAATAATAAAAATTTTTAAATTGGTGATTTTATATGATTAAAACCAAGGATAATATTAAAAACTATTGAGTTTAATATTTATTGCACATGTCTGCATATTTTGTTTATGAGGTACTGATGTTTGGATGAGTGATTAAAGAAAAGACATATAATTCATTTGTTTTATAAAAGTCATATATTTGTTTCATAAAACATTTTTATTGCCTTCATTTCAACAAAATCACTAATTATGTGGTAAAAATCAAGATTTCTATATTATTTATGTTCTATGGATAGCAATGACTTCTTAAGCAAATATTACTAAGTCTTTGAAATTTTTTATTAGTTTTATTGAAGAACTAAGGATTTTAGAAAGTTTCTTCTGCTGAACTAGAAGCAACTAGATTTCTCAATGAAATTCTTAAACCCATACTTAAATTTGAAACAAGCAAAAAATTTTAGATGTCGTGATTAGTCTTGATGTCATTGTTGTTTAGTTGCTAAGTCATGTCAGACACTTTTGTGGATCCCATGGACTCCATGGACTGCAGCCTGCCCAGTTCCTCTGTCCATGGGATTTCCCAGGCAAGAATACTGGAGTGGGTTGTCATTTCCTTCTCTAGTGGATCTTCCCAACCCAGGGATCAAACCTGTGCCTCTTGCATTGCAGGTGGATTCTTTACCACTGGAGCCATCAGGATAAGGTAATCATATATGCTAAACTGTTAGTAAGCAGAAAATATTAAGATATTTTGATTACATCATTTAACTTTTTACAACTTTGCTTTTAAAAAAAATTGGAGTACAATTATTTTACAATATTTTTAGTTTCTGCTGTACAACAACATGAATTAGCTATAAGTGTACATATATGAGTTTGGGTGAACTCCGGGAGTTGGTAATGGACAGGGAGGCCTGGCCTGCTGCAGTTCAGGGGGTCACAAAGAGTTGGACACGATTGAGCAACTGAACTGAACTGAACTGTACATATATCCTCTCCCTCTTGAGCCTCCCTCCCACCACCATTCCACTCCTCTTTACCTTGATTTTCATAATCTCTTAAAGCACTATCTCCATCCACACATAAAAAGTATCACACTTCACTTATGTTGTCTAGATTATGTATATGCATATGTGGGTTCAATCCTTGGGTCAGGAAGATCCCCTGGACAAGGAAATGACTACACACTCCAGCATTCTTGCCTGGGAAATCACATCTATAGAGGAGCCTGGTGGGCTACAGTTTATGATTTGCAGGAGTCAGACACAACTTAGCAACTGAACAGCAACAACAACAAGACTAGATATTTGGAGTTATGAGTCATACTGCACCCACCCTAATGCTGGATCCTGAGTGGCAGAGACCCTCATGAGCATGTCAATGCATTCATTTTGTGTGTGCTTGTGGTATGTGGGGCCATCTACAGTGCATTTCCTAAGGACAGGAAAATGTAAGGAAAAGTGGCATAATTTTAATAAAGTAGTCAGAATAGCTAGTGGAGAAGGTAATAGAGAAAAAATTACAAATAAGTAGAGTGAGCCATGTGACTATAAGAGAGAAGAAAATTTCAGAATCGGGAAATAGCCAGAGCAAACATTGTGAGGCTGGAAGTATGATAGATGCATTGACAAATTAGTGTAAATTCCAGTAAGGCTGAATAAAGGGTAAAGTGAGTAAAGAGGTGGGTTATTGGAGAAATGCCCCCTGGAGTGTTCAAATCAGAGCACTGACATGATTTTACTAAGTGCCAGAGCACAGAAGCCAGAGTCATCTTTTTAAAGCACGACTTGAATCATCCCACCTCTTCTCCAGCCTTTAATAATTCATACCACCTAGAAAGCCTTCCCTAGTGGCTCAGACAGTAAAGAATCTGCCTGCATGCAGGAGACCTGGGTTTGATCCCTGGGTTGGGAAGATCCCCTGAAGAAAGGAATGACTACCCACTCTAGTATTCTTGCCTGGAGAATTCCATGTACAGAGGAGCCTGGCAGGCTATAGGCCATGGGGTTTCACACAGTCAAACACAACTGAGTGACTAACACCTAGAAAAATAAAAGTTCATTCTCCTCTGCTGTTAACACTCCCAAAGCACTATTTGATTTTTTAAAAATTTGTTCTTTCCAAAATATTTCTACATATTTTGTATTTTGTCCATGTGCCTCTAGTCAAGAACTTTCTCCAACTAAAATGTTTCATTCCTGTGTTTGTGTCTTCTGCAAACCTTACCTCCCCAAAGGCAATATTCTCTAAAACTCTCAGCCAAAAACAATAACTACCATTCAGAGAGCTTATTATTTACATCCCTTATAGCAATTATCATCTTCTACCCTTTACCAGGTTTATTATGTTCATGACTCAGCTCTTTTACTATTGAGACAAGAATGCTGCTCCATTTACCTTTGAATTTATCTCATACACGTTACACTTAATATATTCTCAGTAAATGTTCTTGAGGAAATGAATGATGAAAAGTCTTCTCTTCAGTTTACCTCAATATGAAGACTAGATAATGGTTAATGCTGTAGAATGCAAGTAAAGGTCTCTTTAGCATATGATTCTAGACCAAGATCCCAGATATGAAGTCCTTTTTGCATTTCTAAGACTGTGTCCTGATGTGTGGAAGATAACTCTTTATTGACCTGAGAAAGCTATAAATAGGAATTGATTTTGAAATAATCTAAAGTTCAGTATCTGGCACGCTATAACAAATATAATGCTAAAATATATCTCAATCCAATGTAAACTTAGAGGCAAATTTCACAAAACACCATCTTGCACTGCGTGCACGCTAAGTTGCTTTAGTTGTGTCAGATTCTTTTTGACCCTACAGACTGTAGCCCACCAGACTCACTGTCCATGGGATTTTCCAGGCAAGAATATTGGAATGAGCTGCCATTTCCTTCTCCGGGGAATCTTCCTGACCCAGGGATCAGACCTGTGCATTAGCAAATTCTAAAAATGCAGTAATTGTATATTTATAATGGAATTAGATCCTTGAAAGAACTTCTTTTCTATGGGTTTTTTGCTTTTTTCCTTTTGAACTGCTTTTCTATACAAGTGTACAAAAATGATACAATTCAATTAATTATTTTGTATATTCATAATAGTGTTAGGTTTATAACTACTGTTTTATTATAAAAAGACATTTAATATGACAAAAATTTCATAACTCTACAAATTTTGACTATTTCTTACAGTTATGGATTTAAATTTTAAGTATTACATCTGAATTTGTAGAATTTTCTCTCTAGTTCCAGACTCCATATTTGGTTCTTTAGAATATTGACTTCTCTGTAGCTAATAGTCACTTCTGTTACCCATCAGTTCAGTTCAGTTGCTCAGATCAGATCAGATGAGATCAGTCACTCAGTTGAGTCCGACTCTTTGTGACCCCATGAATCACAGCATGCCAGGCCTCCCTATCCATCACCAACTCCCAGAGTTCACTCAGACTCACGTCCTTTGAGTCAGTGATGCCATCCAGCCATCTCATCCTCTGTCGTTCCCTTCTCCTCTTGCCCCCAATCCCTCCCAACATCAGAGTCTTCCCCAGTGAGTCAACTCTTCGCATGAGGTGGCCAAAGCACTGGAGTTTCAGCTTTAGCATCATTCCTTCCAAAGAAATCCCAGGGCTGATCTCCTTCAGAATGGACTGGTTGGATCTCCTTGCAGTCCAAGGGACTCTCAAAAGTCTTCTCCAACACCACAGTTCAAAAGCATCAATTCTTTGGCACTCAGCCTTCTTCACAGTCCAACTCTCACATCCATACATGACCACAGGAAAAACCATAGCCTTGACTAGATGGACCTTTGTTAGCAAAGTACTGTCTCTGCTTTTGAATATGCTATCTAGGTAGGTTATATGCTATAACTTTCCTTCCAAGGAGTAAGCGTCTTTTAATTTCATGGCTGCAGTCACCATCTGCAGTGATACACTCATATAATACTATTAATGAAAAAAAAAACAATATTATGCAGAGTTATTTCAGTAAAGTGGAGTGTTTGGAAAACTCAAGACCAGTAGCTATTTAACGTATTGAGAGATGATAGCTTAAATGACATCCAAAATGATGGAGCATTTTTTTCTGGTGAGGAATAAAGTGCACAATTCAAATTAGAAGAGAAATGCCATGAAAGGACAAGGTTATAAAAAGACAAACTGTCAGAGAGAAAGAGCAAATAATAGTCTCAAAATAATGAAATGGTTCTTAGGGATACCAACGTCCACTTCCACCAAACTGAAAATTTTCTGCCCAAAGTGACAAGATACTGCCCGGATTTTAATCTCTTTTTGAATAGATGCTTTCAACTCCTTTAGATATATTAGTTGCCTAATAGAATATTTCAGATGAGAGGTTTCTATCAGTCAACATGCAATTCAGCATCAGCACACTTAGAAAATGAAACACCTCTTTCACTTGGGTTTGGAAATTGTAAAAGCTGAGAGAAAGGACAATAATTGAACATAATAGTGAAGAATAGGTCATCAACCATTGTTCAATCCACTACTAGTCTATTAAGACAGTACTGAATAATGATATACTGTAATTATTTCTTTTTCCCACCTAGTTGCTGATGATCTATATATGCTCTTGTCTCTTTCTCTTGCTTTCTTCCCAGAGTAGTTTGTTTGTTTGTTTTTTTAACCAATATCCTTTGCCTGGGGTCCTGACTCTCAGTCAGTATTTTCCATTTGAAGCTGGAGGTCAATGAGGATGATGAGAATGGGATGAAACTGGTGGTATTTCATATCCTCCAGGCCTCAGAGTGAAATATTAATATTTACAAAGCAAGCACATGTCTTCCCTGCTAATATTGATTAGCTCTCACCATATAAATTCGATGCAAAATTATGCTGAGTGTTCCTTCCTTTTCTCTATTGTATTACAGATTCGGTTCTATAATTCTAAATGTGGTCCATGCCAGGACTTCAGAAAAGGATCCCACTCCAGAATGGAGAGAAAAATCTATCCAGTCACATGTCTTTTAAATGCCTTAGTGATTAAAAGAAATATTTACAGTCCCTGCTGGGTAAAGCAAATAGCTGTGAGAGCTTTCAGTCATTATTTTAGACATTTTAATATTATTTTACAATATCATAAAGATTGATATTGATACTGTTGAATTTACTGGATGATTATCCTCACTTTCTCTTTAAATATAACCCTTCCCTCCAATGCATCAGTTTTAAGAAATGGAAAAATAACTTCTAGAAAAGACAAGGATTGAAGCAGTTGTAAACTGATTGCTATTAAGTCACCTTTAAGAAAAATTACTTGTATTTCATTTCTTTAAGAGAATGTAAAATTACATATTGAAACAAATAATTCACTCTTTTCCAAAAAACTAATTTACTTTGCATTTTGTTCTAAGGAAGAGCACTTTACATGAAATGATGTACCAGGAAGAGATAACCCAATGAACAATGGAATTAGAGGTAGACTGGATTTTGGATTCTCCTTTCCATACTAATACTACTCTTCTCTGCAACCTTAAAACTGTAGGTCATTCTCAACCTGGTGAGTTCTTTAAACTAAAACTCAAGAGGTTTGATTACTTCATTGCTTTGTTGGCCTTATACTTGAAAATCTCAGTTTGCACATAAGAATCTCAGAGTGGTAAATAGTGGGATGTGGGGGGAGTAATAGCATAGATGGTGGATTTAATCCTCACATCAACAAATGCAACTCCAGGTTATTCTGACACATTTTGGGACTTCATACATTTTTTTTTTTTTTAATCTTACCACTAAAACTGTTTAAAAAACAGAATTTTCTTGAAAGTTTAATTTAGTTTACATTTATCTTCTTCATGAATTAGCATACAAAATGGGTGTGTAATAGAAACAAACTTTGTTAAGGTGGAAAAACCAAAGGGAATAATAAAAAACCATTTTCAGTATAAAGAATAAGTCTTATAAACTGTTTTCTGTTAAGTTACTTCAGTCGTGTCTGACTCTGTGCGACCCCATAGACGGCAGCCCACCAGTCTCTGCTGTCCCTGGGATTCTCCAGGCAAGAACACTGGAGTGGGTCGCCATTTCCTTCTCCAATGCATGAAAGTGAAAAGTAAAAGTGAAGTCGCTCAGTCGTGTCTGACTCTTCGCCATCCCATGGACTGAAGCCTACCAGGCTCCTCCATCCATGGGATTTTCCAGGCAAGAGTACTGGAGTGGGGTGCCATCGCTTTCTCCAAAACTGTTTTCTACTTTTTCTAAATATTTTATTTCATAAAAAGTTTTCATGGTCAAATTAACTTAGAGACTGCTGTAAATCTCTTAGAGATTTACAGTGTTCATTATTGATTAAAGACATTGGTGAGTCTTTTATATTTAGTTCAGCACAGTTTTCCCAGTTTTATTAGATGACAGACAACAGATCTTTCTTTTAGGATGATATCTGTTACTCATTTACAGAAACATGCAGCCATAGGGAAATGGAAGTCAACCAGAAAGAAGATACTTGAGATACTTGATTTTCCACTATCTCTGTAGCAATATTTGGTGAAATTATTCAGAACATTAGTGAGCTTTACATTCCCTTATTTTCTGACATGAATATCTTGGATTCCTACTACAGTGCTCATGCCAAATATTGCCTGACATACACAGAAGCTTTCAATATTGGTAAAAGATGACAATGCAGACTACATTATACGGGACTGTAGAATGAACAAATAATTGTGAGTTTCTTTTCACATCATATCTTTTTAATAATAGGAATGGAGTCTATTCACAGATTAGAAAAATGCTTAGTTACCATGGGAAAGATATATGCTCATTAATAAAGGAAAGTGAACTAAAGACTTCAAATGAGAAAAATTTCATTAATTAGTGGTTTCACAAAGTATTGATTGGACTTACTAGCTTAAAAATATTGGAAACTTTTAGCTATTAATCTGCTGCTGCTTCTGCTGCTAAGTCACTTCAGTCGTGTCCAACTCTGTGCAACCCCAGAGACTGCAGCCTACCCAGGTCCTCCGTCCATGGGATTTTCCAGGCAAGAGTACTGGAGTGGGGTGCCATTGCCTTCTCTGAGCTATTAATCTAATGCATGTTATTTTAACTGAGCTTGTTTTTTGCATATGTGGCATGCAATAGTATTAATTTTGTGTAAACTAGCATAAAATATTATGGTTATGAATTGAGTTAATCTATATTAGCAAAATAGGTAGAAATAAATCAATTTTGATACCAAGAGGTCATAAACTATATTCTTCATGATTCAATATTTTATATGTAATGAGTAGCTAAACATGAATAATATTTAAAACACTTTATTAAAATAATCTTCAGATTATAGGAAGAAATAGTAGATGACATTAGATTTTTTTCTACCTGTAAAAAGAAATAATACAATGATGTTAAAAAAAAATAGATTGAGGTATAGCACACACAGAATAAAATGCTCAAAGGTTAAGATACAGATTTGGTAAGTTTTTAAATTATGTTTGCACCCAAATAACCACACATAAGAACAAGATACAGAAACTTTCTAGCACCCCACAAGCAATATAACAGCCCACTTCTAAGGGATATCTACCTGCAAAACCATTAAACTCTGAGTTAGTAAACCACCATTACTCTGATTTCTTTTCATGGGTTATAATGAAAATGAGCTTCCCTGGTAGCTCAGCTGGTAAAGAATCTACCTGCAATGTGGGAGACGTGGGTTCAGTCCCTGGGTTTGGAAGATCCCCTGGAGAAGGGAAAGGCTAACCTACTTCAGTATTTTGGCCTGAGAGTTCCACGGACTGTATAGTCCATGGGGTTGCAGAGTCAGACATGACTGAGCAACTTTCACTAAATAATGAAAATAAAAAAGCTACCACAGACATTTCTGAGCATGTGTTTTGTAGGACACATACATCACTAGAAGTTTAATTTCTTGGTCCTGGATAGGCATAGATGTGCCATAATAAGCACCGGCAAACAGTGACTTTAGTGGATGCTACATTTTTATTAGGAAAAGACCTTGTGAATCAGTAGTAGCACATTTATGGCTACTTAAGAACATACACAGGCAATGGCACCCCATTCCAGTACTCTTGCCTGGAAAATCCCATGGACGGAGGAGCCTGGTAGGCTGCAGTCCATGGGGTCGCTAAGAGTCAGACACGACTGAGCGACTTCACTTTCACTTTTCACTTTCATGCATTGGAGAAGGAAATAGCAACCCACTCCAGTGTTCTTGCCTGGAGAATCCCAGGGACAGGGGAGCCTGGTGGGCTGCCGTCTACGGGGTCACACAGAGTTGGACACGACTGAAGCAACTTTGAGAGAGAGAGGGAGAAGAACATACATAACTTGTGCTCCTTATGTTATTTAATTGACAAGGACCAAGGGACAAAGGACATGTTAAAACTCACATAGCTCACAATGCAGGATCTTGATCTGAGACCTCACTTCCTGCTTCTCCCCTCCACACCTGACCTATTTCTACATACCTTCCTTTAAGCAGCAGCATGACACATGGATGGACCTGGAACTTCAGAACAGGACATCTTGCATTCAAATTTGTCCTCGGCAACCCTCCAGTTCTACCTTGATCTCTATCCTTGGATCTAATACAACAACTTTCAAAGTACTTTGAAAATTAAATTAGTTAATATACACAAAGGTCTGAAATGAAATAGGATCTCAGAATTGATAGTTCTTATACTGCCTTCTGGCTTCCCTGGTGGCTCAGTAGTAAAGAATCTGCCAGCAATGCAGGAGACCCGGGTTCAATTCCTGGGTTGGGAAGATCTCCCTGGTAGAGAGCACAGCAACACTCTCCAGTACTCTTGCCTGGAGAATTCCTTGGACAAAGGAGCCTGGAGGGCTACAGTCCATGTGGTTGCAAAGAGTTGGACATGATGGAAGTGACTATGAAGCAGCAGCATACTGCATTCTACTGCTTCCTGAATTAGAAGCTTCCCTGGGCGCATTATTTAAGAATTTGGAGTCTATGATTCTAAGTTTTTGTTTTTTTCATGATTCTTTATTTTTTAAATGGTCATAATTCGATTGCCTCTGCTAGCCTCATATAACTTCTATGAGAATTAACTGATAATACAGCAAAAAAGGTTTCTCACCTCATACAATGAAGACTGACATTTGGGAAATTAAAAAAATTAGATCCGGGAGTGGGGGTGGGGTGACAAAAGTTATGT
>NW_011495034.1:708911-738167 GCF_000754665.1 Bison bison bison | reverse complement strand
AGTTATGTATCTACTATACATGTAAAATTTAATCTGTGTTTTTCAGTCTTTGATTTTAGGTCAAGGCTTTTCGTTTGGCTACAGGTCTACTGTGGCTTTCATACTATCTTTTGTATATAGAAAACACACACAGGAAGTTAGTGAAAATGTTGGAGTAGCGACCTCTGGGGGCCGTCCTTTCCGAGAAAAATCCTAAAAGTTTATCAGAAACTGTCGAGTAACTTTATTGAAATGCAGAAACATAGCAGCTAAGAGGATGTGTAGGAGGAGAAAGCCACAGAAACAACACAGAAGATATTCGCATCATTTTAGCTAACCTCGATCTGCCTCTCCCCTGGGGCAGCAGCGATCTTGAAGATGACAGTCTGTCCTCAGTATGGGTACAGAGTAGATCTGCTTCCCAGGGAACTGCGGTATTTGTTTTTATCTCATGGGGAGTTTCCTGAAGGACTGCTAAATGGAGTTTCCCTCTGTTTTGCCTAACTTGGAACTCTATCAAGGAACACAGTCTCAAAAAAAAAAACGAAAGCCATGCAAACAAGCCATTGCAGCCTGGAATGAAAAATAACAGTTGGGGTTAACAATAGATATACCAAAACCCTGGGAAGAAAAGCTGATTAGTGAGGTTTTGGTGGAAAGAATAGTGACTTTGAAAAATAATTACACAGAGGAACATATAAAGCTACATAAATGCTCAGGACAGGACACATATTCAGAAAAAATGTGAGGAGGCCACAAACCTTCAAATGGAGCCTACTTCTAGGCCTAGGGCAAGCCGGAAGTGCAAACTAAGACAAAGTTGTAAACAGCCAGGAAAAGTGTTGAAAGAAGGCACAGTGCAGGGCCAATAGAAAAAGACTTGCTGAGTGATTTTTTTTTAATTATTTTTTATTGCTTGCACATTATAATAGTCAAAATGTCCACTTTTCAACAAAAAAAAATTATGAAGCATGCAAAGAAACAAGTATTGCCAATCCACAGGGGGCGAAAAAGAATTGAACAGAAACAATCTTGAGAAAGCACAAATATTGGATTTACTAGACAAGACTTTAAATCAACTCTCTTAAATATACTCCAGAAGCTAAAGGACATAACAAATAAAGGAAATAAGTAAATAACGACTCATAAAACAAAGAATATCAATAAACAGAACCTGTAAAAAAGAAACAAATATAAATACAGAGAAGAAAAGCACAATAGTTAGTACGTAAAATCCATTATAGGGTTTTAGCAGCAGGTTTGAGCAAACAGTTGAACGAATCAGCAAAGTTAATAACAGGTCAAATGAAATCGTCCAGTTAAAAGAACAGAAAGTTCTTACAAAGCATACAAATTAGTTTTTAAAATAAGCAACACTCACTTTTTGCACTTTTATGAGTTTTCATAGAATTTAGTTAAAATATTTAATTATATATGTTAAAATATTTATAGAGACATATGACAGGAATAAATACCTTACAGAAGAAACTCAAGTTATTTATGCTAACTTCAGCTCTCAGAAGCAAAGATATGTGCTGCTGCTGCTGCCGCCAAGTCGCTCCAGTCGTGTCCGACTCTGTGCGACCCCATAGACGGCAGCCCACCAGGCTCCCCCGTCCCTGGGATTCTCCAGGCAAGAACACTGGAGTGGGTTGCCATTTCCTTCTCCAATGCATGCAACCGAAAAGTGAAAGTGAAGTCGTTCAGTCGTGTCGACTCTTAGCGACCTCATGGACTGCAGCCTACCAGGCTCCTCCGTCCATGGGATTTTCCAGGCAATAGTACTGGAGTGGGTTGCCATTGCCTTCTACCTAGCTACCACAGGCATCTTTCACTATATTTTTAAAGAAAGAATCAGGATTGTGGGTAATCCAGGAAGTCAGTTGGAAGAGTCTTCATTGTGGTTAATATTTGTTTAGTGAGCTTTGGTTTACAAAACCTTTTGTCTTTGACTTTCTTTATGCAAAGACCTTGTCTATATTGTTCGTAAGTGAGTCCACAGTACCTGCAAATAATAGCCCTCAGTAAGTATCTGTGACCAAGAAAGGACTCAACACAGGAGGAATAATTTAGGCGTGGGCAAGTGGGAGGTACAAGCTAGAATGGCTCGAGGAGGTACCATATAGCAAGGGTAATAGAGCCAATATTTTGTAAATGGAAAGTAACTTCTTATTAATAAAATTGTATAAAAGAACTTAAAAGACTCAGCAAAAGTGTTTTCTTCATTTAGCAAGACAGGGTAAAAAATATGTGAAAGTATTTGAAAAATTATACACTTTAAATAATAGGCTTCATAATAACATATTTCTTTTAAATTTTGCAGCCCATATCTTCCTGTAGTATCAATATACACCTGATTTAGAACATGAACTTTCAATCAGCAGTCACTAAAACTTTTTTCTAATGAGTTTCACAGTTCTCTAAGAAAACAAGACAAAGTGAATGGCACTTTTCATTATTTTGCAAGTTGGATTATGGTGCCAACACTTTACAAGGCATTCATAAGATGACGAAATTAAAGTAGAACTTACATATCATCATATACTTGCATGTGCAAACTTTCTTTTGAATCTCAGCATTGCTTTATGAGCAATTTTGTTAAGGCTGAAAACTGTCTAATATGATAGAGATATGAGTATATATTTTAGCTTACCGAACAGTAAGTGATATATATTTTTAAAAATACTTTCCATTCTTATCCTTGCTTTCCATTACTGAAATCTTTCTTTTAAAATGCCTGTTTTTCTTGAAAATTTGCTTGTGTGGCCTGACCAAGTGTAAACTCTCGTTGGGGCAAGTGAGGGAGGAAAAACAAAATGAGTTTAGCTATTTCCAAGTGAGGGAAACATACGCTTTGTATGCCCTTTACTTTAATGAATTAAGAACAGACATCTGATGTACCCTCAGCATTTTAAAAGTCATCCAGTGTGCCTGTCTTGGAGGCAGCATGGACAGTGAAAACATAAGAAGCCCTGGAACCAAAAAATATTGATTCCAGTAAAATCATTGCCACTTTTTTGGTAGTGTGATCGTGAATGTGTCCTACTACTGTGCTAGGACTTATTTTCCTTATTAGTCAATGTGAAAAATAATACTGCTCATGTGGAAGCAGTAGTAAAATATGAGAAAGCAGTAGTAAAATATGAGTCTGGTAGCTTTAGAAGATAACATTAATATTAGTTATTATCTTATAAGGTTTTCAAATCTAAACATGAAGAATGTTCTGACTTCATGCACACACATGTAATTCTGATTTTAATCTCACTCTTCACTCCCACAAACTTTAATAGCTTTTCGTATGGTGAAACAGATGTGATTTTCCAAGTGCTGATAAGTTCCAAGTGCTGATAGTGGTTTTTGCTGTGAGCTGCGTGAGACTGATAGCCCTTTATTCTCAGAATCTATCCATATTTCGAATTGAAAGAAAATAAAAAGAGAATAAAACACTTTTGTTGAGTCCTTTCTTGGTCACAGGTATTTACTGAGGACTGAACGTGTGCCAGGTACGATTTGTGGACACTCTGGACCCAGTTGTGAATGACTTAGACAAGGTCTTTGCATAAATAAAGATCACATAGCTAATGACAAAAGGTTTGGTAAACCAAAGCTCACTATACAAATATTAACCACAATCGAAGCTCCTTCAACTCGAACTATAGGTAGATTCTGAAAATAAAAGAGCTAGCAGTGTATGTATATGCTGCTAAGTCGCTTCAGTTGTGTCCGACTCTGTGCGACCCCATAGATGGCAGCCCACCAGGCTCCCCCATCCCTGGGATTCTCCAGGCAAGAACACTGGAGTGGGTTGCCATTTCCTTCTCCAATGCATGAAAGTGAAAAGTGGAAGTGAAGTCGCTCAGTGTGGTTCATAGCAAAACCACTGCTAAACTAACGTACTAGTTTCTGGGGAAACTAACATTTCCCCAGAGGTGGGGCAGCCATTGCTTCAACTATAGGTCTGCCAATCCTGAGTCTTGGGCTAGTTTTCACTTTTAGTTGTAGTTTCTGCAAAAATCTTCAGCCTACTTTCAGATCTTTGGACTCACTGCTGTGTCTGAAAACCCCAACTTGCCTAGTTCTGGGATAGAAAACTTTCCATAAACTCATGGTCATTATTCTTTTTTCAGTCTTGCTTTGACTACCAATTTTGTCTCCATCATCATGGTGGATGCAGCAATTAACACAAAAACAAGTATAAAAATGCAGTGGGTTATTTAGCAAACTGTGTACAAATTGGGACTAAAGAGACAGTCTTTTTCACAGGAAGACCACAAGGAAAGTCAAGTTTTACATAAGGTTGGCACTGTAAAAATATGTGAGCCTTAGTTTATTTTCTCCACAAGAGGACAGTTTCTGTCCCTGCTGCCTTGCTAATTCAACTGAGCATGACCCCTTCATATCCCAAGACACACAGACATCTACTCATTCTATGAGTCATAGTCTTCTCCTGATGCCAAGCAAGAACTTCATAAGGTAACACCTTTTTAAGAAAAAAAAAAAAAAAAGCAGCTAAATGGAATTTTCAGCAAATGATTTGACCTCATTTTCATAGGAATATTTAAAGCCTTCAGATGAGTTGTTTGAGAGATGGCCATTTTGAAGAAAGAAATCCCAGAACAATTATATTATTTCAGTGGACTGAGTTTCAAGGGTGAAATTTACGTTAGTAGGACAGAATAAACGAGAGGAACAGATTTTAGTCAGAGCACGATCCAACATCCATAAATGAAGTGCTACTCCAACCAACCTTATGGAAATAGCACAAGGAGGAATTTTCACTTTCATAAAACATTCAGACTTTCTACTGTAGCATTCTTAATAGGAATAGTAACAGTGAAACTCAAAAGCATGATTCTACAAAGCTCTGGTTTGAACACACAATTGCTTTGTTCTGTGAGTTTTAAGATATGTTACCTCCCTACAACTGAACATCTATTTTTACAAACCTAAAAGAACTGACTTTAAAATGTGTTTTTATTGAAAGTTTCTTTCAAAATATCATCAAGGAAATTAGATATTTAACAGAAACTCTATGTTCCTATAAATACCTTATTAGAGAATCCTCAAGCTCCTTCCTATTTCTTTCAGGAGAAGCAGCAAAGGAACAAGTGAGCTGGAGCCAGGCAATTCATTATATCAAGAACACACAAGACACACAGATCAAAGCAAACTTTATCCTCTTCCAGTCTTTTCTACACTACTCTCTGCTTTGTGAAAGTTAGCACCTTTGGTTTTCTGGAGGATTCTTCAGTAGACAATTTACTTAAACAAAAATGGGTATGTTTCCAAATTAGAGACATGGAGGTACAGACACTTCAAAGATGGAGCCCAGGGCAACTCAAGCTTTATTTCCCACCTACTTTTATTCTGGTCTTCCCTGGTGGCTCAAATGGTAAAGAATATGCCTACAATGCAGGAGACCCAAGTTGGATCTCTGGGTTGGGAAGATCCCCTGGAAAAGAGAATAGCAACCCACTCCAGTACTCTTGACTGGAGAATCCTATGGACAGAGGAGCCTGGCAGGCTACATTCCATAGGGTCACAAAGAGTTGGACACAACTGAGCAATTAACACTTTTCTTACTTCTACTCTGAGTAGGAATACAAATGTGGGCAAAGACAAGACATCTTTCAAAGGCCAACACTGAGCTTGAGTTCCTATCAAAGAAGCTGATCAGGGTTCAAAACCTGAATAAATTTCAAAAATCTTAGAGGCTTAACTCATTGCTATGAAATTAAGGATTTCAACTCGAAAAAGATTTTATCATTGTGAGTAGAAACTAAATACATTTGTTTTATAAATTGAATGTCCATGAGTGAGACTTTTGTCAAATCAAGACACATCTCGATGAAGAATCAGGAAGTGTGAAGAGAAACAAGAACATTTTTAAAGTACATGTTTTCTGACATAAGCACAGATAAAATACAACTGACTCATATAAGAAGAAAAGGAAAACAATGAAAATGAAGCCTCTTTCCTGTGGCCATAAAGCTGAAAAAGACAAATTTGGGGATAGTGAAGTATAAAAAAGAATGACGAAATTCAGTGACCAGTTAATGGTCATGGCACTTATCCTAAAGGAATGTCTGGAAAAATGTTTCCAGTGGAAGCTGGTGCATGACTGGGCCCCTAGTGAAAATGAAAGTAGGGAGCCCCCGCCAGCCAAGGGAGGAGCACGAGAGGGAACATTCCGCTGGCCAGGAATTTCAGATGATGAAAGCTGAGCCGCCACACTCGACGCCAGGTCTGGGCCAGTCTGGAGGGAGAGGACGCCAAGCTGGAGTCCGAGCTGGTCGGAAAAAAAATACCCAAATCCAGAGTTAGAAAAAGCAAAACCAGAAAGGTCGCTGTGGTACCCCCTACTCTAGCTTATGGATATCATGGTGGGACATTAAACTAATGCTATGGAAGAGCATATCTTTGATGATGTGACCCTAATGAAATTAGGGGATTTTTAAAAAATTACTTTAAGTACTTTATTTATTCAAAGGATGTTCACATGTATACCTGTGGTGGATTCATTTTGATATTTGGCAAATCTATAATTTAAAAAAGAAAAAAGAGAAAAAAAAAAAAACAAAGGATGTTCACCTAGAGCCTATATTTTGCTAATGCAGAGCTAGATTTCAGGAATAAAAAGATGAAGTCAGGACAAGAAATGTTTTCAATATACTAGTATATATCAAATAGATGGCCAACAAGGACCTACTGTATAGTATGGGGAACTCTGCTCAATATTCTATAATAATCTAAATGGGAAAGGATTTGGAAAAGAATAGACACATGTGTATGTGTAACTGAATCACTTTGCTGTTCACCTGAAACTAATGCAGCATTTGTAAATCAACTATAGTTTCATATAAAATAAAACTTTAAAAAAAAATTTAAAGAGACACAAACAGTATTATTAGGAACCACTAATAAATTAAGATCAAAGTTACAGTTTGGATTTGGGAATTAGAAATGGTGGGTGATTTTAGCAGGAGCAGTTTTAGTGTATGGTATGGTAAGGACAGAAGGAACAATGTAGTGAACTGAAAGATAATTTAGGAGTAGGTTCATAAAAAAGGAGTGCATGTAACTTCTCCATGTCCCTGGATGAAAGGAGGGAATTAGGGCAGAAACTAGAGGGGAGACAGGGCTCAGATGGGTTTGGTGTTTGTTATTGTTGTATTGCTGTTTTTTGAAAAGAAAATAGTAATTCAAATTGATAGCATTGTTTGATATATTATTCGGTTTACCACAATAGTTCAGTTGCTAAATCATGTCTGACTCTTTGAAACTCCATAGACTGCAGCATGCCAGTTTCCTCCGTCCTCCACTATCTCCTGGAGTTTGCTCAAATTCATGTCCATTAAGTTGGACAATTAACCATCTCATCCTCTGCTACCCCCTTCTCCTTTTGCCTTCAATCTTTCTCAGCATCAGGGTCTTTTCCAATGAGTTAGCTATTTGCATCATGTGGCCAAAGGACCAGAGCCTCAGCTTCAGCAATAACCATTTCAATAAATATTCGGGATTGATCTCCTTCAGAATTGACAAATTTGATCTCCTTGCAGGCCAAGGGACTCTCAGGAGTCTTCTCCAGCATCACAATTGAAGAGCATCAATTCTTTGGTGCTCAGCTTTCTTTATGGTCCAATTCACACATCCATACATGACTACTGGAAAAAACCATAGCTTTGACTGTATGGATGTTGGCAAATAGCAATAGAGTAATGATAATTTGGGAGATCCCAGGTGGTGCTAGTGGTAAAGAACCCACCTGCCAATGCAGAAGACTTAAGAGACTCAGATTTGTTCACTGGCTTGGGAAGATCCCTTGAAGATGGGCACAGCCGCCTACTCCAGTATTCTTGCCTGGAGAATCCCATGGACAGTGGAGCCTAGTGGGCTACAGTGCATTGGGTCGCACAGAGTGATACACAGGTAAAGCAACTTAGCATGCTCACAACGATAATTTAGACTTGGAAAAGACCCTAAAGATCACACACTTTTCACACTGTATAGATGAAGAACTTAGGACCTGGAGTATAACCAATATTTCATAATAATTCCACTTATATAAATGGAGTATAATCTATAAAAATTTTCAATTGCTGTGTTGTACACCTGAAACTAATATGATATTGTAAACCAACTATACCTCAATTAATTAAAAAAAAAAGATGACCTGAAAGTTGAGATTTTCTAGTTATTTTAAAACCTATGACAGCAGACTTCAGCTGGGAATATGAGGCATTATGAGGGATACAAAATGTAATGATTGTTTAGAACTCCCTCCCTCCCTCTCTCTCTTCCTTCTTATTTCTTTTCCAAATTTAAAATATCTTCTTAATGCTACCCATTTCAAATACAGTATACAATTGAAGCTAGTATCAAGATAAATTGAGATGAAAATATAACACTATAAAATTTAATTAAGCCATATATTTAAGCCACATAATTAAGTGGAAAGTGTATTTTGGAATGATTTTATTGTTGCCCCCAATTCTACATTTTACTTTGGCTTTATGGACCTGGCATCCATATATATTTTTTTGCAAAAAGTAACTTTAGTTTTAAAACTAAAACAGAAATTGGACAGTTTTCCTATGCAAATCCTTAGCAGTAATCTTTAAAGTATTGTCAGTGGAACCTATAGACCTTATAGCTGGACTCTCTTCATTTAAAATATCAATAAAAGTAATGCTAAAAGCTGTAAGAATGCCTCAACCCTGTGGCAAATAGTAGACGTTCTGTAGTGTTGAAAGCTTTAGCATTAAAAATATTTAGTGTTTAAAAGCAGACATTATGTGAAAGGAGAAGAAAATACAGGACTTAAAAACCTTATGTGACCTTCTGCTCTAATCGAGCCAAAATACATAAATTAGCACACCATTGAATTTGTAGGAGGAAATGGCCTGTTAGGTCATTTAGTATTTCCCCTGCTAAGTTTAAACAGTTCCCTACAGCATTTTTTTTTTTTTTAATACTGTAGGTCTAGTTTTGAAAGTTTCATGTATTAATACTTTTCACCACATCCTTAAAAAGCTATTAATCTAGTTGAACTTTATAGGAAGTAACTAATAATGTTGAACAAGAAGCTTTCTTTTCTCAATGTGATTCTACTACCAGCTTCATTGTCAGATATTTCTCTTTCTGTCTCCCTCTTTTGAGTATTTGAGTTGTATGGAACTCAACTGAATGAAAATTACAAAAGTGGCAAGATTGGTCAATAATGAACTTCCCTTCCTCGTCCTTCTCCTTCCTCAAGTTTAGGCTTAGGCGATGGAGTGATGCCCCTTGTACTTGAAACGACCTTGCCCCTTCCTTTCTTCTGAATGTAGTGTCCCCTGAAAGAAGGCTATAGGAGTTTATAATTGTATTTACCATCCCCAAGAAATGGATTTTTTTGTGTGGCTATCAATATGCTTTCAGAAGCTTATGAGGGGAGCAAGGATTCTACTGTGCTTAGTCGCTCAGTCACGTCTGACTCTTTGCGACCCCATGGACTGTAGCCCACAAGGCTCCTCTGTCCATGGGATTCTCCAGGCAAGAATACTGGAGAGGGTTGCCATTCTTTTCTCCAGGGGATCTTCCCAACGCAGGAATCAAACCCAGTTCTCCCACACTGCAGGTGGATTCTTTACCGTCTGAGCCACCAGGGAAGCCCAAGGGTTCTATTACTACAGCTTATTTAGAATAAATGCAAGATTTCAAGCTGATAATTATCCAGAAGTGAATTTACCATCTCTTAATATCTTTGGAGAGCAGAGGTATACTTTGGAGCCTATACCTTGTGAGTGATAAGCCATTAAGTTTTATCCTAATTGACATCTGTGGTAGCCATTCTGAAAGAGAATGGAAAGATGATTTTGGAAATTTTGGTCAAAAATTGCATAAGATATTTAAAACACCTTGATATATATGTGTGTATACACACACACACACACACACACACATAGATAGGCCATTGTGTGTGACGGCTGGCTTATGATCTGCCCAGGAGAGCAGATTGTTGAATTTTCAGGAATTTTGTGAAGCAAGTAAACACACCCATGATTAAATATTAAATTATTGCTTTTGTGTTGTTGCTCGGTTGCCCAGTCGTGTCCAACTCGACCCCATGGACAGTAGCACACTAGGACTCCCTGTCCTTCACCATCTCCTGGAGTTTGCCCAAGTTCATGTCTATTGCATCAGTGATACCATCCAGCCATCTCATCCTCCGTTGTCCCCTTCCCGTCTTGGCCTCAATCTTTCCCAGCATCAGGGTGTTTTCCAATGAGTCAGCTGTTTGCATCAGTTGACCAAAACATTGGTGCGTCAACTTTAGCATCAGTCCTTCCAATGAATATTCAAGGCTGATTTCCTTTAGGATTGACTAGTTTGATTTCCTCACTGTCCAGGGGATTTTTCAAGAGTCTTGTCCAGCACCACATTTCAGGTGTAGAGAAAAGTGACTTAGTTATCCATATATGTGCACCTATTCTTTTTCAAATTCTTTTCCCATTTAGGTTGTTACATAATATTGAGCAGAGTTTTCTGTACTATAGAGTAGGTCCTTGTTTGTTATCCATTTTAAATACATCACTGTGTACATGTCAATCCCAAACTCCCTAACTATTCCTCCCCTCTACCGTTCCCACCTGGTACTGAAAGGTTGTTGTTGAATCACACAAATACACCGGGATTCTGGGCCCCCGGAGGAGAAGAATTCAATCCGGGGCCAGAGACGAGGCTTGATCGCTCAGAGCTTTTGTGTAATAAAGTTTTATTAAAGTATAAAAGAGATAGAGAAAGCTTCTGACACAGGCATCAGAAGGGGGCAGAAAGAGTACCCACTTGCTAGTGTTAACAATGAAGTTATATAATCCAAAGAATATCTGGAGATTGTAAAGACCTCATCAGACCTACTCCCATAATTTACAGTTTAAGATAACACTGTCCTCAGGCAAGATACATCCTTGTAAAGACCAGGTCTACTCCCATAATTAACATTTTAAGATAACAAGGTTGAATCCAAAGACTGTCCTTAGGCAGGATACATTATTGGTATATAATCCTAAGGAATGTGGAGAAAGAAAAAAAGTTTGTCCTTTCTTCCTCCTTGAGAATTCCAGACCCCTCTCTCCTTGGGGACCCTTAGACTCCCTATCAACCTGCCTAGGAATTGACTCTCTCAGTACCATAAGCTTGTTCTCTAATCTGCGAGTGGGATTTCTGTTTTGAAAATTAAGTTCATTGTATCATTTAAGATTCTGCATATAAGTGATACCACATGATATTTCTCTTTCTATGTCTGACTGACTTCACTCAGTATGACAATCTCTAGGTCCATCCATATCGCTGCAAATAACACTATTTCATTCTTTTTAATGACTAATATTCCATTATATATATATATATATGTACCACATCTTCTTTAACCATTCCTCTGTCAATGGATATTTAAGTTGCTTCCATGTCTTGTTTATTGTAAATAGTGCTCCAATGAACATTGGGGTGGGCATATATACTCTACTGTTGACAAAATTATAAAATAACTTTACTTTAAAAATGCTAACTATATAGTTAAGGAACAAGGAAGACATTGAATATCTATCCATGATTTTATCAGTTGTATAATGTCATTTTTGTATGTTCATTTTGATACTATACATTTTAGATGAATTTCGTTATTGTTTTATTTTAATAATATCCTTCATACTATAACAGTAGTAATAGGACATAAAATTTAAAAAATAAGGTGAGGGTTCAGGATGGGGAACATGTGTATACCTGTGGCAGATTCATTTTGATATATGGCAAAACCAATACAATATTTTAAAGTTAAAAAAGAAAAAAAAAAGAAAAAAATTTACTAATTTCCCCAAAATATGTATGTATATATATATATATATATATATAAAATCAAAGTAAGATTGATTATTAGAAATAAAGTTAAGTCACTTTGTAACTTGAATGGTTAATTCTCATAAGTACTGATCTGGTTCCAAATTTTTTAGAAGTAAAATAAAAGTGGAATTCAATTAACTTTGCTCTTTATCTGAAGAGGTATTTATTTATCTTACTGAATATAGGAGTAATGCATTATATGGCTCATTTTGAAATGGTTATTAAATAAAATGTTTTCAGTGTTGTGAGGGCATAAATTAAAACCTGATATATAGGCTCTAAATATGTGATTTTTGAATCAGTAAATTCCTGAGCAGTTATATCAATTTTTTTCTGATTACCTTCTATTAAAATCCAAAATGTAACTTTTTAAAAACTTGAAGAAATAACTCCAACAGGCTTAGAGCTTAGAAAACAGAGAGAAGCATTAGTTTTTGGACAAAATTTATTATCTTTTTTGTTCTAAAGACATAAATATGTTATAAAATAGATATGTTCCTGGCTTGTGAAACCTAAAACATAAAGTGAGAGATTTTCACTATTTTACTGTTCTCTTAAATGTTAAAATCAAGTCCCATTCTCTTTAGGACTCTCTCAAAGACACATGGCAAATAGGTGGTGATGTCTGAACTCTACCCAGCCAGTCTGGCGTTGAATGTTGTCTGTTACATTATCAGGAGCTCAGTTTCAATCTGGAAGTTACATTATTTTGCCAACTGAAAAGAGATCCATGGGCTTAAGACATCAGATGCAAAACAAGCAAAATTAACATTTTTTGACAGAAAACTTTGTGTACTGACTTATTTTTGCCCAGAAGGATATGCCAAGTTTCCTATGCAAGTAGGTGGCCGACAGCTGTGTTTTAGAAAGAAAAAAAAACCAAAACAGACATTTCTCTATATAATGAGGCAAACTGTCACAGAGGACAAGTGATAGAAAGCTCACAGAGCAAGATGCTTGAGACACACACACACACACACACACACACACACCACATCCCTCAAGAGCATGCATATTCTAAAATGTAGTAAAATATTGGGTCAATATTTGCAGAGTCACAAATTCATTGTTATGATGCATCAAACATTGTGTCTACAGATTAAACTCATCTGTACTGCTTTATACATTATGCACTTACTTTATGAAGTCAGTGTAATTTTAATATCAAAACTGTATCTTGGAAATGTACAAAATTTAAAACTACACAGCAAACCTATTGTGAAAAATAGGCAGTTTTTAATATAAAATACTGCCAACTAGCACTATTGTGAAATACTATTTTAAATAAAGTTCATTCTAGAACTCAAGGTTAGTTTACTATTAGAAATCTATGCTTACTTATTAAGTAAAAAATTTAAAGAAAATATTCATAAATCACAAGTATACTGCAAAGCCATTTAATGAATTCACCTAGGACTGTAATATTCTAGGGGGTATGCAGAAAAAAAAAACCACTTAAGTATGATAAAAATTTAGTGTGGCCCAAATCATATATGTGTTTAATTTATCCCCAAAATTGAGTTCATGTTCCAAAAAATAAAATGTCTAAAATACATTCATGTTCAAGTGTCAAGAAAAACATCATAGGAAATTAAGATACAAGTACTTCACAAGAACCAGATTTGAAAATGAAAAATGAAATCTGGAAACATTACTGTAAATGTCTCTTTTTGGTGTGCATGGAGAAAATATTATTCTGGGAAACCACAAAAGCCAACTGACTTAAATTACAGAATATTTTATATCAGAAGTAGCTGTTCTGTGAACTTTTCCTTTATATTTCAATTTTTGCTCAGAATAAATCTCAATACCAGAATACTTTAGATACCTAAATACAAGACATGATGCCATAAAACTCCTAGAAGAGAACACAGAACATTCTGTGACATAAATCATAGCAATATTTTATAGATCAGTCTCCCAAGGCAAAAGAAATAAAAGCAAAAATAAACAAGTGGGATCTAATTAAACTTAAACTAAGTTTTGTGCAGCATAGGAAACCATCAACAAAATGAAGAAACAACTACAAAATGGGAGAAAATATTTTCAAACATGCAATCAACAAGGTATATTATCCAAAATACACAAGCAGTTCATATAGCTCACCAGGGATTATCT
The DNA here is from genome assembly GCF_000754665.1 of Bison bison bison. Lineage (NCBI taxonomy): Eukaryota > Metazoa > Chordata > Mammalia > Artiodactyla > Bovidae > Bison > Bison bison. Next base: position 724,190 of record NW_011495034.1, on the reverse strand, counting down.
GGTGGTTCAAATGGTTAAGTGTCTCTGCCTGCAATGCAGGAGACCTGGGTTTGATCCTTGGGTTGAGAAGATCCCATGGAGAAGGAAATGGCAATCCACTCCAGTATTCTTGCCTGGAGAATTCCATGGACAGAGGAACTTGGTGGGCTAGAGTCCATGGGATCACAAAGAGTTGGCTATGACTGAGCGACTAACACTTTTCACACTTTCATACAACTCAATACCAAAAATCCAAACAACACAAACAAACTGAGCAGAACTAAACAGATATTTTTCCAAAAAAGACACATAACTGACCACAGGCACATGAAAAGATGCTTAGCATTGCTAATTATTAGAGAAATGCGATGACAGTGAGGTATAACTTCATCCAGTCAGAATGGCTATAGTCAAAAAGACTACAAATGATGAATGCTAGAGAGGGTATGGAGAAAAGGAAACCCTCCTGCACCGCTGGTGGGAATGCAAATTGGTGCAGCCTCTATGGAAAGCAGTATGGGTATTCCTTAAAAAATTAAAAATGAAGCTACCATATAATCCAGGAATCTAGAGTATATATCCAGAAAAAAAACAAAAACTTTAATTCCAAAAGATGCATGTACCCCAATACCATAGTAGCATTGCTTACAATAGCCAAGGCATGGAAACAACCCAAATGTCCTTCAATAAACAATTGGCTTAAGAAGATGTTATATATATATATGTACACATGTATACACACACACACACACACATATATATATCACACACATACACACACTCAATGGAGTACTACTTAGTCATAAAAAGGATGAAGTGTTGCACTTTGCAGCAATATGGAAAGACATAGAGGATATTTTTTAGTATTCATAATTTTTTCATTTTTTCTTTCTTATTACATTTTTTAAATTATAAAAGCATGATAACACATTTACAAGAGACTTAGAAAATACAGAACAAGGTTGCATATAGTTTCCCTGTAAATTGCAACTATCTTTCTAAGTAGATAAATTAAGATTTTTAGTTGGAGTTTCAATAACAAACTCTCAAAAATTAGTAGAATTAATAGACAGAAAAGTAGAAAGATGTTAGTAGACCTGAAAGGCACTATGAACCAATTCAACATAATTAAGATTTATACAATTTCACACAAGAGCAGGATATAAATTCTATTCAAGTTCCTGTAGACTTTAAACCAGGAGACACTGCAGCATATTCAGGAACATAAAACAAGGTGCAAAAATTTCATGGTCTAAATATATTGAAATCATAGAGTCTGTTCTCTTATCACTGTGAAATTATTTTAGAAATCAATATCAAAAGATATTTGAAGGTAACCCAGATATTTTCAAGTGCAATGTGACATTTACCAAAAGACATCTTTGACTTAGCCATTGAAAGCCTCAATAAAGTTAAAAGACTGAAAAAACACAGAGGGTGATTGCAGAGAAGAAAGCATTTACATGAGAAATTAATATCAAAATGAGAAATTAATTTTGGAGATACTTTGCAAACCTTGTGTTTCTGGAAACTAAATATCCACTTCTAGATGATGGCTGTATCTAAGAAGCCATAACAAGGAAAAATAGAGAATATTTGTAACAGAATAAAAATGAAAAGAGAACGTATCAAAATTTGTTGCCTGCAGCTGAAGCTGTGCAATGCAACATTATACAATGTGGAATCTTGAATAAGACATGAAAACAAATAATGAACAATAGCATAAAAGTTTTTTGAAATCAGAACAACAGAAAAAAATGGAGAAATTGGAAAAGATGAATTAAATGAAATGGGAGCATTGACTACAAAATAGAATAAGTGAAACAAACTAGATAAAAGTAAAAGATCATCGTATAGTCCAGTTGTTTTTAAACATGGCTGCTTATTAGAATCACATCTGGAGTTTTGGAGAAAAAAACAATTCCTAGGCATTTGTATTTTTTAAAAAACTCCAAGGTAATTCTAATGTGCATCTGGATTTTAAAAATTATTAAGTGTTTTCTATTAAACTGCAACTTTAGTCATAGAGAATTCTATTTTCTGTTCACCAATCATGACTCAATGAATACAGTATACTAACGCATATATATGGAATTTAGAAAGATGGTAATGATAACCCTGTATGCGAGACAGCAAAAGAGACACAGATGTATAGAACAGTCTTTTGGACTCTGTGGCAGAGGGAGAGGGTGGGATGATTTGGGAGAATGGCATTGAAACATGTATAACATCATATATGAAATGAATCACCAGTCCAGGTTCGATGCATGATACTGGATGCTTGGGGCTGGTGCACTGGGATGACCCAGAGGGATGGTACGGGGAGGAGGGAGGTGGAAGTGGGGTTCAGGATGGGGAGCACGTGTACACCCGTGACGGATTCATGTTGATGTATGGCAAAACCAATACAATATTGTAAAGTAATTAGCCTCCAGTTAAAATAAATAAATTTATATTAAAAAATAGTTACATAATCACAATGGTAAAAGATGTTTATCAGTTTTTATAAACAATAGCCAGATAAAAAAATAAAAGACAATTACAGTTGCAAGTCATAATGACAACATGATTAACCTAATATAAAATAGTTACATACAGTTTGGGAGGTTAAGTAGAGTGATGTGGTAAGTGGAAGCACACATATTCACATGTTTCATCCAGCCAGTCGGTTTATGTCTTTTTGATGGTGCATTTAATCCATTTACATTCAAGGTAATTGTCAATATGTATGATTCTATTACTATTTTCTTTAGTGTTTTGAGTTTGTTTTTTCTAAGTCTTTTCCTTCTCTTGTGTTTCCTGCCTTTTGCTTGTCTTTAAAGCTTTTGATTTCTCAGTCAAATCTGAACAAGAGTCTTGCTGGATAGAGGATTCTTGATGTTTCTTCCATCACTTTAAATATATTGTGCCATTCCCTGATAATGAGTGATGTTGAGCATCTTTTCATGTGTTTGTTAGCCATCTGTATGTCTTCTTTGGAGAAATGTCCATTTCACACCAGTCAGAATGGCTGCGATCCAAAAGTCTACAAGCAATAAATGCTGGATAGGCTCTGGGGAAAAGGGAACCCTCTTACACTGTTGGGAATGCAAACTAGTACAGCCACTATGGAGAACAGTGTGGAGATTCCTTAAAAAACTGGAAATAGAACTGCCTTATGACCCAGCAATCCCACTGCTGGGCATACACACCGAGGAAACCAGAATTGAAAGAGACACATGTACCCGAATGTTCATCGCAGCACTGTTTATAATAGCCAGGACATGGAAGCAACCTAGATGTCCATCAGCAGATGAATGGATAAGAAAGCTGTGGTACATATACACAATGGAGTATTACTCAGCCATTAAAAAGAATACATTTGAATCAGTTCTAATGAGGTGGATGAAACTGGAGCCTATTATACAGAGTGAAGTAAGCCAGAAAGAAAAACACCAATACAGTATACTAACACATATATATGGAATTTAGAAAGATGGTAATGATAACCCTGTACGCGAGACAGCAAAAGAGACACAGATGTATAGAACAGTCTTTTGGACTATGTGGGAGAGGGAGAGGCGGGGTTGATTTGGGAGAATGGCATTGAAACAGGTATAATATCATATAAGAAATGAATTGCCAGTCCAGATTAAATGCAGGTTACAGGATGCTTGGGGTTGGTGCACTGGGATGACCCAGAGGGATGGTATGGGGAGGGAGGTGGGAGGGGCGTTCAGGATGGGGAGCACGTGTACACCCGTGGCGGATTCATGTTGATGTATGGCAAAACCAATATAATATTGTAAAGTAATTAGCCTCCAATTAAAATAAATACATTTAAAAAAGGAAAAAAATAAACAACAACAATAAAAAAGAATAATAAATAAATATATTGTGCCATTCCCTTCTGACTGGTAGAATTTTTGTTGAGTAATCAACTGATAACCTTATGGGAGTTTCCTTCTATGTTATTTGTTGTTTTTCCCTAGTTGCTTTGAATATTTTATCTCTGCCTCTAATTTTTGTCGGTTTGATTACTGTGTGTCTCAGTGCTATGTTTCTGTGTCTCAGGGCAGCCATTACTGTGTATTCCTCCTTGTGTTTACCCTGCCTGGGATTCTCTACACTTCCTAAACTGGTTTGACTATCTCCTTTTCCATGTGAAGGCAGTTTTCAGCTATTATCTATTCAAATATTTTCTTGGGTCCTTTCTCTCTCTTCTCCTTCTGTGCTGTGTATGTTTAGTTGCTCATGTAACCCACCAGGCATCTCTGCCCATGGGGATTCTCAAGGCAAGAATACTGCGGTGGGTAGCCATTCCCTTCTCCAGGGGATCTTCCCAACCCAGGGATCAAACCCAGATCTTCTGCATTGCAGGCGGACTATTTACCGTCTGAGCCTCAAGCTTCTCCTTCTGGGACCCATATATGCAATAATCTGATATATGTTATATTTATATATATATATATATATTGCTATAATGCAGCGACAACTGTTGCATCTGTGTATGCTATTTCTGTGTTGATGCTAAAGCCACCTGCATCAGAAGTCAGCACCTTTCAAGTTGCTCTAAGAATCTAGTCTTGTACTATCAATTCTAAACTGTACAATTTACCTAAGATTTCATGTGGGAGAAGGGAGATACCTTAATATTGTATATTCCAGCAAAGTATGTGACCAATCCCCAGAGTCCTGTCAGTTCTCAGGAGTGACTTTTAACAGTGCAGTCACCAGCATAAAAGTCCTCTGATTTGCATTTCCCTGATGATTAGCAATGCTGAGCTAATCTTTTTATGTGCCTATTGGCCATCTACATATCTTCTTTGAATATCTTGATACTCGTAAATTTATACTTTCCTTCTTTATAATCATCAAATTATTTTTGTACAGTTGTTAAACTGAATGCTTAATTTTACAGAATTTGTATTTTATTATCATCTTATAAAGAGTGTTGTTTTTTTTCTAGTAAAAAGATTACCTTGAACTCATGGAGGATAGATCTTTTGTTTTTTTCTTAGTTTTCAGATGACTCCCTTAATCCTGACATGTTTTATTCTAACAGTGTAATCATTATGGGACCTAAATAGAAAGTCACAGTTATTTATCAAGGTCCTCTAACAATGCAGGGCTCAACCTCATACTCCAGTCTTTAATATACCTTTTCAGCCTTTCTTTAAAATTTTTATTTTATTTTGGAGTATAGTTGATCAATAATGTGTTAATTTCAGCTGTATAGCAAAGTGATTTTGTTATACATGTATCTATTATTTTTCAAATTATTTTCTCATTTAGGTTATTACAGAATATTGCTTTTTACTGGGTTCCCTGAAGTTCCCTTTATCCCCACAAACACACAGTTCAGCCAAGGCTTTCGTGGAAGTTAAGATGCAGATGTCAAAGTCTTCTCTTCTGTGGCTCTTTCCTATTTTGAATATTCTACCTCTATTTCTGGTTTTTACTGGAAGCTCTAAAATCCATTCTCGGACAGCTTGAGCCAGCCAAGCATGGCTCTCTTTCTGGGTTAGCCAAATTACACTACATGGGCAGTGGGCTCTCCACAGGAGAAAATTTTTCCAAATGTGAATTCACCCAGTACAGTTCTTTTCTTTCAGAAGTATAATTCTCTCAAGTATTTGCCTGCTATTGATAGCTTTTATCCTGGCATTAAGATAAAAGATTAAAATAAATAAATATAACAAATATATTAAATTCAAGTAAAATAAATACATTTTATGGTTGTATCCATTGGCCTCATTCATTTGAAAAATGAGTCCTAGTTACAAAATGTTACAAAATGTATACTTTGTAATTAATTATAAAAAAAGGAAATTATAATGCAAGATACTGAAGGGTTTTGTATCTTCTTTCTTAGGGATTTTTCAGTGAGACTTTTAAAATATATCCTTCACTTTTAGAAAATTTATTATTTCAAAAAAAAAAAAAAGAAAATTTATTATATAAATGTGACAACTAAACAGAATTCTAGCAAATTCAAAAGATATAATTTATAAATTATTAGGAAGAATCAAACTTTATACAAAAGAACTTTGGATGTGTTTCTCTTTTAGTCAGATTGTTATATATTTAACCATGACCAAAAAATTATTTTTGTTGAAAAATTTTCAAACTTTTAGGAAGCTTCATCCAATAAGTGCAGAAACTGTTCACCATAAAATGTTATTCTTTGGTGTCAGATTTATTTCTCCTATTTTGTAAATGCAGTTATTCTTTATGTCTGTCCACATAAAACTATGATGTCATGTCTTTGATGATATTTATATTGTGCCTTGTCATCACAAGAAAGAGAAAAGTCATCATCAGAAGCATGCCCAGAAGGTAAACTCAACAAATGCATGTTCAGCTTTTCAATACAGCTCTTTTTCTATAAAACTATTGTGCTGCTGCTGCTGCTAAGTCACTTCAGTCGTGTCCGACTCTGTGCGACCCCATAGACAGCAGCCCACCAGGCTCCCCCGTCCCTGGGATTCTCCAGGCAAGAACACTGGAGTGGGTTGCCATTTCCTTCTCCAATGCATGAAACTGAAAAGTGAAAGTGAAGTCGCTCAGTTGTGTCCAACTCCTAGCGACCCCATGGACTGCAGCCTACCAGGCTCCTCTGTCCATGGGATTTTCCAGGCAAGAGTACTGGAGTGGGGTGCCATTGCCTTCTCCGAAGACTACTGTATATATCTGTAATTCTAGTCTAAGTTAGAGCAGGATCCACAGAGGGCCCCAGAGTGACCCACTCTGTCCTCTGTCCTCTCTTTACATACTTGAACTAGAAATATATTTCTCACTGAGCCTGTTCATAGTCATCAGCTAGGGGCTGTGAAGAAAAGACATTACTGATTGAAATATACACTTACAACAGAAACAGAACATATTTATATGAACAAGTAAATATTAATACTGAATAATTTATGAAGCACAAAATGTAGAGAGAAGTGGTATAGAACCTGGGGATAATGATGGACCACTTGAGCCACAGCTGCTGCTGCTGCTTCTAAGTCACTTCAGTCTTGCCCAACTCTGTGCAACCCTATAGACGGCAGCCCACCAGGCTCCCCCATCCCTGGGATTCTCCAGGCAAGAACACTGGAGTGGGTTGCCATTTCCTTCTCCAGTGCGTGAAAGTGAAGTCGCTCAGTCGTGTCTGACTCTGAGTGACCCCATGGACTGCAGCCCACCAGATTTTTCCATCCATGGGATTCTCCAGGCAAGAGTACTGGAGTGGGTGTCATTGCCTTCACAGCTAGGTATTTTTTAAAAATTTTTCAATGATTTTTACTGAAATATAATTGCTTTACAATGTTATGTTAGTGTCTGCCATATAACAAATTGAACCAGCTATGTGTAAATCTATCTATCTATATATATATCTTCCTCTTGGACCTCCATCCCACTCCACCTCCCATCCCACCCACCTAGGTCATCGTTGAACACCAAGCTGAGCTCCCTGTGCTGACAGCTGGTTCCCACTAGCTGTATATTTCACACAAGATAGTGTATATATGTTTTAATGCTATTCTCCCAATTTGTCGCACCCTCCTCTTCTCACCCTGTGTCCACATGTCCCATCTTTATGTCTGCATCTCTATTTCTGCCCTGGAAGTAGATTTATCTGTACCATTTTTCAGATATAGATGAGAAGAGCCTGGAATTAAGAAAGTAATTATATGAGGATATTCAGCTTGAACAAAGTAGAGGGGTAGAAAAAGAATGATGTGTTTAGGGAAAATAGAGTGAGTAGCTCATCCTGGCTGATTATAAAAAGTCCATAGCGAGAAAGGGAGATATTTCATGACTGAAAATATGCAATGGATCTGGATTGCGTATTTCACAAAATTTTATTGCCTCCCCCAAAGCAGTATCATATTAATTATCCTAAAGTTTTCCAGTTCTGAAAACTGCAATATCTAGTAGTGATCATGCTGGAAAACAAATTTCAATTCTATCTTTTCTGAGCAAACATCTTTTGATGACTAAGCTTGACCTCTAACTTTGTGTGGGCTTCTTTTGATTGACATTTTCAACTGAGTCAGTTCGGAAACATTGGAGTTTTATTTTCATGACGCAGACTACTCAGGAGCTACGTAAAATCAATCCAGCTGATCAGACTCTCTTAAAGATGAATCAGAGGAATCTGCAAATGATGGGCTGGCTGGCCTTTCCCAGTAGGCACTTTTTTCCCCTGTATTTTGACAAAATATATGGTAAATGGATGAAAGGAAGGATGTCTGCGAAGACATTTAAAGATAGCTCTTAAGACATAAGATGAATCCAATTATGGGTCACAGAATCACCAACTGTAATTTGCTGTAATGTGAACTAAACATACAATATCAAGGACATATAGAAACATTTAAATAATTTCCGTACTTTGCTCTTATGTCAATTTACTGTAACTTAAATATTCTCTTCAGAATATTCAATGTTAACATAATAGATTTAGTAGATTTAGCATTCATATTAAAAGAGAAAATAAAATGTTCCTATTAAAATGTCAATACTTCAAGCCATGTAAACAAACATTTGTTAAAGCACCTGTATCATATAAACCACTGTTTTTGTTGTTGCTGTTGTTCTCTGTAGAGAAACAAAGATGGAAAACATGCTGTTTGTGTTCTCAAGAAATTTACAACCTAATAATGGGGATAGACTTCACAGATTATTGGAAGACAGGTAGAAAGTGGTAAGTGCAGAAAAGGGCAAATAAAATATTATGGACGCAAAGCAGTAGGACAAGAATTGTGAAGAAAGAGCAAGGAAAAATAATTTTCTTTTGCTAAATATTGCCTGCCCATTGTTTCATTTAATATTAATACTTATTTTGCCATAAGTACTACTTCTGTGCCAGTTTTTTAAAAAATGAAGAACCTGAAACCTAGTGGAATTACATAACAAACTCTTACAATTGGAAAGCTCACATACTCAGATTTTTCTTACTTTAAAGATCCTCTTAAATACTGCACTACACTGCCTCCTAGGGGAAAGTTGCATGGAGATAGTATAATTATAAGCACCCTTACATGAGGTGAAGATGAGGATAAGGGCATTCTGCAAAATCACAAATATTAAAGAGAAAAGAACAAGATTTGTCCTGGAAATCTTAAAAGTAGAGCAAATTCAGAGTGTCGGGTATATAATATTGGGTAAGATTTATAATGTATGCACTTTACATATAGTATTAAGTATCAGACTAGACTGTGTTATCAAGTGTAAGACTAGACTGGCAGATTCTTGATTCCTAGGAAATAAGGTTGGACTTGACCAAGTGCATTGAGACTCCCTTCATTTGGAAAGAACAGTATTAGAATTACTTTTTTTTTGATGATCTTAAGTAAATTAGCATCTCCCCTTTTTCTAGATCTCATATCCATATTGCCTTATGGTACTTACAGCATGTCAGAATGTTTTAAAACAACCAGTCTTTTCAAGTTGCCCAATAGTGAATTTGATAAACAGAAAGAAATGAATATAACAAAGAAATCACCATACTATTCAATTGAGTCCTCAGCCAAAGATTTACATGTGTAATCTGTGGAACATAATTCTTTCTATGTTAAAACATCTTTCCCACAATGGATCTTAGAAAAGCCTCAATGCCTTTCACAGTAGTGCAATTCATCTTTTGTTTGTGCAAATGTATAACGGATGTGCTTTTCTAAGCCTATAAAATGCATTCCTCTTTCCAAATGTGGGTGGTTGAATACATCACTCACTAAATAACTTGTTAGTTTCTCTGCAGAAGTTCTATCAGCACCTGGTACTCTACCAGATGCTAGTAGCAATCATGTCATGAGGTTGGTGATGCTCCAAGTTTGATGTTTGCTTTTCTTTGAGGACTCATAATGGAGAACAGAAATGTCACAGTTTTCTGGCTGATGAAGCACCGAACAGTTCTGCCCCTTGCCTGGGTTGTAGCATTTTCCAGTATCTTACATGGCTTGTTGATTACTTACATGCGCTTTATAGGATTATCTCTTTCTTGTCAGTCCGCCTTTGAGAATCATTGAATCTGAATTATATCTGACTTCTGAACTTAACTTGGTCCAACTCCATCCGGTTACAGATGAGCAATCTGATGGCCAGGAAGATGAAATGACTGACAGCAACTTTTCAGTTGGTCAGTGCTCACCTAGGATGTGAACCTGGGCTAACAGTTACACGGCTACACTTCTCTTTCCATTCCCTTCCCCTTCTTGAAGCTCAGTTCATGATCTCATGATCAAGTATGATACTTGATAACTAATGAAGGCTTGTTGAATGTATGAATTAGGTAAACCAGAAAAGAATTCTCTTTGCCCTCAATTTTTTAAAAATTTCAATTTACATTAAAGTTGGAAGATATGTAAAACAAATATATACATACAACCTTCCACCTAAGATCATCAATTCTTAATAATTTGTCACATTTTCTTCCTTTTTTTTCTTCCTTCCTTCTTTCCTTCCTCCACTCTCTGTCTTGACATATACTTATGCAGACATACGTATACATAAGACATATACATATATACACATAATGTATATACATACATATATGCTAATGTTTATATATATATTAATAAGTGTATATATATTTTCTCTGACATTTGGAAAAAGTTTAAGATATGAAAATTCACATCAAGTCCTTTATCGTGTGTCTCCTCCCCCCATTATCCCAAATTACCATAGTACAATTTTCATACTCATGAAATTTAAATTGATACAAAACTATTATCTAATTTACAGTCTGTATTGAAATATTTGTGTTTCTTCTAGTAATGTATCTTATAGTTATTTCTTTTTGCTTCCAATTCAGGATCCAGCCAAGGATCAAGACTGCTTTAGTTATCGCTTTCTTTAGTACTCTTGCATCTAGTAGATAGTCACATTTTTTATAAGTCCTTCATGACATTGACATTTTTGAAGACCAGATCACTTATTTTGCTGTTTGGATTTGTCTGATTCTGATTAAAATCTGGTTTATCTGTTTTGGCAAGAAGGAGCCAAAGTGATATTACATCTTTCTTAGCGTATGAATTAAAGAAACACATGATGTCAACCTAACCCATCATTTAACATCTGTTAAATCAATCATCTAGTTAAGGTGATGTCCAGTTGATAAAATCCTGTTAGTGTTAGTTGCTTAGTCGTGTCTGACTGTTTGAGACTCCATGGACTGTAGCCCGCCAGGCTCCTCTGTCCATGGAAACCTCCAGGCAAGAATACTGGGATGGGTAGCCATTCCTTTCTCCAGGAGATCTTTGTGACTCAGGGATCAAACACAGGTCTCTTGAATTGCAGGCAGATTCTTTACCATCTGAGCCACCAGGGAAGCCCTAAAAGCCTGTTAAGCAGTTAAATATTATCTGAGTTCTAAGTTTATAATATAGTACCTACCAGATTGTTCACACATTGCAATTTATATATTCTGTAAATTTTAAAATTTAAAAATATAGGTTATGTAGTGAAATATTTTATTTTCAGCATCATAAATTGTGTCTCAGGGCTTTCCTGGTGGCTCAGGCAGTAAATAATCCCCTGGCAATGCAGGAGACCTGGGTTTGACCATGGGGTCAGGAATATCCCCTGGAGTAAGAAATAGCAACACACTCCAGTATTCTTGCCCAGGAATTCCTGTGGACAGAGGAGCCTGGTGGGCTGCATGGAGTTGTAAGGGTCAGACATGAATTAGCGAGTAAATCACCACCACCATTGTGCCTCAAGACTAATTTTTTTTTTTTTTAAATTTTCATCTCCTTTCTCTCTATACCAAGGTTTAATATATTTTGAAGTTTGGAATTCATTTTTGTATGCTTCTGCTTTCTGACAACAGATTTTTCAGCGTTGAAAATTTGTTTTTATTTGCTATTATAGTAGAAAGCATGTTTTTTACAAAGTTTGTTATTTGAGTAGCACTATTAAAGTAGGGAAAACCACTAGACCATTCAGGTATGACCTAAATCAAATCCCTTATGATTATACAGTGGAAGTGAGAAATAGATTTAAGGGGCTAGATCTGATAGAGTGCCTGATGAACTATGGACAGAGGTTTGTGACATTGTACAGAAGACAGGGATCAAGACCATCCCCAAGAAAATGAAATGCAAAAAAGTAAAATGACTATCTGGGGAGGCCTTACAAATAGCTGTGAAATGAAGAGAAGTGAAAAGCAAAGGAGAAAAGGAAAGATGTAAGCATCTGAATGCAGAGTTCCAAAGAATAGCAAGGAGAGATAAGAAAGCCTTCCTCAGAGATCAATGCAAAGAAATACAGGAAAACAATGGAATGGGAAAGACTAGAGATCTCTTCAAGAAAATTAGAGATACCAAGAGAACATTTCAGGCAAAGATGGGCTCGATAAAGAACAGAAATGGACCTAACAGAAGCAGAAGATATTATTAAGAAGAGGTGGCAAGAATATACAGAAGATCTGTACAAAAAAGATCTTAACGACCCAGATAATCATGATGGTATGATCACTCACTTAGAGCCAGACATGCTAGAATATGAAATCAAGTGGTCCCTAGAAAGCATCAATACGAACAAAGTTAGTGGAGGTGATGGAATATCAGTTGAGCTATTTCAAATCCTGAAAGATGATGCTGTGAAAGTGCTGCACTCAATATGCCAGCAAATTTGGAAAACTCAGCAGTGGCCACAGGACTGGAAAAGGTCAGTTTTCATTCCAATCCCAAAGAAAGGCAATGCCAAAAAATGCTCAAAGTATCGCACAATTGCACTCATCTCACACATTAGTAAAGTAATGCTTAAAATTCTCCAAGCCAGGCTTCAGCAATATGTGAACTTTCTGATGTTCAAGCTGGTTTTAGAAAAGGCAGAGGAACCAGAGATCAAACTGCCAACATCCACTGGATCATCGAAAAAGCAAGAGAGTTCCAGAAAAACATCTATTTCTGCTTTATTGACTATGCCAAAGCCTTTGACTGTGTGGATCACAAGAAACTGTGGAAAATTCTTCAAGAGATGGGAATACCAGACCACCTGACCTACCTCTTGAGAAATTTGTATGCAGGTCAGGAAGCAACAGTTAGAACTGGACATGGAACAACAGACTGGTTCCAAATAGGAAAAGGAGTACATCAAAGCTGTATATTGTCACCCTGCTTATTTAACTTATATGCAGAATACATCATGAGAAACACTGGGCTGGAAGAAGCACAAGCTGGAATCAAGATTGCTGGGAGAAATATCAGTAACCTCAGATATGCAGATGCCACCACCCTTATGGCAGAAAGTGAAGAGGAACTCAAAAGCCTCTTGATGAAAGTGAAAGAGGAGAGTGAAAAAGTTGGCTTAAAGCTCAACATTCAGAAAACGAAGATCATGGCACCTGGTCCCATCACTTCATGGAAATAGATGGGGTAACAGTGTCAGACTTTATTTTCTTGGGCTCCCAAATCACTGCAGATGCTGACTACAGCCATGTAATTAAAAGATGCTTACTCCTTGGAAGGAAAGTTATGACCAACCTAGATAGCATATTCAAAAGCATATTACTTTGCCAACAAAGATCCATCTAGTCAAGGCTATGGTTTTTCCAGAAGTCATGTATGGATGTGAGAGTTGGACTGTGAAAAAAGCTGAGTGCTGAAGAATTGATGCTTTTGAACTGTGATGTTGGAGAAGACTCTTGAGAGTCCCTTGGACTGCAAGGAGATCCAACCAGTCCATTCTAAAGGAGATCAGTCCTGAGTGTTCATTGGAAGGACAGATGTTGAAGCTGAAAGTCCAATACTTTGACCACCTCATACGAAGACTTGACTCATTGGAAAAGACTCTGATGCTGGGAGGGATTAGGGGCAGGAGGAGAAGGGGATGACAGAGGATGAGATGGCTGGATGGCATCACTGACTCAATGGACATGAGTTTGTGTAAACTCCAGGAGTTGGTGATGGACAGGGAGGCCTGGCATGCTGAGGTTCATGGAGTCGCAAAGAGTTGGACACAACTGAGCAACTAAACTGAACTGAACTGAATCATTTCTACTAACCCAATAAATCAAATATCACTAAATTATTAATATCTTGACCATGGCTGTGAATGTGAACGTGAAGTCGCTCAGTCGTGTCCGACTCTTTGCGACCCCATATACTGTAGCCTACCAGACTCCTCTGTCCATGGGAGTTTCCAGGCAATAGTACTGGATTGGATTGCCATTTCCTTCTCCAAGGGATCCTCCCAACCCAGGGATTGAACCTGGGTCTTCTGCCTTGTAGACAGGCGCTTTACCGTCTGAGCTACCAGGGCTGTAGTCATGACATATTAAACTCTTCATCCTACTAATGACCTCATAAATTTAATCTGCAGAATATGCACAATGATGTAAGTTGCATTCTGTTAATATTGCATCAAACATCTAGCAATTCATAACATTATGTTAAACTGTGTGATTCCAATTAATATAGGCATTGGAAACACCAATAATTACTGACTTCTTTTTATAGAGTACAAATACAGACACTTTCACATCTGAAGTATTTGCGATATGAAATTAATTATCTCTCATCAGGGTTATATTTTGATCTGTACTTAGTCTAAAAGAATAATATATTAACTTGAATCTGATAACTTGAAGTTTTCATAAAAGATAACACTTTGCTATTACTGATAACCTAATTCAAATATCATGTTGCTTTGGATAACCCTGTTTGCCAGGGTTAATTAGGCCATTTTAAATCAAATCAAATGGTTTAATTAGCATCATTTGACAAAAGAAAGCTATTCCAAGAAAGAAGCTATCCCTAAGGGCCTTGGTCTTTCCCTTGCATCACCCTAATTCTCTTGCTGAGATGGCTATCTTTCACTCAGGCTGCTTGCCATTGTACATTCCATGTGTCAGCCCAAATTCATCTCTTCAGCACTAAGAAGTTTTTCTTGATCTCAGAGATTGATCAAGGATTTCACATAGGAAAAGAAATTAATTTTTTTCAGAGTTATTTTTTTAAATATTTTGTAAAGGCTTGGACTCTAAAAAGAGTTTCAGATCAGATCAGATCAGTCGCTCAGTTGTGTCCAACTCTTTGCGACCCCATGAATCGCAGCACGCCAGGCCTCCCTGCCCATCACCAATTCCTAGAGTTCACTGAGACTCACGTCCATCAAGTCAGTGATTCCATCCAGCCATCCCATCCTCTGTCGTCCCCTTCTCCTCCTGCCCCCAATCCCTCCCAGCATCAGAGTCTTTTCCAATGAGTCAAGTCTTCGCATGAGGTGGCCAAAGTACTGGAGCTTCAGCTTTAGCATCATTCCTTTCAAAGAAATCCCAGGGCTGATCTTCAGAATGGACTGATTGGATCTCCTTGCAGTCCAAGG
>NW_011495034.1:708204-708447 GCF_000754665.1 Bison bison bison | reverse complement strand
AAGTAATGTCTCTGCTTTTGAATATGCTATCTAGGTTGGTCATAACTTTCCTTCCAAGGAGTAAGCGTCTTTTAATTTCATGGCTGCAGTCAGCATCTGCACTGATTTTGGAGCCCAGAAAAATAAAGTCTGACACTGTTTCCACTGTTTCCCCATCTATTTCCCATGAAGTGGTGGGACCGGATGCCATGATCTTCGTTTTCTGAATGTTGAGCTTTAAGCCAACTTTTTCACTCTCCCTGT
>NW_011495034.1:702733-708104 GCF_000754665.1 Bison bison bison | reverse complement strand
TCTTCCAGTCCAGCGTTTCTCATGATGTATTCTGCATATAAGTTAAATAAGCAGGGTGACAATATACAGCCTTGACGTACTCCTTTTCCTATTTGGAACCAGTCTGTTGTTCTATATCCAGTTCTAACTGTTGCTTCCTGACCTGCATACAGATTTCTCAAGAGGCAGATCAGGTGGTCTGGTACTCCCATCTCTTGAAGAATTTTCCACAGTTTCTTGTGATCCACACAGTCAAAGGCTTTGGCATAGTCAATAAAGCAGAAATAGATGTTTTTCTGGAACTCTCTTGCTTTTTCCATGATCCAGCGGATGTTGGCAATTTGATCTCTGGTTTATTTGTTAGCAAATTATAATCAACTCTGTCTTTATGCTTTGACAAAAATATCAACTATACCTGGAATGCTATAACTAGAAAGCCTTTTCCTGAGGTTTCCAAGCAACATTGCCAGATACCTTTTTATTTTTCCCTAGCTTTCATCATCCTACTTGCTAATATACCTCACTGAAGGAAAGGCATTAAATGAGACCATATTAGGAAGCTGGTAATGCATACAGGTACCTCTGCAGGAACAATGCTGTCCCTAAAAGTCACATATAAGCTTGGCCAGCAGGGATGCTCTTCCTAAGGAAGAATCACCATGAAAACTTCTTAGCAACCTTGCCAATTTCTAATAAACTATTTCTAAAATGTAGTGTTCCCATATAGTGTAACTTCATAACAGAATGGAAAAAGGCTTAGAATAATTGAATTTCATGATTTTGAAGGGTTATTTAGTCTAAAGTTTCTTAAACCTGAAAGATAATCAGAGTCATCTGGGGAGCTCTTTTGAAATACAGATTATCCAACTGCAGACCTACTGAATCAGAATCTCCAGGAACCTTTAATTTGTAAAATTTTTTCAGCCTTGTAAGTAAGTTAGGAATGACATAAGGTCTAGTTCAATGTGCTCAACCCTTTTTTCACACCATCCTTCACATGGGAAGTTACCATATTAATATGGCTCACTTGGGTAAAGGCCTGAGGCATCTCCAGAGGAGCCTCAGGGTCCAACCAGTTGCACCCAGGCAGGAAGAAGCAGTATATCAGAACACCCATAACACATCTCTGGCTTATCGATATATTCTAACAACCTAGATTAGCTAACAGGAAAACCTAGGAATAGATAACAATCTAGAGTTGGCTCATTCCCAGAACAGCACAATCATTCAGCTCTTCCGTTGCTCCTCTCTTTTACTTTATGACAGAATGACATCCAAAGGCTTCAAAGAGAAATTTGTAGTTTATGAAGAATGTTAGGAAAGTGTACTCCTTAGAACATGTACTCCTTAGAATTCTTCTCTTTGACAATAATAAGAAACACAGCTCACACTTGAAAAAATTAATTATATATATTTATATATATATATATATATATTTGTTACTTTGCCAACAAAGGTTCATATAGTCAAAGTTATGAAATCACGTATGATTGTAAGAGCTGGACCATAAAGAAAGCTGAGTACCAAAGAATTGATGTTTTAGAACTGTGATGTTGGAGAAGACTCTTGAGAGTCCCTTGGACTGCAAGGAAATCCAACCAGTACATCCTAAAGGACAGCAGTCCTGAGTATTCATTGGAAGGACAGATGCTGAAGCTGCAGCTCCAACACTTTGGCCACCTGATGCGAAGAACTGACTCATTGGAAAAGACCCTGATGCTGGGAAGGATTGAAAGCAGGAGGAGAAGGGGACGACAGAGGATTAGATGGCTTGATGGCATCACCAACTCAATGGACATGAGTATGAGCAAGCTCCGGGAGTTGGTGATGGACAGGGAAGCCTGGCATGCTTCAGTCCATAGGGTCGCAGAGTCAGACATGACTGAGTGACTGAACTGAACAGGATTAATTATGTATAATTATATATATTTAACTTTATATAATTATATATATGTATATATATTCTCCAGTCTTCTCCATATCTAGATTCTGCTTTCTACTTAAGAAATTCATTTTCAAATAGTCTCTCTTCACATTATCTCAAGAGGGCAACTGGCAGTTCTCAATGAGGCTAGAGCAATGGATGTGGGGGAGAGAAAGGTGATGCTCACCTCAAAGACATGCTAGGTACACCACTGTATGTTTATACTGAGTAGAAAATATGACATTTCTCACCATTTGATACCAGCTTAAGCAGAGCCATCTGACTGATAAAGAAAGAGAAAAGCTGTCTTTAGGGTTCTAGATACAACATGAATTGGGATCCTAAAGCAATGGTTGCCTAGGGAAGGTTTCTGGCTAGGAAGATTAAGAATCTGCTAGCTCAGCAAAAACCTCAGCTGCAAGATTAGGTTAAATCTATCAGAATGTTACTTTGAAGTTTTCACTTATTTCATATAATAATTTTATTTAAAATTAAGAATGTTTCTGTTATGCAAAATATGCAACAGAATAAAAAGATAGTCTATTTTTCTCTGAAAAATCTGACTTTATGCAACATAAGGCTGTAATCTAGCATCAATATTATCTTTGTGGTTATTCACCTTAATGAAAGATAATTTACAAAAAAAGGGAATGCTGAGATTTATGAGGACTACTTTGGCATAGATAAATGTAAAATTTCATGAAATATTACTTAACCTGAAAGAGTAGATAAATAGGAAAGTGTACTCCTTGGAAAGTGTACTCCTTAGAATTCTTCCCTTTTACAATGATAGAAACACAGCTCACATTTGAAAAATTAATCACATATTAATTAATTTATTAATAAATAATAATTAATTAACATTTAGTTAATTACATATTTATCTATTTAATTAATTATATACAATTACATATATTTACATATATATATATATATTCTACAATCTTCTCCATATTAGAAGAATAGATAAATAATCAAGCTGCTTTTAACTGAATCATCACAGATCACTGTGCCTGAAAATCCCAACCAAAAGGATGACTCTTAACCTCACTAGGCTGTCGTCAGGGGCCCATCCTGTACAAATGGGTGAGAGAAAACTAATAGACTGCTAATGAGCTAGAATTATTTGGGTTTGTCAGTTTTTGCTATGATAATCTGACTATGGGACAATATAGAACAAAATCTGTATAAATATATTTAACTAAATAGAATACCTAAGATGACTCACAATGAATAAACAAATTATTCAGATATATTGAGTATTTTTTTATTTTTAGAGAGATTTATAATATTGATGTTTATGGTGACTTCCTCTAGTTTATCACTTTAAGGTTACTTGAAGTATTTTTGTAAAGTATAAGTCAATTGAAATTGTTCTTATTGAAATAGTTCCATCAAATGCTAGGGAACTCTCCTAATATTTCCCTGTTAATCTTTCCTTTGGGTTTTGCCTGTGGCAGTGTGCACAGATCTGTTAGGCATATCCGAAACAAATGCCAGCTCACTGACTTTATTTCTTTCCTCAAGTCAGTTTCCTTAATGTCAGTTTTGTTTTCTATAAAATCTGATCTACAATTTTAATAATGGTAATATTACCTATATCATAAGATTGAGACAATAACAGTAGATATTGCTTGTTTGGTACCAATGTAATATGTGTTACTTTTAGGTATTGGTATTCTAATGAGCCCTATTCTTAAAGCTGCATCTAAACCATCATAAACACATTTTGAAGATATAAAACATATGTTTATTTTTAATTTCACCATTTTATTAATACTTCAACACAGTACCTTCGTGGTTACAAGAATTTTTGTATCCATGCACTAATTTATATTATTCTTCCCAAAATTCCATGAGACAAGTCATTCAGGAAACTAGGATAGATTAAATTTGAGTAAATTTTCACATAATCATTTGGTTCTAAAAAGACCTATGCTTTTGTAACCCCATGGCTTTGTCATTCAAGGTTTTTAAGAGTTCTGCATGTTCTCTGAAATAAGACAATGCAGTGGTTTAAGTATCATCAATCCTGTTCAGGAATACAAGAATATCACATTATATAACAAGGTAAACCTCTTTTTAATGTTTCTATTTTTCTTCAAATGTGTTATATTTGTTGTTGTTATTGTTCAGCTGTTATGTCTTGTCCAACTTTGTGTGACCCCATGAACTGCAGTGCACCAGGCTTCCCTTTCCTTCACTATTATCTGGAGTTTGCTCAAATTCATGTCCATTGAGTCGGTGATACTATCTAACCATCTCATCCTCTGCCACCCACTTCTCCTTTTGCCTTCAATCTTTCCAGGCAACAGAGTCATTTCCAATGACTTAGCTCTTCTATCTGGTGGCCAAATTGTTGGAGCTTCAGTTTCAGCAACAGTCCTTCCAATGAATGCTCAAGGTTGATTTCTTTTAGGACTGACTTATTTGATCTCTTTGCAAACCAAGAGACTCAAGAGTCTTCTATGGCACTAAAATTAGAAAACCTAAAATATGATGCTATTGAAGTGCTGCACTCAATATGCAAGCAAATTTGGAAAACTCAACAGTGGCCACAGGACTGGACAAGGTCAATTTTTATTCTAATCCCAAAGAAGGGAAATGCCAAAGAATTTTCAAACTACTCCACAATTGCACTCATCTCACATACTAGCAAAGTAATGCTCACAGTCCTTCAAGTTAGGCTTCAACAGTACATGAACCAAGAACTTCTAGATGTACAAGCTAGATTTAAAAAAAGGCAGAGGAACCAGAGATCAAATTGCCAACACCTGTTGGATCATAGAAAAAACAAGAGAATTCCAGAAAAACATCTCTGCTTCATTGACTACACTAAAGCCTTTGACTGTGTGGATAACAACAAATAGTGGAAAACTCTTAACATGATAGGTATACTAGACCACCTTACCTGCCTCCTGAGAAACCTGTATGCAGGTCAAGAAGCTACAGCTAGATTTGGACATGGAACAACGAACTGGTTCCAAATTGGGAAATGAGTAGATAAAGGCTGTATATTGTCACCCTGCTTACTTAACTTATATGCAGAGTACATCAGGGGAAATGCTGGGCAGTCAACAAAAGAGTCCAAAATGCAGTACTTGGGTGCAAACTCAAAACTGACAGAATGATCTCTGTTTGTTTCCAAGGTAAATCATTCAGTATTACAGTTATGCAAGTCTATGCCCCAACCGGCAATGCCAAAGAAGCTGAAGTTGAATGGTTCTATGAAGATCTACAAGACCTTCTAGAACTAACAATCAAAAAAGATGTCCTTTTCATTATAGGGGACTGGAATGCAAAAGTAGGAAGTCAAGAAATACCTGGAGTAACAGGAAAATTTGGCCTTGGAGGTCAAAATGAAGCGGGTCAAAGGCTAACAGAGTTTTGCAAGAGAATGCACTGGTCATAGCAAACAACCTCTTCAACAACACAAGAGAAAACTCTACACATGGACATCACCAGATG
>NW_011495034.1:683305-702291 GCF_000754665.1 Bison bison bison | reverse complement strand
TTTCTTCAAGAAAATTAGAGACACCAAGGGAATATTTCATGCAAAGAGGGGCACAATAAAGGACAGAAATGACATGGACCTAACAGAAACAGAAGAT
Organism: Bison bison bison; assembly: GCF_000754665.1. Classification (NCBI taxonomy): domain Eukaryota; kingdom Metazoa; phylum Chordata; class Mammalia; order Artiodactyla; family Bovidae; genus Bison; species Bison bison. The sequence continues at coordinate 702,194 of NW_011495034.1, read as the reverse complement.
ATTAAGAAGACGTGGCTAGAATACACAGAAGAACTATACAAAAAAGATCTTCATGACCCAGATAACCATGTTGGTGTGATCACCCATCTAGAGCCAGACATCCTGGAATGCAAAGTCAAGTGGGCCTTAAAAAGCATCACTATGAACAAAGCTAGAGGAGGTGATGGAATTAATAATTCCAGTACAGTTATTTCAAATCCTAAAAGATGATGCTGTGAAAGTGTTGCACTTAATATGCCAGGACATTTGGAAAACTCCACAGTGGCCATAGGACTGAAAAAGGTCAGTTTTCATTTCAATCCCAAAGAAAGGCAATGCCAAAGAATGATCAAACTACAGCGCAATTGCACTCATCTCACAAACTAGCAGAGTAAGGCTGAAAATTCTCCAAGCCAGGCTTCAACAGTATGTGAACCGTGAACTTCCAGATGTTCAAGCAGGATTTAGAAAATGCAGAAAACCAGAGATCAAGTTGCCAAAATCCACTGGATCATCGAAAAAGCAATAGAATTACAGAAAAAAAATGTCTGCTTCATTGACTACACCAAAGCCTTTGACTGTGTGGATCACAACAAACTGTGGAAAATTCAAGAGATGAGAATAGCAGACCATCTTACGTGACTCCTGAGAAATCTCTATGCAGGTCAAGAAGCAACAGTTAGAACTGTACATGGAACAACAGATTGGTTCCAAATCAGGAAAGGAGTACGTCAAGGCTGTATATTGTCACCCTGCTTATTTCAATTATATGCAGAGTACATCATGTGAAATGCCAGGCTAGATGAAGCACAAGATTGAATCAAGATTGCCATGAGAAATACCAATACCCTCATATATGCAGATGATACCACCTTTATGGCAGAAAAGAGAGTCTCCTGATGAAAGTGAAGAGGAGAGTGAAAAAGCTTGTTAAAACTCAACATTTAAAATACTAAGATCATGGCATCTGGTCCCATCACTTCATGGCAAATAGATGGGGAAACAATGGAAACAGCGACAGACTTTATTTTGGGGGGCTCCAAAATCACTGCAGATGACTATACCTCCAAAATCACTGCAGGTGACTACAACCATGAAATGAAAAAGAGGCTTGTTCCTTGAAAGAAAAGAAAGTTATGACCAACCTAGACAGCACATCACAAAGCAGAGACATCACTTTGCTGAAAAAGGTTAATATAGTCAAAGCCAAGGTTTTTCCAGTAGTCATGTATGGATGTGACTGTTGCACCATAAAGAAGGCTGAGCACCAAAGAATTGCTGCCTTTGAACTGTGGTGTTGGAGAAGATTCTTGAGAGTCCCTTGGACTGCAAGGAGATCCAACCAGTCAGTCCTAAAGGAAATTAACCCTGAATATTCATGGGAAGGATTGATGCTGAAGCTGAAGCTTCAATACTTTGACCACCTGATACAAAGATTCTGATGCTGGGAAATATCGAAAGCAGGAGGAGAAGGGGATGACAGAGGACAAGATGGTTGGATGGCATCAGTGACTCAATGGACATTAATTTGAGCAAACTCTGGGAAACGGTGAACAACAGGGAAGACTGGCATGCCCATGGGGTTGCAAATATTTGGTCATGACTGAGAGATGAACAACAATATGGACCTTTGTAGGCAAAGTGATGTTTCTGCTCTTTAATATGCTGTCTAAGCTTGTCATAGCTTCCCCTTCATGGATCACAATCTTGCCATGGCAAAGATGAAGCTATAGCTTCAATCTTGCATAGCTCAATGAAACTGTAAGCCATGCATGTAGAGTCACCCAAGATGGACTAGTCATAGTGAAGAATTCTGACAAAATGTGGTCTACTGGAGGTGGGACTGGCAAACCACTCCAGTATTCTTGCTGACGGAATCCCATAAACATTATGAAAAGGCATAAAGATATGACTCAGAAGGATGAGCCTCCCAGGACAAAAGGTGTCCAATCTGCTACTGGGGACACTCATTCTCATCTCATTCAGTGTAGCATGAGAATATTTTTACCCTATATTATCTTTAGCATTATCTGTAAATGTTAGAACTACGTTAGCATTTAACTTAAATTTTAAACTCATTTTGGGAGATACAATAAGTTTAAGCTTTAACATAATTAAATTCATAACTACATGTTGACTCTTTTGTAAAGCAAGTGACAGGTATTGTGAAAGAAATAGTACTGACTAAAACATATCTCGAAGAAAAAATTAGTGACAAAGAATAATACAGAAAGAGATTATTTTAAATAGCAGACTCTTGAGAAGTATTACAGAGGAAGTAGTGTGAGTTAGTTATTGAACTACAAGTTCAGTTCAGTCACTCAGTCATGTCCGACTCTGCGACCTCATGGACTGTAGCACGCCAGGCCTCTCTGCCCATCACCAACTCCCAGAGTTTACTCAAACTCATGTCCATTGCAGTGATGCCATCCAACCATCTCATCGTCTGTCATCCCCTTCTCCTCCCACCTTCAATCTTTCCCAGGATCAGGGTCTTTTCAGATGAGTCAGTTCTTTGCATCAAGTGGCCTAAGTATTGGAGTTTCAGCTTCAACATCAGTCCTTCCAATGAATATTCAGGACTGATTTCCTTTAGGATGGACTGGTTGGATCTTCTTGCAGTGCAAGGGACTCTCAAGAGTCTTCTCCAACACCACAGTTCAAAAGCATCAATTCTTCAGTGCTCAGCTTTCTTTATAGTCCAACACTCACATCCATACATGACTACTGGAAAAACCATAGCCTTGACTAGATGGACCTTTGTTGGCAAGGTAATGTCTCTGCTTTTTAATATACTGTCTAGGTTGGTCATAACTTTTCTTCCAAGGAGCAAGCATCTTTTAATTTCATGGCTGCAGTCACCATTTGTAGTGATTTTGGAGCCCAAGAAAATAAAGTATCTCACTGTTACTCTGTTTCCCCATCTATTATTTGCCATGAAGTGATGGGACCAGATGCCATGATCTTCGTCTTCTGAATGTTGAGTTTTAAGCCAACTTTTTCACTTTCCTCTTTCACTTTCATCAAGAGGCTTTTTAGTTTGTCTTCACTTTATGCCATAAAGTGGTGTCATCTGCGTATCTGAGGTTATTGATATTTCTCCTGGCAATCTTGATTCCAGCTTGTGCTTCTTCCAGCCCAGCATTTCTCATGATGTACTCTGCATATAAGTTAAATAAGCAGGGTGACAATATACAACCTTGACATACTCCTTTCCTTGTTTGGAACTACAAGAGGGGAATTCATTTATTCACTTCTTTATTGATCAAATATTGATTAACATCTATTATATTTATTTTCTTATTTATTCATTCAATAAATATTTATTGAGTATGTCATAATATTCTTGCAGACAGCATATAGTTGAATCTCTTTTATCCATTCAGCCATTCTATCTTTTCATTGGATAATTTAATCCATTTATATTTACTTCTTGATAGGTACGGACTTACTGTTGCTGTTCTGCTAATTGTTTTCTGACTGTTTTATAGACCTTTTTCCCCCCTTGCTTCTTATCTCACTATCTTCTTTGGTGATTGGATCATTTAATATAGAAGTATGTTGTGATTCCTTTACCATAATTTTTTCTGTGCTCCTGCAAGTTTTTCTTTTGTAGTTACCGTGACGCTTACATAAACTACCTTATTTATAACATTATATTTTAACCTGCTGGCATCTTGACTTTAATAGCACATCTAAACTGTATACTTTCGTCTTTACCTCCTTTACATTCTAGGTTATCGATATTAAGTTTACATATTTTATGGTTATATAAATGTTATATACAATACATGGTTATTATATACATGCATTATATACAATACATGTGTATACATGGTTATATACAATAACCAATTATTGCAGTTATGTTTTTAAATATTTTTACATTTAAACTAGAGTTATATATTATAGACTAGTGAATTATGCATTGCCATTATAAATTCAGAGAATCTGACTTACGTGTTTACTATGACCAATGAATTTCACATATGCATTCATATGCTTTTATAATGTTAATTAGTCTCATTTTATTTCCATTTGAAGAATGTCCTTTAATATTTCTTAGCAGGTCTAGTGTTGTTGAACTTTCTCAGGTTTTGGTTGTTTAGAAAAGTATTTATCTCTCTTTTATTTCTGAAAGACAGCTTTGACAGGTAGAATATTCTTAATTGAATTTTTTTCTTTCAATATTTTGAATATATGACCCCACTCACCCGGCCTGTGAAGTGTCTATTGAGAAATCTGCCAGTATTCCCTTTGGGGTTTTCCTGCAGGTGACAAGTCACTTGTCTCTTGCTGCTTTCAAAATTCTCTCTTTGTCTTTGACTTTTGACAGTTTAATTACAATGTATCCTGGTGTAGCCCTTTTCCAATTCAACCAGTTTGAAGCCCTTTGGGCTTCCCTGGTGGTTCAGATGGTAAAGAATCCACCTGTAATGTGGGAGACCTGGGTTCAATCTCTGGGTTGGGAAGATCTTCTGGAGAAGGAAACTGGCTACCCACTCCAGTATTTTAGCCTGCTGAATTTCATGGACCAAGGAGCCTGGCACGCTATGGTCCATGGGGTCACAAAGAGTCGGACATGACTGAGCGACCTTCACTTTCACTTTTCAGGCTTCATGAATCTGGATATCCATTTTTATTCCCAAGTTTAAGAAGTTTTCAGGCATTATTGCTTTAAATAAAAGTTCTGTCTTTTTCCTATTGGCTTGATACTCTGTCCAGTTAATCAGTAGGCTGGGCTGCATGGTTGCCAAGATACTCTGGTCAGGCTTCCCAGTCAGGTGGAGTTGGATGCTATATTCAACAGCTGGGTGGGGAGGCAAATTTGCTTCTCTGCCCAACCAAGCACATAAAATGGGCTCCATCATCGTCATAACTCAATGGCTAAGGACCTGAATTAGGCAGAACTGTCCATTAAGCTCCCTGGCTTGTTTGGGCTACCAATGCATTTCTGCAGGAAACAAAAATCTTTGGCTCTGAGAGGATGGAAATTCAGATTCATGTCCCAAATTAAAAGCCTGGATTCCCAAGACTGTGGAGCAATGGTAGTCCTCATACACTGTTGGAGAGAGTATACATTTGTGCAATCATTTTGGAAACCTCTTTAGCATTAACTAAAAAGCCAGTCATGTTCATCTCTGTGATGGAGTATGACCCCAACTAGATATTTACTCTAGGGAATATCTTGCTAATGTGCATAATGGGGATATACAAAATAATGTTGGCAGCCACACTGTAGGTCATAGCCCCTTGCTTAAAGCACAAATGCCCATCATTGGTAAAATGAATACATAAATTTTTATCCATGTAATGTCCTGATCCCTTTTTTATTGATGTCAGATAACCAGATGTTGATAGGTGTCAGTAGCAATAGCAGTCTTCCACCATACAAAATATCATTACAAATGAACTGGATTTTCTGAAATAAAAAACAAACAAACAGTAAAAGCATTTGTTAGGTGTTATCACACTGTTTAAGTGCAAGTAAGGCACCAAAATTCTTAAGTCCTTTGATCTCTTTTCACAATCATTAAACAGTCTACATGTTGGAAAATGAGAGTCAATGAAACTTTCTTTTTCATCAGAATCAGTACTCCTATTCCTTGCAGTAACAGCCCTGTGAAAGAATGCTGTTTTAGTAAAAGATGACAATTTAAGAACTTGGGGAAACCTTTTAAAGGGAATATTGACAGTTTGTAATGTAATCCTTTTAGCAGAAGACATCAACATTTTAAAGCTGATTACATAAAATAAAATTTGAATCTGAACTTCTCATCTTCCTAGAGATAATGAGTACATAAATTTCTCTATTTAAATGCATTTATTGATACTTCTGATCTAATCATATTATCTCACTTCAATAACAATTTCTATAATATCTTTGACTATAAAGTCACATATTGGAGAAGGGAATGACCACCCATCCCAGTATTCTTGCCTGGAGAATTCAATGGACAGAGGAGCCTGCCGAACTGCAGTCCCTGGGGTCACAAAGAGTTGGACACAACTGAGCGACTAACACACACACACACACAGTCACAGACTCTTAAAGATAAAACATGGCACTATTTACACAGTTATGATTGGGTGTTTCTTTTAATCAACAGAGCCCATAGACTTTAACCCATTCATTAAGTCTCTGTACCTATTTTTTCCCCTCACAGGCTCTTTAACTCCTACTTTTCCCCCTAAAATTATCTGTGTCTTCTTTGGTTCACTTCTGTCTCTGTAAAGAACTTAGATTCAACAGTCTATAACTTCAAACACACTCAGTTCAAGATATTTATTTCACTAATTTACCTTATTGTACATGCCTGACATCTGTCTGGCAAAATCACAAACCTTCTTCAATCCAGGTTTCTGTCATTCTGAACACTGCTAGGGAAAACACTCCACCCAGTACACCGGAGCCACTGGAAATGATTAGTCTCCCACTTTGACTGGGTCCTCAGGGCTGCTCAGTGATACATTTATGTTTTCCTAGCAAGGCCTTTCTCAGCTCCCCAAAGTGACAATTTCAGATCCCCCCATCTCCAAACTCTGACGCTTATGACTTCCACTTCATGCAGAGCATATAATCTTGGCTCTAATAACTGACCAGGGCTGGGGGCTTCCCAGGTGGTACTACTGATAAAGAATCTGCCTGCCAATGCAGAAGATGCAAGAGATGAGAGTTCTATCCCTGGGTCGGGAAGCTCTCTTGGCGGAGGAAATGGCTACCCACTCCAGTTCTCTTGCCTGGAAAATTCCATGGACAGAGGAGCCTGGCAGGCTACAGTCCATGGGGTCACAGAAGAGTCAGACACAACTGAGTGACTGAGCCCAAAATTGACAGAGACAGAGGAAGATATCAGGTTAGAATCCTCTCAACGTCTTTCAGTTACAGTCACCAAATTACCTTTACCACGACCTCTCTACCTTCGTTCCTTCTTTTTGGCCCCTTTGCAAGGAAAGTAGAATGACTCCTCTTGTTCAAATGGGACTCCCTGTGCTCTGGTTCCTGACTACTCCATCTATTTTGGTAAATTAATTCACTCAATTGCCAAATCTGCCACCACCACTCATTGTTTTTGTACCTCCAGATTTTTTGTTGTAATAGATCTTTCTCTTGAGTATTTAAGGATAATCATCTTTTAAAAATATCTCTTGTTTTTCATTCCCACCCTCTTCCAGCTGTTAGTAACTTGAGAGTCCATTGAGGGTAACATTACATGGAATAGTCCTCTACATTCTTTGATTCTCCAGCTCCTACTCTTCATCTCATTTTTGTCATCATTCTTTGCTCTTCTATTCAGACTTTCTTCCTCTCTCGTTATCCTGAACATAAGCTTCATGTCCTCCTGCCCTTGATTATTTTCTTTCTATCCATTCTATACACTGTTCCCACATAATCTCTTTTTTCAGTAGCCATTTAAATAGAAAGTGAAAGTGAAGTCGCTCAGTCATGTCCGAATCTTTGTGACCCCATGGACTGTAGCCTACCACTCTCCTCCATCCATGTGATTTTCCAGGGAAGAGTACTGGAGTGGGTTGACATTTCCTTCTCCAGAGAATATTCCCGACCCCGGGATTGAACCCGGGCCTCCGTCTGAGCCACCATGGAAGTCCAAAAGATTACTCCCAAATCCTCAACCTATATAAACCTATATAAACCTATATAAATGTATATAAAGACATCTCACATTTTTCTAGATCTCTACATTCAGAAGACCAAGGACACTTCAGATTCAATCTGTTCAAAACAGAGTATCTGCTCCAGAAAAGCTGAGTTTTTCCTTTTCTTCCCGGGAATGGGTATCACGTGTGTGAAAGTGAAAGACAGTGGAAGTGTTTAGTTACTCAGTTGCATCCAACTCTTTGTGACCCCATGGACTTTAGCCTGCCAGCTTCCTCTGTCCATGGGATTCTCCAGGCAAGAATACTGGAGTACGTTGCCACACCCTCCTCCAGGGGATCTTCCCAACCCAGGGATCAAACAAGCGTCTCTTATGTCTCCAGCATTGGCAGGTGGGTTCTTTACCACTAGCACCGCCTGGGAAGCCCCTATGGGTACCACACTAGCCAGTAATCCAGGCAGGAAAATACTCTTAATCCCTACAACCATTTACTAGTACAGTCACTGCAGTTTTCTGCCAGGATTATGATAATGCCCTTGGTTGGTCTTTATGCATTTATTATGCATATTCTTAAGATGTTCACCCTAAAACCAGAGTCATCCTCTAAAGAGAACATCTACTCTCATCACACCCATGACTGAAACTCTTAAATGGCTCTCCATTGATCCCTATATAAACCCAATTCTTTATCAGAGTTCACAAAGTCCTGAATGATGTGATTCAGGCAGGAAGGTTGGCTTCCTCTCACATTACCTTCTCTATGGTGAAGCTGAAACTTCAGTCCTTTGGACACCTGATGTGAAGAGCCAACTCACTGGAAAAGACCCTGATGCTGGGAAAGATTGAAGGCAAAATGAGAAGAGGGCAACAGAGGATGAGATGGTTGGATGGCATCATTGACTCAACAGACATGAGTTTGAGCAAGTTCCAGGAGATGGTGAAGAACAGGGAAGCCTGGCATGCTGCAGTCCATGGGGTCACAAAGAGTTGGACATGACTGAGAGACTGAGCAAGAACAACAGAGTCAACAAAAAATTTTTAATTTCTAAGGTATAAAATGTGTCCTCTTACCTCTGGAGCTTTCTACACTATTCTTCTGGATTTAGTAAGTTTTCCTCTGTGACCCACAGAAAACCAGACTTCTCCTCTAAAAGCACATATTGCATTGCGGAATTGCATATTTTCTTGCCTGTGGTCTCTAATACGGTTCCTGGAATAAAAGCTGGGCAAAGCTTGTTTAACTTTATATTCCTAGCATCTAGCAAAGTGCTGGAGATAGTTAAGGCAACTCATTATAAATGACATCTAATTTCATTGTAAAATGAAATCTAACCTGACTGGTTCTTTCTACTACACCATATTCCTGAGCTAAATGCACATATTAAGTGTTAAATGATTGTTGAATGCATGCTTATTGAAAATTCGTTTTCCTAGTTCAACTCTGATTGAAATAATTTAAATTTCCCCTCTGTTTCTTTCTTGTTTTTATTTGCTAGGAATATTAGCTTAATTTCAGGTTAGGATCATATGTTTCTCCATCCTCAATTCAAACACTGCCAGATGCTTCATGCTCTTCTTTCCTGTGACCACAAAAAAAAAAAAAAAAACCAAAAAAAAACTAGATATACCTTGTCATGTCAAAAATCTGTGTAGTCAAATGTGAGTTTTTCTGTTTAACCATGTCTATTAATTCACAGACTATTAGTTTTTCATGCTGTTGTTAATTTACTTATATCCAAGTTCTGCACCTGATTTAATTAGAAAATAAACTACTTGGATTAATCTGAAGAAAGGAGATCAGAGACCATAAAACTCCTGAGCTTTTCTTTACAATACTGTGAATTTCTTGAAAACAAAAACTATGTGTTATGTATCTTTATATCCTTGGGACCCAAGGTTCATTAGGCCTATAACAGTTGTTAAATAAATGTTTGTTGAGTGAATATCAGTTTAATGTTCTTGAATTTTGACCATATTTTGTTCCTGGCAAGTTATGTGATACTAATCAAGTCATCTTCCAAATGAAAGACTCTTTCGTTTTCCAAGTTCTAAACTCTAAAATTCTGTTTTTAAAAATTCTCTACAATAGGACCCTCCCTGCTTTACATTTTAACATTCTCTCTCTTTGTAGAGCACCATTGAAGACTTGCACATCAAACAAGAGTTGCAGTAAAATTAATCTATTAAAATTTAACCATGAGTTAACTTAGAAAGCTTTTTTTCTGACTAAAATTTAATCTTTGTGGGATAGAGTTATTGTACTGGAAGATAATGATGATGGTGGTGATTTGCACTGGCTTATTGATTGTGATGATTTCATGTGATTTTATGATATTTGGTGAGAAACTTAACACATTTAAAAACAGAAAAATTGAATACTGAAGTTTTCATATGCAACATGTGTAAAATATCCAAATCTTCACTTTATAGTACAACTTAATTTGGAAAAAACGTATTTTCTCACATACAGTATAACAATATAAGTGACTCTGAATTATTGCATTTATTTTAGGTAGACATTTGTTTTGTAGCTTATTCCAAGAGTAGAAGGATATACCCATGGGAAATACCTTCTGTTGTTGGCAAGGAAACAAAATCACCAAGGTGCTAGTTTACACTTGTGGGCTTGAAGAAATGGTAGGGACATTCATATTGTGAAGAATCCCTAGAGTAACCATGGATATACTGAATATACAGACAACCACAGAGTTGTTAGGTGTGTTTGATGGAAAATGCATCTTCATGTCGTTTCTATGGCAATCATAAATAAATCTAGCTACTCAGAATCAACACAGCAGCTGCACATACAAACAGATATGTTCAGCAAAATCCAGAGAGTTTTAGTGTACATCAGCAGTTTGGCTCTCGGCGTGCTTGTTTACAATAACAGAGTGAGCGGTTGGGTGACACTTACTTCCTGTGTCAACTCCCAAAGTTTCATTTTAGACTTGGCTTTGCTCATGTTCAATACATTTTTGAAGAGAGAAGTGATGAGTTTCATTTTCCAAGTAGAAAGACTGGCTGAATAATGTCTCTATCAGTGCAAGAAATAGTTTAAAAAAAAAAAAAAAAGGGAATTGGGTTCCTTGGAAAAAAAGGTAATTTGTTCAGTACTCATTTCATTCAACAACAACAAAGCAACTTATTACTATCTTGTTAGTATAATATATGTTATATATATATCATATAATTTTATGCTATTAATAATAATATGCATAACAATACATAATTATTATGCTATTATATTATGCTATTTAATATAAACATTAAAGCTATTATCTTATTTAGTCCTCCCCAAACCCTAAGAATTAGGTGGTTTTGTTACTCCATTTCACAGAGAAGGAATAGACACAGAGCAGTTAAATTATTTGTCCAGATCACACAGATAGAGGAAAAGCTGGAATTTGAACCAAGCAAGCCTTTATTATTTTTGATTGAGAAAGTTTTTTCTAAGTGATATACAAAAACTAATGCCAGAAAACAAAAGATTATACATTTTTTAAAAGTCTTTTTTTTAAGTTTATGTAATTAAATAAAAAACAGTAGAGTTAAGGAAAGCAATAAACTGGGAACAAATATTTGCAGCTCACAACGAAGCATTATCTTCCTAATACATAGAGAGTTACTTATAAGTCACTACTAGAAAGATCACACGTTCAGTGGAAAAATAGGCAATAGATACAGAGCATGTAGAAAAGGAAATACACTTAGCTTTTAAATATATGAAAGAATGCAAATATCACTCTCAATAAGGAGGAATGTAATTTAAACAACAATACCAAAATTGTTCTCACTTCTCAGATTGGCAACGGTCAAAAAGTGATAACAACATGAATTGACAAAGGTGTGTGAAAAAAGGCACTGTATATTACTGGTGATACTATAAATGGGTACAAACCATATGAAGGATAATTTGGGAATAAACATCAAAATTACAAATTCTCTAACTCTGTGACCCAGCGGTTCTCCTCTAGGAAATTATAGCAAACATAAACACATCTGAAATGAAGTGTAAAGAAATTTCTTGCTGCAGTAATAGAAAAATCCTGGAAAAGCTTGAATGCCTATCAATAGCGGACTGGTTAGGTGCACTGCTATAGAAAATGAGATGGTATATTTGCTACTTTGTAAGCCTAAACTCTGCATGCTGGCATTTCAGTCCTGTCTGACTCTTTGCCACCCTATGGACTGTAGCCTGCTGGTCTCCTCTCTCCATGGGATTCTTCAGGCAAGAACACTGGAGTGGGTTGCTGTGTCCTCCTCCAGGGAATCTTCCCAACCCAGGAATCGAACCTGCTTCTCTTCCATTTCCTTCATTGGCAGACTGGTTATTTACCATTAGCGCCACCTGGGAAGCCCTTGTAAACCTTAAGGAATCCTCATTCCTGGTGTTCAGCTCAGTTCAGTCATTCACTCATGTCTGACTCTTTGCAACCCCATGGACTGCAGCACGCCAGGCTTCTCTGTCTGTTCCTGGTGTTAACGAGAACCTAAGGCTGGGTACCTTGACCTCATTCATGTTGTTTCCTCATTAGCCACATGATTTCCTGCTTCTTATGAGACAAGAACCTCCATCCATGTGACCAGGCCTAGGTACTCTGTGCATTAGTTTTCCTCAGAAGATTCATCACCTCTTAAGTTGAAGACAGCTTCATGGATGTGGAGAAAGCATGCACACATTCTTGAAATAGTGTTACAGATGCAACCCGTACCCCAGGTTCACCACTTAACAAATAGGACCACAGTGTCTTTAAGACACTGGGTACCATACATCTCCATTATAATTTTTCTTCCTGAATGCAAACATTCAGACCTTTTAAATCTAGGATGCTAGCTCTTTCCTTTAAGAGTATTATTTTAGCTTCCATTTTAAATGTGTAGGATATATTGATTTTATATATCCATGTGTTCAATAAACGTGTATTACACATTAGAATACAGCATAAATTGGGGCATACAAGGAAGAATGACACGGAGGTTCCAGGCTCAATGACTAAACAGTCCAACAGGAAGCAGAGATAGGACAGTAAGTGCCATAATCTAGGTGGCCCAGGACAGTGGGAAAGAGTATCTAATTTAGCTTAGCAAGTGGAGGGAGGTGGGACCCTCAAGGTTTTGGAGACAAAGTGAAAGTTGAGCAGGAATTGGGAGCAGGAAGGTAAGTGGATAAAAGAGAGAGATTCAAGTGGACTTTCCAAGATAATTTCATACAAATGACTTAACAGAATGTTTAAAGGGCTGAGAGATTTTTTTGTTACTTAAAGTTCACGAGATGATGATATGTTATCAGCTCAGTAATTTTAGACCTGGAGAACATTCCCATTGGAGCAAAATGAAACCTTTGTTCTTTTTAGAACATAATACCATGTTTGTTGATTCTGTGTCTCTGTCCTTTTTTTAAAACTGATGACAACCATGAATAAGTTCTCTTGCTGAAACTACATTATCAATTTTATGGAGACAGAAATGTAATTACTGAAGATGGATTTTAGCCAGGCCACCTGAATTAATAACCAGCCCGAATCTTCTTGCTCTAGGAGAGAGTGGAACAGAACTGTTTATTGACCACAAATGGTCATGACCTTTGCTATCTTCCGCACTCAAAATACCACAGGAGGAAATCATCTAAAACACCATGACATTTAAACCAAGTGAGAAATACGTGTATAAAATTTATGAGGACAAACTAATGATTTTCTTAATTTGCACTATTATTTGGGGGGTTGCCATGATTTTATACCTATTTTAAAATATACCTCCAGAAAAAAACACTACAAAATTCTCTTTTTTGCCATATTACCACTAACTTTAATCCAGTTTTGCCCCCCCAGGAAAATTTATCTCCTTCTGGTTTTTATGACTTTTTATTCCAAGTAGAAGTAAAAGAGAAAAGACCCAAATTCTCACTTTGCAGTCATATATATTGGCTATTCAATCTTGGCTGCAGAAATACATTCTCAATAAGTATATTCAGCCAATGGTCTATTCATAGTTTTGATTATATTTGCTATAACTAAAGCCAAAATATCCAAGGTGAATGTCCTCTAGGACTTAGCTCCACTTTGATTGCAACAATAGAAATATAATTCAAAGTAACTCAAGTGATTACTAAAGTAATCATGGTTCACATTACTAAACCATTACAAGAACAAAGAGTAGCTGGACTTGAGGAGTAAAACCCAGAAATTCAAATGTTACCAGGACTTTTTCTCAGTCTCTCATTTCTATTTTCTTTTGTGTTTCAGCTTTGTCATTCAGCCTGGCACCTCCATGTGGTTGAGACTGGGTCCATAGATGGAAAATATTTATATTTGTTTAGAAATATACCAAGAAAGGATATTGATAAGCCTAAATTAACTCACAACTATCCTAATACTAAATCAGAAGGCTAGGACTAAAAGAGACAGGGAAAAATAATTTCCACAGAAAAGCAGATGCTGTTGCTATGAGAAGCAAGCGTAACTGGGCAGGCAAAACTGTCAACAGTCTTTATGAGTGTTAACACATCAAAATTACATTTGTTCAAGCTGTAAAAATAATTCTCAAGGAGTATTTGGTTTTCATTTTTATACAGAAAATATCAGTAGGGCAGCAGAGTCGCTTGAGGACAGATGTATTATTAAGGGCAAAGTCTGTTGATTTGTTGTTTATTGAGGAATATTAACTCCCCTGCAAAGCATAATAGTGTGTATTAGTGTGAACATCAAAACACTTCAGAAAACCGTAAGCTGTATTCACATTCTCAGTCTTCTGGTAGTTATTATACTTGAAAGTAAACACATTTGAAAATAAATATACAAGAAAGAATAAAATTTTTGGAAAAAGAACTGATTTTAAAACAAAGCTCTTTATAATGAGTCATTCTTTGTGAAGTTCCTTCTACCCCCAAAAATCAGTTTTATAAACCAATATGACAATGCTTTATTTGCTGGGGGAAGTTAATTCAACATATATTCATTTTTATTGAATAAGTATTTATTGGCTGCCTTCTTATTAGTAAATTACTCTGTTTGAGGACAGCAGGTATATTCAAATATCTCAAATTTCCAGCCTTGAGGAACCTTAGGGGACAGTAAAACATAATCAAAAAGAGTTATAATTTTAAAAGGTAAAAAAAAAAAAATTATCAACCAAATAATATGGAAATTTGGGTCAGTTGAAATTTAAAAGAGAACAAAGAAAAGAAACACATTTTCAGGTAAAAGGATAGAGATAGAGGATGACTTTCACAGATAAATTATATCCCAATTTTCTGTCCACAGTCATTTTTATTGTTATAAATCTCTTTATATTTAACATTGGAGGAATTGCCCTGCAAAGCAGAAGATGGATTTGTAGGCAAAGTTTAGGCACCCAAGCCATATTTGACAGTCCAGTTGTTCATCTTTCTCTTTAACTTCCACTCATCTGGTGGTGAGGAGCAAGGGTGGGAATATTTTCTAAACATACATGAAATGCATATTCTTAACTTTCAGGTTTAATGTACACAAGCACACATATGAATGTAAATATGCATTAGCATTCATTCTTGAAGTAACTACTGAGAAAAGTACTGCATTCACTCATTCATTTATTCATTCAACAAATACTTAATGAAATTTCAGGATATGCTCATAAAAAAGATCAAGTTCCTGCTTTCATTAAGATTACAATATTGTGAGGGATAATAGTTCCATATGGATGACATACAATAAGTAAATGCAATAAAATAAATTCAACTGGGAAGAGTCCCAATTCAAAAGTCCTTTGAAAAAGATAAAATGCAGTAAAGGGATAAAGAATAGCAGAAAAAGAAGACTCTAAGATGGACCATATAAATGACTTCAGGATGAAACAGAAGAAAAGAGAATACCATGTATGTGCAATGTAATATAAGAGGCTATACTAGTTGCTGAAATGTACAAAAATAAGTATTTTGCTTGATCTTTACTGTAGCAACCAGAATTTTAAATTAATTTGGAGAAACACAGTATATATGTAGAAAAAAATATGGAATAGCACACACGGATGTGAACCTGGATATGAATTATCAGAGTACATGCAATCATGCAGTTATAAAGCTGGGAAGCATTATTCAATATTTCGTGAATACATTTTGTCAGGCGAGTGTATGCTCCTTAGTTCTGTCTTGTCACAACAAAGACTTGGAGCGACGGACATTAAAGCCCTTGGTGCATCACAGCTCTCAGGCCTTGGACAAACCGTGTTGTAGCTCTTAGACAAATCAGTGTTAGAGCTGTATTTTATTTAGAAGATAGCAGGAGAATCCATCCTTGAAGCATGAGGGCACGCCAACCCAAAGACGAGAAAAGAAGAGAGTGGAGGAGCGGCCAGTGCGCAGGAGAGAGAAAGAGCCCATTGGCTCCTCTTTTTATATGTTTTTCCCTCCCCCTGGGTCTGCCCTATACAAATTGGGCTAGTCAGGAGTGCTGTTTGTTCTACCTGAAGTCCTCACTCTGGTCCTAAGACCTTCCTTTGACCTTCCTTTGTTCTATTTTAGTGGTCTTTTCCCTTCCTTGCCTTTAACCACTGCCATTTTGGACTCCTGTTTCCTATTCTAACTACCTAACAATTTGATGATAAATGAGTGAACTAAATAAGTATCCAAGTGAAAATTCCTTCCAGTTAAATCAAATATCAGTACATTTGCCCAAGGAAATAAAATCTGCCACTGTTTCCATTTTTCCCCATTTATTTGCCATGAAATGGTGGGACCAGAAGCCAAGATCTTAGTTTTTTTTTAAATGTTGAGTTTCAAGCCAGGTTTTCACTCTCCTCTTTCTCCCTTATCAGGCTTCCCAGGTGGCTTAGTAGTAAAGTATCCACCTGCCAATACAAGAGCTGCAGGAGATGTGGATTGATTCCTGGGCTGAGAAAATCCCCTGGAGAAGGAAATGACAAGCCACTCCAGTATTCTTGCCTGTGAAATCCCATAGAAAGAGGAGCCTGGCAGGCTACAGTCCATGGGGTCCCAAAGAGCTGGACAGGACTAAGTGACTGAACACCATTTCACTCTTATCAAGGGTTTCTTTAGTTCTTCTTCACATTCTGCCCTTAGGGTGGTATCATCTGCATATCTGAGGTTGTTGATATTTCTCCCAGCAATCTTGATTCCAGCTTGTGCTTCATCCAGCCCAGCAATTTGCATGATATACTCTGCACATAAGTTAAATAAGCAGGGTGACAATATACAACCTTGATGTACTCCTTTGTTTCCCAATTTGGAACCAGTCCATTGTTCCATATCCAGTTATAACTGTTGCTTCTTGACCGACATACAGGTTTCTCAGGAGACAGGTAAGGTGATCTGATATTCCCATCTCTTTAAGAATTTCCACAGTTTGTTGTGATCCACACAGTCAAAGGCTTTAGTGTGGTCAATAAAGCAGAAGTAGATGTGATGCTACTTTTTGCTGTAGGACTGTTCCAGGCAGTGCAATCTTGATTTTTTCACCCATCTCTGCTGTCTACCTCACCTTGCTTGTCTCTAATGTCTGCTTGTCTTTAATATCCCAAGTTGTATCTTTTTCCTGGGGAAATCATCGCTGATGTCCTCAGGAGATGCTGTGTTCTCAAGCTGTTACTATTTTTACGATTGTTCTTGTTTATTGTGATTACTTGATTAATAAATGACCATTAGAATGTAATCCAATGAGGACAGAAACTCTTTGCTTTGTATGTAGCACAGTGCCTCTCATACTATTTTCTGAATGGTTGTAAGTATTTGAAGGCATTTGTTAAATGATTAAAAAATGTCATTTTATTCAAAGCTCTGTTCTACTTTGCCACCTCCTGTATTCTAAGGATATAGTATTGAATATACAAAGTGATTAGCTTTGCAAAACCATTTTGATACTGAGTTAAAATGATTGAGAGATCTAGATTTATCAGGAATGGTATAAACTTTCAGCACAATGGTTCTCTAATAAAGAAGACATTTCCTCCAATGTCTTTTCATTGACTTTGAAGAAACCTTAATAAGATGTTCAATCACTATAATAGGTTGTATTTTACTTCAAATACATGGTGTTCTAGTTGATAGAATGAATCCAAATAAGTGTTTCTGAATGACTAGACTTAAATAATCATACTTTTTTTTTTTGCCTTTAGAATACCTGATTTATTGCCAAAGATATGCCATTTTCTTTAAAACTCCCAGAAGCTGAAAAAGATTCTAGAAGTGTAGTATATTTATATGAGTCAGACAAGTAGAATAGATTCCAGGGTTTCCAGCTATTTCCAACTCAAAAGATTTCTGTCCTTAGACCTGCTGCCCCTTCTCAGACGCTGTTACTGTGTTTGCACTGACTTTATGCAGGACCTCAAGGATTTAACACAAGCCCTTCGGATAAGGACCCAATTGTATATTAATTCTATTTCTCCTAAGCCATGTAGATCTACTACCCCATTGTAACTTGAACAATACAAAATCAATGATGATTGTTTTTCCTATGATACCCTTTAAGAACTCATTAGCAACACAAATTGGATATCCTGATAATTCGTTTCTGACCATAATAATTAATGGGGATGTTTTCTAGAGATGTCTTAAACAAATATACTAAAATGTCTCCTGGTTACTATTTTCTAAGTGTCCTGACTAAATGGGCAGAGAGGTTACTGATTCCACCTTTGATCAACAATGCATGGAGTGCTCAAGTCACTCTATCGTGTCTGACTCTTTGTGACCCTTTGGATGGTAGCCCGGCAGGCTCCTCTGTCCATGGGATTCTCCAGGTGAGAATACTGGGGTATTCCTTCTCCAGGAGATCTTCCCAGTCCAGGCCTGAACCCTCATCTCCTGCACTGACAGGCAGACTGTAAATTTCTTATAGTGCCTTATTCTCAGGGAATTTTAAGGTTGCAAGTGTTCAGGTCATTTTGTATTCTCTCTGTACAACTCAGTCTAAATTGGAATAGTTATTTTAAAATCTATCAATTTATAAATCACTCCATTAGGAAAAAACTCATATGTCTTTCATACTTTAGCCTCCTTGTGAAATTGCTGTATGATAACATTCTCAAGATTCTTAAAACTTCATTCTTAGTAGAATCTGAGCTGTGCTGAATATTGAAGCTTCTTAGAGGCCTTATTTGTATATCTGGAAGTTTCTATGAGGTATTGTCTTCAAAATTGCTGATGTCTTAACAGAATTTTATACTCCAATTCTGGGTTTGATCTTCACTCTGAAATCATTTCTTAATTTGAGAATTGATTGTCATATAAAGTGACTGAGAATGGGAAACAGTCTTATTTTTAAACTCAGAAGCTCCTAGTATCTTTATATTCA
>NW_011495034.1:661583-683205 GCF_000754665.1 Bison bison bison | reverse complement strand
TTTTTTTTTTTTTCTTAGTTCATTTTTCTTGTGCTTTATTCATAGGTAGCAAGACGAAGCCAGATCACGCTTTTAATATTCTTCTGGGAATTCTCTTTCTCTAGTTCATTGAGTTGGCTTCCTTCTTCCTATCTTACCACAGAAATAGTGTTGACAGTCTTTTTAACTCCACATAACAAGTCACCCTTTCCTACTAGTACTAAAACATTTCTCTTGCTTTTTTTCAATATTTCACCATGAGCTTTCTCAAGTCTTTTTAGGTGTCCATTAAGACTCTTCTCAAAGAATCTTGGGTTTTTCTTAACAGTCTCTTCAAAGTCCTCCCAGCTTACATAAAACTTTTGATCACAAAGCCAAGACTATGATTGTTTTTCTTTTCTTTCTCATCCTTACACCTTCATTTGTTCTTATCAAATTTGCCTTATTCTTTCAGGTCTGTTTCCATAATTTGTCAATCTTCATATACACTGAAATCATACTTAAGTTCAACATATTCAAATTAGGCTATTCTGCCAGAGACCAAAGCATTAACTTTTTCTTGGCTGAGGACCTGTAGTTTGGATTGGATTGATATTTTCTTTTCCTGTACCTTACAATCAGAGACACAGGTTCAACCCCTGGGTTGGGAAGATCCCCTGGAGAAGGGTATGTAACCCACTCCAGTATTCCTGACTGGAGAATCCCATGGACTAAGGAACCTGGTGGGCTATAGTCCAAAGCATTGCAAAGAGTCAGACATGACTGAAGCAACTGAGCATGCACCTTATGATCAGTGCCTAAAACTTTACTGCTTCTCAAAAGTAAGTTTTGTTCCCCAATATTGAACTAGATCTACCTTACCAAGATTATTCTACTTTCAATGACTCTATTAGAAAACCTGGGCCGTTTTACCACATGCTAGGCACTCTTTTAGGTGCTGGAGATCAACAGGTAAATAAATTATACTAGGCATGAATCTCAATTTAGGGCTCTGCCTCCTAGGTTTCAACTTTTCTCAGTTTTCTTCCTCAATTTCCAGCCATGCTAGCAGGCAACCCAAAACTCTGACCTTTAACTCCTCAGCCAAATAAGGCTACTGATTTCTGCTTAAGCTTTACTCTGTACGGAATACAGAAAATTATTTTGTTCAGGTCAAAGCTGTTCTAATTGGATCTCACTCACAGTGTTGTAGTCCATGGGATCACAAAAAGTCAGATACAACTGAGTGACATTCACTTTCAGTGTTTACATCTTTCAAGGGCCTTATCCATCCAGTTTCTGCTTTGGTGCTGTCTAGTCGCTTCAAGTCATTGTTGATTGTATCTATCTATATATATAAACATATATATTTTACAGCTGTTATTACAATCATCTGATACGAGATACTCTGGCTTTACTAGAACTTCTATCTGTATTATTTTTTTTAAATCGCGTCTCATCAGTGACAATAACAGACCCATATTAATAGTTTAAATTTCAACTACTCCACTTCTTAGAGACATGGTAGTGAAGGAGTTGACAAGAAGCAAATTAACCAATTTTCCAAATGTGGGAAGGGCTAAAAACAGCTAATACAAATGAGGTTCTTGGCTAACAGGCCAGTGATATCAATCAGTATAGATTTATTCATCAAAACAGAGACAATAGCCAGTTCTTTTTTTTATTGTCTCTGTTAAGGATCTCCTCTCTTGACACAATAAAATGTTTCTCCAAGATTTGATTCATATTTTGGCAAGCCTACTGCCAATGAAAATGTTTTTCAAGAAACATAATTTTTGTAAATTCTTAAAACTCATCAGGCAAGTTTTTATATAAGATCTATTTCCACAAGAATTGCATGATGCATACAAACATGAATTTAGTGGTGGAGCCATAATTGATAAGACATTAAGGAGTTCCTTTGTTAATCAGTTACTGAGTTTTTAACATACTTCTTGCAGTCAAAAGAGATATCTAAACCAGAACTCACCATTATACTGAAAGAAGACTCCTATTTTATTGTCTGTTAAAGTGAAATTAGCTACCAGGTGAGACATCTATTAAGACTTTCATGTTCAGGTCTGGAAATTTAGCCCTGAAATTTAATTTTCTCTTTATGAACAGATGGTTAACTTTAGTTGAAGCACTAAGTGTCTAGAAGAAAGGTACTGATGTTGGTGTGTGCATGCATAGGCCCAGGTGGGAAGTAGAGTCAGTAGATAAAAGTTAGCTGTTAACTAAATATATTATTATTCATATTTTATGTAACTGATGAAATTTCAGCTATTCATATAAATATATGGATGAAGATGAATATGGTGGCCATCACCATGTGTATGTGCCACTTTTGATGCTATCAATGTTGATAAGAAGATCACACCTTGCAGGTACAAGACCAATATCTCATGAAGGGATAGAGAACCGAGATCTTTCTGAAAAAATTATAGTATAACCCAGAAGGAAGATTATTATGGTCAGACTTGGGGAATTTGTGTTCCAGTTCTAGTTCCGTCACTGAGAACTCATACACGTGGCAAATTTTAACATCTTTCAATGTTTGAGGATTTTTTGTTTTGTTTTAATAAAAGGAGGAAATTGGAATGGAAAGCTTCTAGAACATAATTCCTCTCTATAATTTTATAAGTGAAAAAAACATGTAAAATATTAGGCAAAAAAACTGTCCCAGGAACTTTCTCTGTTTGTTGTTGTTGTTGTTTAGTCGCTAAGTCATGTCTGACTCTTTAGATCCCATGGACTACAGTCTAGCAGGCTCCTCTGTCTGTGGAATTTTCCAGGCAAAAATTACTAGAGTGGGTCACCTTTTCCTTCTCCAGGGGATCTTCCAGACCCAGGAATCAAACCTGGGTCTCCTGCATTGCAGGTGGACTCTATACCATCTGAGCCACGAGGGATATCCCTTCTCTGTTTTAGGTGTTGAGTGTTGAGAGCCATTGAGCAAAGATGAAACAAAACCAGGAATGATCAAAAGGTCAAATTAGGCTTTGCTTATCAGGGCCAAGCATTGCTTTTAGAGATTATTAACACTTGTATGGCTTCATTAATACCCTCAAACATCTCAAAATTAGATGAAAGATTAGATTTTAATTAGCTTAAAAGAAACTTTTAAACATAATTATTCTTTACTACATATATTACCTAGTCTAATCTTTCTAATTATTATTAACAGAGGTAAAATCATCTATTGAGACACATTATTTTTTCTTATTTCAACACCTCTGAATTCAAAATAGAACAAACAATAAATATCTTAACAGTGTGTCACTGCTTATTTGCTGATGTTTCTCTTTCCTTCTTGGTGTTACATAAAATAATGGTTGTAACTTAAAAATCAGTGGAATCTTAATTAGGGAAGTACATCATATACATCTACTTTGGAATCCATTTTTCAAAACATTTTCAAATGAATAATCTATAAAATGCATGGTAAATTCTCATTCAGATATTGATTATGAAGAACCTGGCAGATAGCCTTCTCAGAGTTTAATGTTCAATGTTTTACCAAATGAGATCTGAGACCTTTGTAACTGAAAAGCTGAAGTTAATATTTACAACAATTATAATGATTATTGTATATATATAGATCAAGAAATTTATTCTTTTGGGCAACCTAGAAAACTGATCAATGTGCCAGACCCAACTACTGTGATTTTTTTTCCCTTATTTTATATTGTACAATAACCTTATAAAAGAAGCATTATTGATAAATCTACAAAGTGAACCAAAGCATAAAATGATTAACTTATTTAAAGTCCCAGAGTGAACAGTGAGTCGAGCAGAATTCAAAGGTAGACCTCTGCCCCTTAACACTATGTGGTATTTGCTCCCAGATATGTACAGAGGAAAACAAATATATATATATATATATCAGTTCAGTTCAGTTGCTCAGTCGTGTCCAATCTTTGTGACCCCTTGGACTGCAGCACATTAGGTCTCCTTGTCCATCACCAACTCCCAGAGTTTATTCAAACTCATGTCCATCGAGTCGGTGATATCATCCAACCATCTCATCCTCTATCGTTCCCCCTTCTCCTGGCTTCAGTCTTTTCCAGACTCAGGGTCTTTTCAAATGAGTCAGTTCTTCGCATCAGGTGGCCAAAGTATTGAAGTTTCAGCTTCAGCATCAGTCCCTCCAATGAATATTCAGGACTGATTTCCTTTAGGATGGACTGGTTCCATTATCTTAGTGCTTATATATAGAAAATAATTAACTTTTAGACTGTTTCTCCACCAGGGAATTTCTACCGAATTATTCTGTCAATAATCCGTCTTGATTTAAAAAATGAGTTTAGCATGGTAGAGATTAAAAGCAGAGGCAAATGACATAGTAGGGGTAACCACTCATAGAAATCTATACAAGTGGAAAATTCATGGAAACAAACCACGAATGAATGAAGACCATGCCCCTTAGGGCTGCCAGGAATGATGTCCCAACTCTGAGTGCTCTAACGGAGAAAGTAGACAAAGGGCAAGGAGCCTCCAGTAAAACTCATGGCCTTATGTATGTCCTTAAAAGCCCTTTGCTTCCTGATGTTTCAGTAACTTGCCAGAAGGAATTTTCACTGAGATGGCATTAAATAGAAGGGAGGGATCTCGAAATATACCACTTTTTCTACCTGGCTGAGTGTCAAAAACATTTTTCAATTACTCGCTTTCTTTAAGATGAACTTTTCAAAAAGCTTAACACACTAAAAGATACAGTGAGGCATCTTATGTTGGCTTTGGTCAAATATATATGTTAGTTTTTCTTTTAAAGGTACATGTTATTCGGATTTGAAAAGAAAACCATGAAGTTTTTGATATTTGAAGCTGCTAAAAATAACCCTTCTTCTACCAGATGACAGAAAGGTCATATTTGTGATGTAAACCTCACAATTATACGCAATTCAAATTTTACAAATGGAAATTTTACAAATTTTTACAAATCATTGTAATCAGTGACTAAACTTTTATTCATGTAAAAATACAAAATAATACGTCAGATAGTCTTCCCCCATCTTTTTAAAATAAGTTGTTAAATATGCTGAACCTTAATATGTAAATCCTTGGAATTTTAGCAAAAAGAAAATTTTGTTTTTACTGTATTTAGCCACTTTCCAGTTTAAAAAAAACGAATTTGATTTGAGTGTGTAAAACTGAATTTTCTTTTTAGTCACAAAGTCATTACTTTTTCAGAAGGATTCCCCTTTAAAACTACTAATACATTTTATTTTCAACTAAAAACCATAAAGGAATTCTAAAGATTTAAGAAAAGTCTAGACTCTAGCTAGGCTGAATGTATATGAGCCCACCAGGATCCTCTGTCCATGGGATTCTCCAGGCAAGAATACTGGAGTGGGTTGCCATTTCCTCCTCCAAAGGCTCTTCCCCAGCTAGAGATGGAACCAGGCATCTCTTAGGTCTCCTGCGTTGGCAGGCAGTTCTTTACCACTAGCACCACCTGGGAAGCCCATATGATTCTTACAGTCCAGTTCAGTCCCTCAGTCGTATCTGACTCTTTGTGACCCCATGGACTGCAGCATGACAGGCTTCCCTATCCATCACCAACTCCTGGAGCTTACTCAAACTACGATTCTTATGTTGCATTGAAATATCTGAAATACATTGTCCTGGGAGAAATACAACAGTGTATCTATTTATTTCATTGTTTAGTCACTATACTTTCATATACACTAAGTACCATTTATATGGTAGACTATTACAACATTCTGCAGAGTGTTAAATTAAATCCCTGCAGAATGTATTTTGACAGAGAGCACAAGATTTTACATGGTCTTTTGTTAAGACAATGAATGAATGAATGTTCTGTCCTGCATGCGTGCTAAGTCGCTTCAGTTGTGTTCGACTCTTTTGTAACCGTACGGACCATATACTGCCAGACTCCTCTGTCCATGGCATTCTCCAGGCAAGAATACTGGAGTGGGTTAATGCCCTCGTCCACAGATCTTCCTGACTCAGGGATGAATCCTATGTCTCTTACATCTCCTGAACTGGCAGGCACGTTCTTTACCACCAGTGATTGCCATATAAAAGTGAACTGCTTTTCATTTCCCTTATTGATACATATTTTGATAATTCATTTCTCACATTAATAGCTACATAACAAGTTTCAGAAGCTGGGGATAATTTAAGTAAATGACTTATATAGTTTGGTGACTGCAATTAGGGCTAGCATTATATAGGTTTACAATAGTCAATCTGTTTTTTGCAGATTTTAACAAATAAATAGCAGAAATCTTCCCCTTTACATTCTTTAAGATTTTGATAATCCCTCCTGCAATTTTATCTTATCTTAACTGAAGCTAGGAGAAGTGTTATGTTATATTCATCTGTCGATGGACACTGAGGTTATTTCCATGTCTTGTCTACAGTAAATAATGCTGTAATAAAAACGAGGATAAAGACATTTCTTCAACATACTGATTTCACTTCCTTTGGTTATATATCCCAAAGTAAGATTGTTGGAGCACACAGTATGTCTATTTTTAATTTTTTGAGGACCCTCTATACTGTTCTTCATAATAGTCGCACCAATTTGCCTTCTCACTCACAGTGCCCTAGGGTTCCCTTTTCTCTACATTCTCACTTGGACTTGTTAATGCTTGTTTTTTGATGATTGCCGTTCTGACAGGTGTGAGATAGTATCTCATTGTGGTTTTGATTTGCATTTCTCTGATGTCCTCTGTTCACGTCCTCTGTCCATGGAATTCTCCAGGGCAGAATACTGGAGTGGGTAGCCATTCCCTTCTCCAGGGGATCTTCCTGATCCCGATCTTCCCAGCGACTGAACCCAGGTCTCCTGCATGGCAAGCGTATTCTTTACCGTTTGAGCCACTAGGAAAGCACGATAATTCAGTTTGATTCAGTCACTGAGTCGTATCTGACTCTTTGCGATCTCATGGACTGCAACATGTCAGGCTTCCCTGTCCATCACCAACTCCTGCAGCTTGCTCAAACTCATGTCCATTGAGTCAGTGATGCCATCCAATCATCTCATCCTCTGTCATCCCCTTCGTCTCCTGTCTTCAGTCTTTCCCATAACAAGGGTCTTTTCCAATGAGTCCGTTCTTCGCATTCAGGTGGCCAAAGTATTGGAGTTTCAGGTTCAGCATCAGTTCTTTCAATGAATATTCAGGACTCATCTCCTTTAGGATGGACTGGTTTGATCTTTTTGCAGTTCAAGGGACTCTCAAGAGTCTTCTCCAGCACCACAGTTAAGAAGCATCAATTCTTTGGCCCTCAGCTTTCTTTATAGTCCAACTCTCACATTTATATATGATTACTGGGAAAAAACATAGCTTTGACTAAACGGACATTTGTTGGTAAAGTAATGACTCTACTTTTTAATATGCTGTCTAGGTTGGTCATAACTTTCCTTCCGAGGAGCAAGCATCTTTTAATTTCATGGCTGCAATCACCGTCTGCAGTGATTTTGAAGCCCCCAAAAATAAAGTCTGTCATCATTTCCATTGTTTCCCCATCTATTTGCCATGAAGTGATTGGACCAGATGCCATGATCTTAGTAATCTGAATGTTGAGGTTTAAGCCAAATTTTTCACTCTCCTCTTTCACTTTCATCAAGAGGCTCTTTAGTTCTTCTTCACTTTCTGCCATAAGGGTGGTGTCATCTGTGTATTTGAGGTTATTGATATTTCTCCCAGCAATCTGTTTCCAGCTTGTGCTTCATCCATCCCAGCATTTTGCATGATGTACTCTGCATATAAGTTAAATAAGCAGGGAGACAATATATAGCCATGACGTACTCCTTTCCTGATTCAGAGCCAGTCTGTTGTTCCACGTCCAGCTCTAGCTGTTGCTTCTTGACTTGTATACAGGTTTCTCAGGAGGAAGGTAAGGTTGCCTGGTAGTCCCATCTCTTGAAGTATTTTCCACAGTTTTTTGTGATCCATACAGTCAAAGACTTTGATGTAGCCAATGAAGCAGAAATAGATGTTTTTCTGGAACTCTCTTGCTTTTTTGATGATTCAGTGGATGCTGGCAATTTGATCTCTAGTTCCTCTGCCTTTTCTAAATCTTGGTTGAATGTGTGGAAGTTCACAATCTTTTCATGTACCTATTGGTAATTTGTATGCCTATTTTTTTTTTTTTAAGGAAAATATCTATTCAGATCCTCTGCCCACTTTTTAATTGGATTATTTGTTTGCTTGTAGTTGTTTGTGAGTTTACTGTTCCTTATATGTTTTAAATGTTAACCTTTTATCTTATGTATGGTTTGCAAATAGTTTCTTCCATTCCATATATTGCCTGTTTATTTGGTTGATTGTTTCTTTTGCTCTCTGCAAAAACTTTTCTGTCTGATATAGTCTAACTTGCTTATTTTTGTGGTTGTTGCTGTGCTTTTCTTGCAATATTCAAAATATTGTTGCTACAACCAATGTCAAGGAGCTGTTCCCCTGTTTTCTTTTTAGAGTATCATGATTTCATATTTTACATTTAAGTTGAATCATTTTGAGTTATTTTTGTAAGTAGTGTAAGATAGAGGTCCAATTTCTTTTCTATGTGGGAAAATACCATTTTCCCTAATACCATTTATTGAAACTGTAATTTCCCCTTCAAATGTTGTTGGCTTCCTTGCCAAATATTATTTAACTGTGTTTACATGGGTCTATCTAGGCTCTCTATACTGTTCCATTGATCTTTGTATCTATTTCTATGCCAGGATCATCCTGTTTTGAATGCTGTGTGTGTGTGTGTGTGTGCTCAGTCGGTCACTTAGTTGTGTCTGACTCTTTCCAACCCCATGGACTGTAGCTTGTCAGGCACCTCTGTCCGTGGGACTTTCCTGGCAAGAATACTGCAGTGGGTTGCCATTTCCTACTCCAGGAGACCTTTCTGACCGAGGCATCGAAAATGCATCTTCTGCATTAGCAGGTGAATACTTTACCACTGCACTACCTAGGAAGCCCCTTGAATATATTTGGTAATATAGTTTCAAACCAAAGTATGATGCCTCCAGCTTTGTTTTTCTTCCTCAAAGTTGTTAGCTATTTGGAGCCTTTTGTGGTTCTGTATGAATTTTATAATTACTTATTCTAGTTCTACGAAGGATGCCATTGCGATTTTGACAAGGATTGTATTGAATCCACAGAGGGCTTTGGGTGGTATGAATATTTTAACAACACAAATTCTTCTAATCCACACACATGGATTTTACCTTTCATGTGTGTCTTTTTCAATTTCTTTCATCAGCATCTTATAGTTTTCAGTGTACAAATCTTTAACTTAATTAGTTACATTTATTTCTAAATATTTTATTGTTTTTGATGCTATTGTGAAAGAAAAATTTTTGGGTAGTTCATTGTTAATGTATAGAAATACAGATGATTTTGTATGTTGATGTGCTTCTGCTTCATTGACTATGTTAAAGCCTTTGGCTGTGTGGATCACAACAAACTGTGGAAAATTCTTAAAGAAATGGAAATACCAGACCACCTAACCTGCCTCCTGATAAATCTGTATACAGGTCAAGAAGCAACAGTTAGAACCAGATATAGAACAAAAGCCTGGTTCAAAATTGGGAAAGGAGTACTTCAAGGCTATATATAGGCATCCTGCTTATTTAACATATATGCAGAGTACATTATGCAAAGTGCCAAGATGGATGAATCACAAGCTGGAATCAAGATTGCTAGGAGAAATATCAACAACCTCGGATATGCAAATAATACCACTTAAACAGCAGAAAATAAAGAGGAACTGCTGGATCATCGAAAAAGCAAGAGAGTTCCAGAAAAACATCTATTTCTGCTTTATTGACTATGCCAAAGCCTTTGACTATGTGGTTCACAACAGACTGTGGAAAATTCTGAAAGAGATGGGAATACCAGACCACCTGACCTGCCTCTTGAGAAACCTATATGTAGGTCAGGAAGCAACACTTAGAACTGAACATGGAACAACAGACTGGTTCCAAATAGGAAAAGGAGTACGTCAAGGTTGTATGTTGTCATCCTGCTTATTTAACTTGTATGCAGAGTACATCATGAGAAACGTTTGGCTGGAGGAAGCACAAGCTAGAATCAAGATTGCCGGGAGAAATATCAATAACCTCAGATATGCAGATGACACCACCTTTATGGCAGAAAGTGAAGAGGAACTAAAAAGCCTCTTGATGAAAGTGAAAGTGGAGAGTGAAAAAGTTGGCTTAAAGCTCAACATTCAGAGAACTAAGATCATGGCATCTGGTCCCATCACTTGATGGGAAATAGATGGGGAAACAGTGGAAACAGTCAGACTTTATTTTGTTGGCTCCAAAATCACTGCAGATGGTGACTGCAGCCATGAAATTAAAAGACGCTTACTCCTTGGAAGGAAAGTTATGACCAACCTAGATAGCATATTCAAAAGCAGAGACATTACTTTGCCAACAAAGGTCCATCTATTTTTCCAGTGGTCATGTATGCATGTGAGAGTTGGACTGTGAAGAAAGCTGAGTGCCAAAGAATTGATGCTTTTGACCTGTGGTGTTGGAGAAGACTCTTGAGAGTCCCTTGGACTGCAAGGAGATCCAACCAGTCCATCCTAAAGGAGATCAGCCCTGGGATTTCTTTGGAAGGAATGGTGCTAAAGCTGAAACTCCAGTACTTTGGCCACCTCATGGGAAGAGTTGACTCTTTGGAAAAGACTCTGATGCTGGGAGAGTTTGGGGGCAGGAGGAGAAGGGGACGACAGAGGATGAGATGGCTGGATGGCATCACTGACTCGATGGACATGAGTTTGAATGAACTCCGAGAGTTGGTGATGGACAGGGAGGCCTGGTGTGCTGCGATTCATGGAGTCACAAAGAGTCATACACGACTGAGCAACTGAACTGAACTGAGATGAAAGAACTTCTTGATGATGATGAAAAAGAAGAGTGAAAAATCTGGTTTAAAACGTATTCAAAAAGCTAAGATCATGGCATCTAGTCCCATCACTTGATGGCAAATAGATGGGGAAAAAATGGAAACAGTGACAGATTTTATTTTCTTGGGCTCCAAAATCACTGTGGACAGTGACTGCAACCATGAAATTAAGACGCTTGCTTCTTGAAAGAAAAGCTATGACAAACCTAGATAGCATATTAAATGCACAGGCATCATATTTCTGACAGAGGTCCTTATAGTCAAAGCTATGGTTTTTTGAGGAGTCATGTGCAGATGTGATAGTTGGACCATAAAGTAAGCTGAGCCCTGAAGGATTGATACTTTCAAACTATGGTGCTGAAGAAGACTCTTGAGATTCCCTTGGACAGCAAAGAGATCACACCCGTCAGTCCTGAGGAAATAAACACTGAATATTCATTTGAAGAACTGTTGCTGAAGCTGAAGCTCCAATACT
The DNA here is from genome assembly GCF_000754665.1 of Bison bison bison. Classification (NCBI taxonomy): domain Eukaryota; kingdom Metazoa; phylum Chordata; class Mammalia; order Artiodactyla; family Bovidae; genus Bison; species Bison bison. Next base: position 671,889 of record NW_011495034.1, on the reverse strand, counting down.
TTGGCCACAGGATGCAAAGAGCTAACTCATTGGAAAAGACTGATGCTGGGAAAGATTGAATGCAAAAGGAGAGAGGGCAGCCAAGGATGAGATGGTTAGATTGCACCACTGACTCAATCGGCATGAAAATGAACAAACTCCAGGAGATGGTGAAGGACACGGAAGCCTGGTATGCTGCAGTCCATGGGTTTGCAAAGAATCAGACATGACAGGGACTGAACAATAACAATTTTACGGAATTTTTTTTAGTTCTAATGTGCATTTTTTGTTGCAGTTTTGGAATTTTCTCTGTATAAGATTATTCCATCTGCACACAGAGACATTTTACTTCTTTCTTTCCAATTTGAATATCTTTTATTTCTTTTTCTTGTCTAAATTCTCTGGTTTTCAGCTTTTCACCATTGAGTATGATGTTAGCTGTGACTCTGCCATATATGGCCTTAATTATGTTTGATGCAGATTCCTTCTCTGCTTAATTTGTTGAGAGTAGACGTTATAGAAAAAGCCATGAATGACAACAGTTTAAACATTCAGAACTTGTTGAACTGATGAATGTCATTAAGAGAAGGATAATCATTAGAACATAATTCAAAATCACAAGTGAATTTTGAAAATAGAACATATAGCAGAGATCGTTTCTCATACAACCCAGAGTCAACTTTCACTGGTCAGGTGAAAATTCTCGATTTAACTTCCAGAGTTTGTTCTTTTTTCCTCTGTCTCCAATATAAGGTTATTTGTTATAGTTGATCCAACAGGACAGTTTATGAGATGATCTTTTTACACTTCTGTGATACCAGGAAGCATGCATAGATAATTCCTTGAATATTTTCCACCACGAAAACTTTCTGGATCACCACATTATTAGTTAGCAATGAAAAGTGTCTATTTGTCAAGGATATAATCTTTTCTCCAGCCCTAAAGCATGAACATGATAGTAAATTATCTTTAGGAATTATTCAGCCTTCAAACAAATCTATTACAGAAAATCTAAATCATCAATTCCCCCCACCCCCTGGAAAAATCAGGAAAAACTTAAAAGTAGTTTTCTGTCTTGTGTCTTCAAAAATGGTATAGAATCATCTTTCACTTTTAGTTAGGAAATTACTCTACTTTCAGTAGAGTAATATAATTTTACTTTTGTTCAGCATAAACTTTTCAGAATAATAACTCTCACAATAAAGTTGATTTAATACCATTATAATTATATATTTATAATGTGAATAACATTAAAAGAATTTGTTTGCATTAGATATCCTTGAGACAGTTTTGTTAATAATTCTGCTTCACACACACACAACATGTAACCCCCTCTGCTAATTATAAGGAACTAAGATCAAAACAGGACCAACTTTGCAGAAAGATCAATGTAAGGAATCACATTCTGGTTGTAGATTTATTCATTTCAACTACAGTAGAAAAAGAATGCTTTTGATAGCTTTATCAGATAGCTCAGATTTATATTTCATGTTATATGTGTGCAATCAATTTGCTAGAAGTATTATTGAAGGGTTTTTTTCCAACTATAAATCCGTTATGCTTGAAAGTTGGAGCATAATTTACCTTTAATGACATTTTTTTAATGCTAACTTGAAATAATGTTTTCTTCAAAAATATCCTTCTGGTGATTTTCTATTTTCTTGCTATCTTGTTCTTTAGAAGATTAGTGATATTTGAAGGTCACATTTTCAGACCATGGAGCAGATCGTGGGATAAATTTGCATTTCTACTGGTGAACTATCATCTATGCAGGTGATAAAAAGACAGCAGCTTGATAAAAACATCTTCACAAATGTAAGAAAGATAAAGAAATGGAAAAAGAAATGTCAGGTTGACATTTATGTCTTAATTTTGAATACTTTAATTATCCTTCACTTCTCATGAGTATGTCATTTCACATTTCTTGTCATTACATCTCAACATAAAGCTATGAATCTGTTCTTCCACAATATCATATGCATTCATTTTCCTTCTAAAAGCAATTTGATTGTAAATAGTTGTGTGGTATCTCAGAACTCCTGCTCAATAAACCTACTATTACACTTTCTTTTTGATATGGAATATACCATTTCTAATAGAAAATTCTCAATTTTAAATGTTTTTAAAGATATGAGGACTATATAATAGAGAAAACATATAAACTGGATTTCAGACTTTTAATTATCTATAACTTTATTTACCTACAAAATAATTTTCAGAAATTATATTTTCTTATTGTGGTTATTAAAATAACATAATTTGTGTATGAGATCAAGGGGCTTTCAATATTTTGATATGTTTTAATACTTTGATAATTTGATAGTATCTTACATAATTAAATTATGTGTGGTAAACTAATAGAATTACCAGGAAAGTGAAAGTGAAAGTTGAGCAGTCTTGTCCGACTCTTTGAGACCCCATGGACTACACAATCCATGGTATTCTCTAGGCCAGAATACTGGAGTGGGTAGACTTCACTTCTCCAGGGGATCTTTCCAACCCAAGGATCGAACCACAATCTCCCGTGTTACAGGCAGATTGTTTACCAGCTGAGCCACAAGTGAAGCCCAAGAATACTGGAGTGGGTAACCCATCGCTTCTCCAGCGAATCTTCCTGACCCAGAAATCAAACTGGGGTCTCCTGCATTGCAGGTGGATTCTCTACCAACTGAGCTATCAGGGAAGCCCAGAAAAGTAGAAAAATCCAAAATTAGAGCTGGAAACCTTCAATACCTTTCTATTAGTAGCCTATAGATGTAGCAGAGTGAAAATAGTTAAAGACATCAGTGGTCTGCACCATCAATTAACTTGGTCTAAGTGACATTTATAGAATACTCAACCCATCAAGAGCAGAATGAAAATTCTTAAGCTCACATGGAACATTCACCAAGAAAGACCACACACTGGAACACAAACCATATGTTTTATAAATTAAAAGAATAGAAATTAAATTATGATCTTAGATCTCAAGGAAATTAAACTAAAAATGTATAATAGAAAAATAGCTAGAAAATCTGTAAAAATTTGAAAATTAAATATTTCCAAATTAACCTAGAGGTCAAAAATAAATTATAAGAGGAATTTGAAAAATATTTTGAATTGAATAAAATTGAAAATAACTTTCAAAATATGTGAAATGCAATGAAATCCATTATTTGAAATTTATAGTATAGGGGGATATATATTAGAAAATAAAAATGTTTTAAAATCACTAACCTAGGATTCCAGCTTAGGAAAATAGAAAAGAAAATTGAGACTAAAGCAAGGAATGACATAACAAAACTTAGAATGGAGAACAGAAATTTCCAAAACAGGAAAACAGTATATAAAATAAAACCAAAACTTAGTTATTTGGAATGATTGATAATATTCATAAAACTCTAACATAAAACATTCATGCCTACAAATTTGACAAATTAGATGAAAATTAATCAATTCCTTGAAAGACACAAACTATCAGATCTCCACAAAAATAAACACCTGGAATAGGTAGATCAAACAAGATATTGTATTGATAAAAGAATAGAAAGATACATCTGTGGAACAGACCTGAGAGCCCAGAAATAGACCCATACAAATGTAGGCACTTGATTTTTGTAAAGGCACAAAGATAATTCAATTGAAAAAATATTATCTTTTCAACAAGTAGTGCTAGAATGTTTGAAATTCAGATATGAAAATTTGAATCTAAACACAAAATATACTCCTTATCCCAAGTGTTAGTCGCTCAGTCATGTCTGACTCTTTGTGACCCCATGGACTGTAGCCCACCAGGCTCCTCCATCTATGGTATTCTCCAGGCAAGAATACTGGAGTGGGTTGCCATTTCCCTCTCCAAGAATACTGGAGTGTGTTGCCACATCCTCCTCCAGGGGATCTTCCTAACCCATGGATTGAACCCAGGTCTCCCACATTGCAGGCAGATTCTTTACTGTCTGAGCCAACAGCCAACCAACTTACACCAAAATTAAATCAAGATTGATCACAGATCTAAATGCAAAATATCAAACATAAGACATCTAGGAGAAAGCAGATAAAAATCTATATGATCTGGATCTTGGTAATGATTTTTGAGATACAACACCTAAAGCACAATCCATGAAAAAAATGTTAAACTTTATTAAAATTAAGAACTTTGACTCTGTGAAAGAGACTTAACAGAATGAGTAATTAAGTCACAAACTGGGAGAAAATATTTGTAACATGTACATCTGAAAGGACATGTTCAAAATATACAAATAATTCTTAAAACAAGGAAACAATGTAAATAAAATAAACCATAGCAAAGAACCTGAACATATCCCTCATCTGGAAAAATGCACAGATGACAAATAAGTATATGATAAAATGTTCATCATGATTTGTCACTGGGGAGTGATATTGAAATAACAATGACACAGGACTACACACGTGTCAGTATGTCTAAAATCCAAAACTTGACATTACCAGTTGTGGGTGATGTTGAGGAGAATATTTGTCAATTAATTCTGGTGGGAATGGGAAATGGTACTTTGGAGGATTAGTTGGATATTTCTCATAAAATGAAACATAATCTTATTTTATAATCTAGCAAACATGCTTCTGGATATATACTCAAATTTTCATAAATCTATGTCCATAAAGATTTTGTACATGAAGGCAATAAGCAGCTTTATTCATAATTACAAAAAACTGGAAGCAATGACATTGCCCTTCAAGATGTGAATACATAAATAAACTGCAATGCATTCATACAATAAAATATTATTCAATGATAAAAAGGAATGAGCTATCAAATCAGGTTAACAATGTGGATGAATCTTCAATGTATAGTGCCAAGTGAAAGAAGTCAATCTGAAAAGGTTATATATTACACTATTGAATTTACATAACATATTGGGAAAGGTGGAACTTGCCTGGTGGCTCAGTGACAAAGAATCCACAAGTAATGCAAGAGCTACTGGAGATGTGGGTTTGATCCCTGGATCAGGAAAATACCCTGAAGGAGGTCATGGCAACTCATTCCAGTATTCTGGCCTGGAGAATCCCATGGACAGAGGAGCCTGGTGGGCTACAGTCCATGGGGTCACAAAGAGTTGGACACAATGAAGGACAGTACACATTGGGAAACGTAAAATTCTGCAGATGGTAAACAGATCAATGGTTAAGTTATGACCAACCTAGATAGCATATTCAAAAGCAGAGACATTACTTTGCCAACAAAGTTCCGTCTAGTCAAGGCTATGGTTTTTCCAGTGGTCATGTATGGATGTGAGAGTTGAACTATAAAGAAGGCTGAGCGCCAAAGAATTGATGCTTTTGAACTGTGGTGTTGAAGAAGACTCTTGAGAGTCCCTTGGACTGCAAGGAGATCCAACCAGTCCATCCTAAAGGAGATCAGTCCTGGGTGTTCATTGGAGGGATTGATGTTGAAGCTGAAACTCCAATACTTTGACCACCTGATGCAAAGAGCTGACTCGTGTGAAAAGACCCTGATGCTGGGAAAGATTGAGGGCAGGAGGAGAAGGGGATGATGTCCCCTTCACCAACTCAATGGACATGGGTTTGGGTCAACTCCGGGAGTTGGTGATGGACATGGAGGCCTGGCGTGCTGCGAATCATGGAGTAGCAGAGTTGGACACAACTGAGTGACTGAAATGAACTGAACTGAACTAATAGCCCTTTATAGCATGAAGTGAACTTTAACATGTGTTAAGTTTCAAAAAAATAATCAACTGAGAGGAGAGGGAATTCTAGCATGGAATTCAGACTCTGACAAAATAATCTAATTTTATTACAGATATATGAATGAAATAACCTCATTGAAGGGTAAGTGGGGGAAAAACATTGACCTAAGTGACACTGAAAATGAGCAGAAACTGTAAGACTAAAAACAGAGGAAACTAGTTAATATTTTACTCTAGTTGATAAAGATGCTTCCCATGGTGGAATACATGTACAATTTCTGAAACCACAAATATATATATATATATATATATATATATATAAATTGAACAATTAAGTAAGGTGGTGGGAGCTAGATGTTTTCACTGATGTTGGAGGTTCTGGACAAGCAAGCAAATCTATAATGACCCATTTGGTAATGAAGCAGAGTTGGAGACATCAGTAGGAAGTTGTAGTTAGGTTAAGACACACATAGATCATGATATATAGGAACATTTATACATATATGTGCATATATGAGTGATTATATAGACATATATTTCTTTGCTCTATCAGCTGAGAGGGCTTATCTCTTATTGCTACTAGGAGAGATGAAACCCTAGTAACAATAAGGAAACCTAGCAACCACACTCCTAAAGTGTGCCTATACACAGTGATTTATTATACATTCAGAAAGTTCAATATGGAAAGAGGAATGATGAGAAAATTTATAGCAAAAAATTTAACAAACAGTACCTCAGCCAGTTCATCAATGTCAATACCCATGGTGATGTCAGGTTGATAATAGGAACTCTTAAATAATGAGGTAAGAGTAGCACTTCACCTCTGTGGTCTTACTCCTAAAAACCCACAATCTCCATCTAATCATGAGACAACTGAGGGGAATTCTACAACATACATGAACAGCATTGTTAAAATTGTTCAGATAATGAAAACCAAGCCCCTAAATTAGTATATACTATACTTTAAACAAATCTTAGTTTAATAACAGTACTGATTTGATTATGAAACTTTATTAATTACCATTAATGAGAAAGACTAGAGGTAAATTTCATGAAAATATATGAATTTGACACATCTTAGTTTTCATAACAGAAGACAATTCACTTTGACACTATGAAAAATATTCATTTTTTTCAGTCAAAGAATTAAGCTTTAGTTAACTTACTGGTTGTTTTTGGATTTAAATTATGCACAAAATGATAATGGGCTTTCCTCGTGGCTCAGATGGTTAAGAATCCTGCTGCACTTCAGGAGACCCAGATTCAATCCCTGGATTGGAAAGATCCCGTGGAGAAGGGAATGGCAACCCATTGCGATATTCTTGCTTGGAGAATTCCACAAACAGAGGAGCCTGGCGAACTTTCAGTCCATGGGCTTGCAAAGAGTCATACACAATGAGCGACTAACACAAACACATATTGCCTTCAGTCATAACTTATTCTACCATTTTTAGAAAATTGGCACATTTTAAGTATACTTCTTATCTGTAATTAAGCGTTGACTTGATCAAATATTATTTAAAACATTAAGTTTTATGTAAGTTAATTGTTCAATTCTTTTTTCAAGTCTATGAAGCAGTTTTTCTCCAATTCAAATTATTTTCAAATGTTTGAAAAATTATCAAGGTAATATGCATTCAATTTAAAAGCAACAGAACACTTAAGATTCATAAGGACAAACAACTTTTCAGGGTGTGTCTCCTGACTTGTGTGACCAGTTCTTTAGAGGTAACTGGTTTCAAACAATTTAACTGTTCATTCTAGAATTTCTATCCATAAGATGCCTGAAATGGTATTTTGATCCATAGATTATTTATTATTGGATTATACATTATTCATATGGTCTATTGATTTATGCATTATGTAAACAGTTTTATTTCCATTTCTTCATGTTGCTTAATACCTATTCATTTTAATTTGCTTGGTAGTGTTTATGAGAACTTCCCTGGTGGCTCAGTGGTAAAGAATCCACCTGCCAGTACAAGAGATGCAGGTTTGATCCCTGGGTTGAGAAGATCCCCTGGAGGAGGAAATGGCAACCCACTTCAGCATTCTTGCTTGGAGAATCCCATGGACAGAGGAGCCTGGAGGGCTAGAGTCGATAGGGGCACAAAAGAGTCAGACAGGACTTAGCGACTAAACAACAGCAAATTTATAATGAAGACTATACTCTTTACTTTGATAGCCTCTGACATAGTTTTCCAATAGTGAAACCCCTCAGATAATTGACCAGTTTCATTTTCCTCCCAGACGGCTGCCCTCCTAAGCTCTTGATACTTGGTCTCTTGCTCAGGATTTTATTTGCTTTATAGCTACGAGTCCTGGAATTTTATTTCACTATTATCCCAAGTATTATTCATCTTTTTCTTCCAATGCCTTTGTTTTGGATCGTATCTTTTTCTTTCTTGTGATGTGAAGTCGCTCAGTCATGTCCGACTCTTTGGGACTCCGTGGACTATAACTTTTCAGGCTCCTCTGTCCAAGGGATTTTACAGGCAAGAGTACCAGAGTGGGTTGCCATTTCCTTCTGCATTTCTTTCTTGGTGTATTGCATTTTGTGTATGTATGTGGAATACAATCTCAGTGGATTTCCCAGGGAAGTCACATGGGAGGAAGATTTTTGTAAATCATGAAAATAATCTCCTCATCCCTGATTAATTGTTTGGCTGGATATGGGTTCCTCATTTGATAATAAATTTTACTCTAAACACTTTGGGCATTTGCCTCATTGTTTTCTAGATTTCTCTCTTGCTATTGCCAAACCCAGTGTCATTCTGATGCCTGATCTTCCATATAGGATTTGTTTTTCACCCATTCTTGGGCCTTTCTGCACATTTCCTGATGGTGTGATTTGATAATAATCCGTTATACAGATTTTCTACTCATCTCTTCTCATCTCAAACATCCTTCTTTTCTGAGGAAATGTATCTTCAAGTTTTAAGCTGATCTGGGTTTTGCAACATACATAGGCTTGTGTTCAAAGCGTTAGTCTGTCAGTCACTTCTGATTATTTGTGACCCCATGGACCCCAGTCAGACTTCTCTGTCCATTCTCGAGGCAAGAATACTGCGGTGGGCACCCATTCCCTTCTTTAGGGGGTCTTCCCAACTCCAGGAATAGAACCTGGGTCTCCTTCATTGTAAGCAGATTCTTTACCCTCTGGGCCACCAGGGAAGCCCATATTTAGGCTTGCTGCTGGGTGAAAATTGCTGCATTATTTTTGGGTGAAAATCTTCTGAATATAGTGCTTGCTATTGTTGTTATTGTTTAGTCACTGTCATGTTCAACTCTTCATGACCCCATGAACTGTAGCCAGCCAGGCTCCTATGGTCCATGTGACTCTCCAGGCAAGAATGCTGGAGTGGGTTGCCAGGTTCTTCTCCCTGGGGGGTCTTCCTGACCCAGAGATTGAACCAGAGTTTCCTGCACTGAAAGAGGGACTCTGCCTCTAAGCCAACAGGGAAGCTCGAATACTGTGCTATTTACTTTCTGTCTTAAACAAGATCACATATCTAAATATTCATTCAACTAGTGTCCATAAACTTTAGTTTTGATATACAAAAATTAGTTGATTTACTCAATAGGAAGAGTAAAAATTCAGACGCAGTTGAGATAAGCAGGGAAGTTTGTTATAAATATGCTACCAGATCACCATCAAGTTGATATGTTCCTCTTATCTTTGTTATCTTTTCTGAGAAATATAATTTGATTTCCACACTTTAGGTTCCTTTTTTAATCCCTACTGCCTACTAGAGTCTATCAACTAAGCATAAATCAAGTAACAAATTTGTAAGTAAAGATATTTATTTGTTCACAATTGAAACCTATTGTTCTGGGGTTAAGGGCTAATTTTTAAATAAAATAATGGGTTGGATAACAGATGTTTTCCTCAAAGATTTTTTACTCCCATTTTCCTGGGTTCCTGGATGAGTTTTGGTTGCTTTTTAATAGGGTTTACCTTCAGCTCTGTTTCTTGTCTGGATATTGCAGTTATCAGTATACCCTCATTGAATTAAAGTTGAATTATAATAAGCAGGATTTCTCTTAGTGATAAAGCATAAAATAATTTGAATAAATTATAGAGCACTTAATATGAAATAACAGTTAAAAGCACAGCCTTTGTTAGATGTCTGTCTCGGCTTCACATCTCACTGTCTGTGTGGTTTATTGCAAAACATTTAATATGCAAAACATTTAACATTTGTACATTTTTGTTTCCTCATTTTTAAAACAAAAATAATAATTTCTTATCCCAAACAGGATTTTAGGAAAGATCAAATCAAGTAGCCCATAGGAAACTGCCTCACATATAGTAATATCTCTATAGTCATCAGTTGTTATTTTTTAACTTAAAAAATAACTTATTGTTTTACCCAAGAATCAAACTAGGTGTTGGTGATAAAAGCATTGTAGCCAATGCCTTGTGGGATATTTCTTCCTTCTCCACTTCAGGATAGTGATATTTAATCATAGTCCTTGGTAGTATGCTGCTGCTGCTGCTAAGTCGCTTCAGTCGTGTCCAACTCTGTGCTACCCCATAGACGGCAGCCCACCAAGCTCCCCCATCCCTGGGATTCTCCAGGCAAGAACACTGGAGTGGGTTGCCATTTCCTTCTCCAATGCATGAAAGTGAAAAGAGAAAGTGAAGTCGCTCAGTCGTA
>NW_011495034.1:650404-661483 GCF_000754665.1 Bison bison bison | reverse complement strand
GAGGAAGTGCCAGCCTGTGCTTCACGGGGGCTGCACTGTTTTACATGTCCAGCAGAAATGAAACACTGACACACACTACGACACAGATGAACACGGGATACACAAAGCCAGTCACCAAAGACCACATAGCACCTGAGTCCATCGACATGAAACTGCCCAGAAGACGTAAAATCCACGGGGACAGAACATAAATAAATGCATGGCTGTCAGGGCTGAGGGTAGAAAGGAAGGGGGCATGAAATGGGTCTGCTGCTGCTGCTGCTGCTGCTGCTGCTAAGTCGCTTTCAGTTGTATCCAATTCTGTGCGACCCCATAGACGGCAGCCCACCAACGCTCCCCCATCCCTGGGATTCTCCAGGCAAGAACACTGGAGTGGGTTGCCATTTCCTTCTCCAATGCATGAAAGTGAAAAGTGAAAGTGAAGTCGCTCAGTCGTATCCAACTCTTAGCGACCCTATGGACTGCAGCCTATCAGGCTCCTCCGTCCATGGGATTTTCCAGGCAAGAGTACTGGAGTGGGGTGCCATTGCCTTCTCTGCCTTGGTAGTATAAGAGATGATTAATCCTAGGACAGAGGTGGTAGTTGCATGAGGCTTGCATACATACTGGTTGGCTTTTGACAGTAATATTCATCCCCACATTTCCATTTATTCCCATAACCAAATGCAAAATTTTCAATTAGTTAATGCTGTATGTGCTAACCATAATTTGTCATTTGAAAATCATATGCATACAGATATTTAATTTTGTGTACACACTTTGTGAAAAATATATCAACTTTAAATGTTTACTATAATTATCTCTGGTCTTCAGAGTACATCTTTTGAGAGCTGTCTCTTTGGGGGATTGTTTTGGATAATACAGAGTGGTTCTATTTTTAGTAATCAATTTAAGAGGTGTATCCTATATCTTTGAGGAGAAAACTATTTACAGCTTTCAGTATGGATTCTGCTTTCTCTCCTTTCTCTGAGATACTGATTTTCTTTTCTTTTCTAATGGAATGTTAGAGTTGACATATTCTCCCTGTCAATCCAAGTTTCCTGGAAGTGGGTGTCCAAATTAGTCTCCAGAATCTTACAATGAAATTAGTACAAAGGTTTCTTTATTGTTATGAATCATAAAAATGTAAATCTTACTGATAATATCTAAACAAAACCAAGTTACTCTTTCTTACAAAGTGAATAATGTGAGATTATTCCTTACATCTCTTCCTCTGCAAGTAAACATGTCCAAAATTTATGCATAGTTTTCTACGTGATATTGATACAACAAATAATTCAGTGAATTGAGTGTTTTAAGAAACTTAATCATACCACATAAGTGATTAATTTAATTTGTACTCTTTTTATAGCATATTGTTTCAGCATTAGACAGAAACCTAATAGGAGCCATCATATCTTTTTATTTATCTGGCATTTTAATAGAACTTTGCAAGAGAAGAATATTTCTTTATGAATGCAATTTGTCATTATTTTCCATCTCTAAAATAATATATGATTTAAAGATTAAATCACATAACCAGATTTTTAACCCAATAACCCAGGACTTATATGAGAATTAACACATGTAATAAAAACTGGGGGCTTCCCTGGTAGCTTAGTGGTAAAGAAACCACCTGCCAATGCAGGAGACATGGTTTTGATCCCTGGTCAAGAAGATTCCCTAGAGAAAGAAATAGCAACCCACTCCAGTATTTTTGCCAGGAGAATCCTCTTGGACAGAGGAGCCTGGTGGGCTACAGTCCATGGGGTCGCAAAGAGTTGGACACAACTGAGCAACTAGGCACAGCACACCAGTATTCTTGCCTGGGAAATCCCATGCGCAGAAGAGATTGTCAGGCTACAGTCCATGGGGGTCACAAAAGACTTACGTAACTTAGTGACTAAACAACAAATAAAAACTAGATAATTTGTTTGAATATTCTAAATTCAGGCCATTTCCCATCTAGATAAATAGCTTAGATTAGTTTATATAATAAAAAGGAACACAAACATAGTATTTAGTGAGATGAGAGAGACAGCTCCACCCAAAATAGGCAGAAATTTGTGAACAAACATACATACAAGTAGGAATTTATTAGAAGAGTAAAGGGGAAAAAAGTAAACAATATGTAAATACTAAGGAGGAAATGGAGGAATACCTAAAACTTTTACAAGTATTTTATACAAGCTGTATTTCCCATTTGTTGAAATTTTCAAAAAGTTGAAATGTTAAAAATAACTGTATGGAAAAAAATCAATGAAGTCAATTTAAAGATCATTAGTTGAACTATCTCATATTATGGATGAGCAAACAGACCAGCTGGGTTAATTGAAGTCGTGCAGATCATCCCATGAATTACAGGCTGGTCTGGGGATAGAAGCCATGTGTTCAAGCTTTTTTGCTTGCAACACCCTGTAGCAATGTTACAGTAAAATATATCCATCTATCTGTGCTTTTTCAACAAACTTTAAAAATTTTCTTTTCTACCAACCTACTTCTTTCAATATATTTGTGCTGTTGTCTAGTTGCTCAGTCATGTCCACTTCTTTTGGGACCCCATGGACTATACCCCACCAGGCTCCTGTATCCATGGGATTTCCCAAGCAAGAATATTGGAGTGGATTTTGCCATCTCCTCCTCCAGGAGATCTTCTCAACCCAGGGGTCAAGCTTGAGTCTCCTGCATTGGCAGATGTATTCCTTACCACTGAGCCACCAAGGAAGCCATATCATCTGTAGCAAAACTTTGTGATGAAGTCAACTGTACCTACCACTTGTCCCCCCACTAGGGTGAATAAACTTGGAGAGTGTTCAAGACTGGTCACTACAGTGGTAAAAGTAAAATAAAATTAGCACACCCACTTACATTTACTTTTATTATAAAAAAACAAATAATTAAGTTTTCTCAATAATTTATGTCAAATATCACAGTCACATATGTTGGATGACAATCCCTCTCAGTTTGTTCAGAGTAACCTTAGTTTGTTCCTGTCTGCTTTCACTTTCAATATTGGTCCAGTTTGGACAATAAGTTATATGGTCCACTTATACTTTGAGTCTATGCTGCTGCTAAGTTGCTTCAGTTGTGTCTGACTCTGTGTGACCCCATAGACGGCAGCCCATCAGGCTCCCCCATCCCTGGGATTCCCCAGGCAAGAACACTGGAGTGGGTTGCCATTTCCTTCTCCAATGCATGAAAGTAAAAAGTGAAAGGAAAGTCGCTCAGTTGTGTCCGACTCTTCAGTGACCCCATGGACTGCAGCCTACCAGGCTCCTGTGCCATCGCCTTCTCCATTGAGTCTATGGATACATAAAAATATTCTGATAGAGACTTTTTGGCAACCCACTCCAGTATTCTGGGAAATTCTATGGACAGAGGAGCCTGATGGGTTACAATGGGGTTGCAAATAGTTGGGAGCTTGACAGCCTGGAAGGGTCCACTTGATCATGATTTCTCATTCAATCATTTCAGTATATTTCAACACATTGTTATTAATTATGGCTGAAAATATTACTTTCAGGGAAAAATCTATAGTTGTATATTTGCAATCATAAATATGAAGAAACCCCCAGAAAAGGGAGAAGGGATACTTTAAAATGTCTGAAGTTATTTGTCAGCCTCATTATATGCTGAAATTTGAAAAGAAATAAACTATAAAAATTACTAAGGATTTCCTGAAATATGAAATGACAACATTATTATTAATTTTAAATCTCACTCTAGGAATCTATATTAACTCTTTGAGGTATAAGCCATCATGATTGGTAAGATATTTAAAATTAAAGAACCAAAAAATAAAGACTTATCTTCCAATTGTTTTGCAAACATGTTTAGCAACTCAATGCTCAATCCAAGTATTTTATAAAATATCACTAAATATCACAAATTTCATTAAACTTTAGAATAGTAATAGTCGTTAGCATTTTTGAAAACTTATTATGTCCTAGGGAATGTTTAACTATTTAACATATATTAAACCATTTGGTATTTAAAACAACTCTAGATGGTAGAATTAACCATTATCCACCCTTTAACTGATGATGAAAATGAGTAACATTTCTAAGCTCATACACTTATTCTTTGTTGGAGGCAGTCTGAGGAACTTTTTAAAAATAATATTATTAGTGTAGCATTTTGCTGCTGCTGCTGCTGCTGCTGCTAAGTCGCTTCAGTTGTGTCTGACTCTGTGCAACCCCATAGATGGCAGCCCACCAGGCTCCCCCATCCCTAGGATTCTCCAAGCAAGAACAATGGAGTGGGTTGCCATTTCCTTCTCCAATGCATAAAAGTGAAAAGTGAAAGTGAAGTCGTGTCTGACTCTTAGCGACCCCATGGATTGCAGCCCACCAGGCTCCTCCATCCATGGGGTTTTCCAGGCAAGAGTACTGGAGTGGGGTGCCATTGCTTTCTCCAGTGTAGCATTTTAATGTAATTCAAATAAAAGCATTTCTCAAGTTTGTTCACTGCAGCATTGTTTGTAATGGCATCATTTGGAAATAACCCTAATGTTTGTTATTTGAGGATTAAACAAATTACAGCAAAAATATTCTTAAGTCACCTATACAAAACAGTTAGGACATCTTTCAGATATACTCTTAAGTGATGAAAAGCAAGATACAATGTGTATATATGACTCCCTTTTTAAATAAATATGTAAATAATTTATATTTATTTTGGTATGTACATTTATAAAGACACTGATGGAGTTGAAAAAAGGTAAAGGGAGGAATTAATCACAGTGTTTATCTTGAGCAGCATTGAAGAACAGGACTGGCTGGCTGGGGAACTGTGATAACAGGGAGATTTTCACTTTACATTTTTGGCTTATTAACTATGCTCTTACATGTGTGCATGCTCAGTAGCTCAGTCTTGTCTGACTCTTTGCAACCCCATGGATTTTAACCCACCAGGCTCCTCTGTCCATAGAATTCTCCAGACTACTGGAGTGGGTTGCCTTTTCCTCCTCCAGGAGATCTTCCCAAACCAGGGGTTGAACCCGTGTCTCCTGTATCTCCTGCAATACAGACAGATTCTTCACCCTTGAGCCAGCAGGGAAGCTCTCCTATGATCTTACATTGCCTATCAAATTTAGTTAGCTTGAAGTTTAGAAGGCTATTAAAACTATTGTATCACAACTGATCTTACTGCCCAAAAGGGGTAAATGAATTTCAGAAAATAAACAGTCATACTAGAAAATTAGGAATGAGAGACATGGGATGTAAACAATCTTTTTACTGTTCAAGTGGCTCAAGTGTCAGGAACCCTGAGGGAAAGTAGAGGAATGGGATGTGTCTTGTCATGAAGCAATAGAGATTATTTGGTTGCATTTTTTTTGATAAAATATATGAATAACAACAATGAAGATATCAAACTCTTTCAAGTTCATTTCTCATGTGATGATAATGACTACTCTAAAATTAAGTAAAAATAGCTTTATTTGCTAGGCAGTGTGATCTCAATATGACCAAAGTGATATTTAGTGTTAACTTGGAGCAAAATAAATTTCAAATGAGTTTGAGTATCATTCCTGGAATTTTAAGGTATACTTTGCCAGTATTAATTTGAAAGGAAGCTAACGTCAACTCTGAAAATAATCATAGAAACATGTCATTATATTTCTGAAAAGATTCTAAAATAAATGCAAGTGGTAAGTCTCCTAATGATTACAATGAAAAGGGGGTAATTATGAGTGTTCACATATTGCTTGAGGATGAATTGTTAGTGTGAACAATTGTTTATGAATAGTATTTAAAAATTATTTTCTTCTAATGTGCTGAAACTGCAAAAATGTACTAGAGGGATTTATTGGTGTGATGGAAATCAGCTTTAATTTTAAGTTTAATTTAGTATAAGGAATGAAAATCTGGGAAATTCCATCTCATGAAGTCTTTGCTTTCTCTTAGGCTATACCATGCCCTTAAAAGATACCATTGATTTAAAAATGGTATGTTTCAGATGCTCAGTTTCATTAATAAGCAAAACTTGAGAATGCACTTATTCTTTTTATCTCAATTTTGTGGATACTTGAAGTGGAAAAGGGACATATTTGGCAAAGAAAAACAAGAAGTTTTTCCCTGCTTGGTTTTCTATCTATTCTTCTTTATGTTATTAACTGTGGATGTAGCGCTGGAAGAGGAGTGGTATCAGGAGAGACTTTATTGACCAGCACCATCTAAGATGGCACGGCTCATCCATCTCATCCTTGGCTGCCATTTAAAGCGGCTTATTCTTCTCATGAGTATCTCCATGGTCTCCTGAAAGGAATCACTCTTCCTGGGCATCTTGTACCTGCAGGTCCTTCTTTTGATGTGGACAAATGGATCTTCTTGGTATTTAAAGCTTTGTTCTCAGCCTCTGGAAACACAGAGCTCTTCCTTCAACATTAGTCAGTGTTTCCCTCCAGGTATCCTCTGAAAAATCTAAAAATGACTCATTCCAGCATGATGCTGTAGGTAACCCATGTATGACATGGAGAAATATTCAGATTTTCTCCATCAAATTCTAGAAGGCTGCCCCTCCCTCTCCTCACAGTGTAGTACTCTTTTCACCACCAGAGGATCCAGTGAGCCCGTCATTGGCCTTTTCAACTTGCTAGGTGAGTTACACTGTCTTCGCTGTGCCCACAAAATCATGAGGGCATATATTAAGTTTTCTAATTGGTTGCACTAAATCCCATTGAAGCCCCTCTTCCTAGACTGATGAGGGGAGAAGTATTTTCTATATTATGCCTTAGAATGGATATGATAGGGCACCATTGACTCAAACTGCCAGCCCTGGCACAATATTATAGGCATAATAATAGCCACTTATATGAGTGGTCTCACAACAGGAGGTTCCAATAAGGAACTAATGGGGAGAATTAGAGAGGGGCCAAAAGGAGGGAGGAGATGCCAGCTGATCATATGTCCTGCCAACCTCCCAGAAACCTTCACTCTAGAATCCATTTTGGCCTAGAGATTCACGTGATGCCAGAAGGACCTGCAGTTGGATCAATTATGGGCACAGACAAGATGATTGTTGGAGACAACCCAGAAACTAACTCCATTACCATAAAAGGCAAGACTGAGAGCCATGCAGCAGAGCAGTTCTCCTGGATTCCCTTATCCTGTGGCTCTCCACATGGGCACCCCTTCCCGATAAACTCTTTTGCTTTGTCAGCATGCATGTCTCCTTGGACAATTCATTTCCAAGTGTTAGGCAAGAGCCGCTCTCAGGTACTGGAAGGGGGTCATTCTTCCAGTAACAGATGAGGTTAGTGGTAGGGCTTAAAAACCCACCTACTGTCTCCAAAATCTTCTCCTAACTTCTAATTCTGTCCTGATTTCTTCCAAATATCTTTTATCAGTTCAGTTCAGTCACTCAGTTGTGTCCGATTCTTTACAACCCCATGGACTACAGCTCGCCAGGCCTCCCTGTCTATAGCCTGAAGGAATTGGTCAGCAAAGTGTCACATAACTAGCTGTCTTTCATCTCTTCTTCCAGGTCTTACATGTTGCCCTTTTAACCGTGGCATGTATTGCCATAGAACCTAAACTGAGAATGTGGCAATTGTAGTTACATTTCTATATCCTGTCACCCTTGCAAGGCTGAGGGGCCTGCAAGTCAAATGCACAGAGCTTTGATTTTGGTTCATGACTGGAATTGCACAGGGTGACCTTGAGAAGACAGTTCATTCCACCATAATTCCAGATATTGCTGGTATGTTTATATGAATATCAGTGTGACATATTTTTATCTGCTGGTAATAAATTAATTATAAAATATTGTAATATGTAAATAAAGATTTAACATTGAGATTTTAAGGTAAAATAGCACATTATATTTTTGCTTTAGAAGAGCATTATAGGGGTGTAAGATAACATGGCTTTCAAAGCCTTTATCTGAAATCCATTCAAATTACTTTACTGAGATTTACTTAGATTACCCACTCCTAAGAGACCACTAAGTGTTATTCTGAGCACAGATGAAAGATTGACTTCCAGCCAGTCTTCTTGACTGGCAGTGATAGAATGATTAAACAGTCAGCATCTGCCCGTTTTTCTATAGGACATTGTGTACCCTATCACATTTGAGTCACAATCACTTGGAGTTTATTATCAATGTTTACAATCCTAGGTAAAGACTCCTGACAGCATCTAGAGCACTTCAAACACTTTAGATGTTTCTATTTTGAGATAAAGGATCAATGTCACGTAAGGATACAGTTTTAAAGGTACCTTAGAAATTGGCTAGTTGGACAAGTTTTCCCTGCAAAAAGAGAAAGTTAGAAGTACTATAATGGACACCATTTGAGCTGATACTGGATTGAATGCCAGATTCAGGACTTCAAAGAAATGCAAATCAGCCAAGCAAAAGGAAACTGGTTAGGAGAAAGGCATTAGGAGACTTTAGAAAGTTGTAAATAGGAAGACTCATTTAGAAAGTAAATAAGAATGATCGATTTTAAAAGCTCTGGTGAAAATGGTGTAGTGGTGACTATTTGAAATTCAATGAAGGAAGCATCATAGAAATCCAACCTATACATCAAGAAAACAAAACAGCAATAGATACCATACATGGAAATTTAACGGTGAATCACTGCTTATTGGCTTTCCCCATTGTTTACTTTCCTTTTACATTTATGTTTAATAGCATAGGGTGAAATGTTTGTACGTATTGTATAAGACATGTATCAGGAATTCAATAGTTTACATATCATTATCTTTCTTAGAAATGATTAGTCCTAGCTCTTATGCACTTGTTACTTAATTTTTATATTGCTTTAAGGTATAGTGACACTGTTATTTTTAATTAACTTGATTTTTGTTTCATTTATTAACTGTCTCTCCAATAACACAGAAGTTCTGTTCCATTCAGTCACTCAATCATGTCTGACTCTTTACAACCTCATGGACTCCAGGCTTCCCTGTCCATTACCAAATCCTGGAACTTACGCAAACTCATGTCCATTGCATAGGTGATGCCATCCAACCATCTCATCCTCTGTTGTCCCCTTCTCCTGCCTTCAATCTTTCCCAGAAGAAGGGTCTTTTCAAATGAGTCAGTTCTTCGCATCAGGTGCCAAAGTATTGGAGTTTCAACTTCAGCATCAGTCCTTCCAATGAACGACAAGGACTGATCTCCTTTAGGATGGACTGGTTGGATTTCCTTGCAGTCCAAGGGACTCTCAAGAGTCTTCTCCAACACACTAGTTCAAAAGCATCAATTCTTTGGTGCTCAACTTTCTTTGTAGTCCAATTCTCACATCCATACATGACTGCTGGAAAAACCATAGCTTTGACTAGAAAGGACCTTTGTTGGCAACGTAATGTTGCTACTTTTTAATATGCTATCTAGATTGATCATTACTTTTCTTCCAAGGAGCAAGGGTCTTTTAATTTCATGGCTTCAGTCACCATCTGCAGTGATTTTGGAGCCCCAAAAAATAAAGTCTCTCAGTGTTTCCATTGTTTCTCCATCTATTTGCAATGAAGTGATGGGACTGGATGCCATGATGTTCAGATCAGATCAGTCGCTCAGTCGTGTCTGACTCTTTGCGACTCCATGAATCACAGCACGCCAGGCCTCCCTGTCCATCACCAACTCCCGGAGTTCACTCAGACTCACGTCCATCGAGTCTGTGATGCCATCCAGCCATCTCATCCTCTATCGTCCCCTTCTCCTCCTGCCCCCAATCCCTCCCAGCATCAGAGTCTTTACCAATGAGTCAACTCTTCCCATGAGGTGGCCAAAGTACTGGAGTTTCAGCCTCAGCATCATTCCTTCCAAAGAAATCCCAGGGCTGATCTCCTTCAGAATGGACTGGTTGGATCTCCTTGCAGTCCAAGGGACTCTCAAGAGTCTTCTCCAACACCACAGTTCAAAAGCATTAATTCTTTGGTGCTCAGCCTTCTTCACAGTCCAACTCTCACATCCACACATGACCACAGGAAAAACCATAGCCTTGACTAGATGAAACTTTGTTGGCAAAGTAATGTCTCTGCTTTTGAATATGCTATCTAGGTTGGTCATAACTTTCCTTCCAAGGAGTAAGCGTCTTTTAATTTCATGGCTGCAGTCACCATCTGTAGTGATTTTGGAGCCCAGAAAAATAAAGTCTGACACTGTTTTCCACTGTTTCCCCATCCATTTCACATGAAGTGGTGGGACCAGATGCCATGATCTTCGTTTTCTGAATGTTGAGCTTTAAGCCAACTTTTTCACTCTCCACTTGCAGTTTCATCAAGAGGCTTTTGAGTTTATCTTCACTTTCTGCCATAAGGGTGGTGTCATCTGCATATCTGAGGTTATTGATATTTCTCCCGGCAATCTTGATTCCAGCTTGTGTTTCTTCCAGTCCAGTGTTTCTCATGATGTACTCTGCATATAAGTTAAATAAACAGGGTGACAATATACAGCCTTGATGAACTCCTTTTCCTATTTTTCTGAATATTGAGTTTTAAGCCAACTTTTTCACTCTCCTCTTTCACTTTCATCAAGAGGCTCTTTAGTTCTTCTTCACTTTCTGCCATAAGGATGGTGTCATCTGCATATCTGAGATTATTGATATTTCTCCCAGTAATCTTGTTTCCAGCTTGTGCTTCATCCATCCTGGCATTTTGCATAATGTATTCTGCATATAAGTTAAATAAGCAGGGAGACAATATACAGCCTTGATGTACTCTTTTCCTAATTTGGAAGCAGTCTGTTGTTCCATGTACAATTCTAACTGTTGCTTCTTGACCCACATACAGACTTCTCAGGAGGCAGGTCAGGTGGTCTGGTATTCCCATCTCTTGAAGAATTTTCCAGTTTGTTCTAATCTACATAATCAAAGGCTTTGACATAGTCAATAAACAGAAGTAGATGTTTTTCTCGAACTCTCTTGCTTTTTCTATGCTCCAGTGGATGTTGGCAATTTGATCTCTGGTTCCTCTGCCTTTTCTAAAACCAGCTTGAACATCTGGAAGTTCACGGTTCACATATTGCTGAAGCCTGGCTTGGAGAATTTTGAGCGTTTCTTTACTAGTGTGTGAGATGAGTGCAAATGTGTGGTAGTTTGAGCATTCTTTGGCATTGCCTTTCTTTGGGATTGGAATGAAAACTGACCTTTTCCAG
>NW_011495034.1:647166-650304 GCF_000754665.1 Bison bison bison | reverse complement strand
ATATTGAGTGCAGCACTTTCACAGCATCATCTTTCAGGATTTGAGATAGCTCAACTGGAATTCCATTACATCCACTAGCTTTGTTTGTAGTGATGTTTCCTAAGGCCCACTTGACTTCACATTCCAGGATGTCTGGCTCTAGATGAGTGATCACACCATCATGATTATGTGGGTGATGAAGATCTTTTTTGTACAGTTCTTCTGTGTATTTCTTGCCAATTCTTCTTAAGATCTGCTTCTGTTAGGTCCATACCATTTCTGTCCTTCATTGAGCCCATCTTTGCATGAAATGTTCCCTTGGTGTCTCTAATTTTCTTGAAGAGATCTCTAGTCTTTCCCATTTGGTTGTTTTCCTCTATTTCTTTGCATTGATCACTGAGAAAGGCTTTCTCATCTCTCCTTGCTATTCTTTGGAACTCTGCATTCAAATGGGTATATCTTTCCTTTTCTCCTTTGCTTTTCCCTTCTCTTCTTTTCACAGCTATTTGTAAGGCCTCCTCAGACAGCCATTTTGCTTTTTTGCATTTCTTTTCCATGGGGATGGTCTTGATCTCCTGTTCAGTGTCACGAACCTCCATCCATAGTTCCTCGGGCACTCTGTCTATCAGATCTAGTCCCTTAAATCTATTTCTCTGCTAAGTCACTTCAGTGGTGTCCAACTCTGTGGGACCCCATAGATGGCAGCCCACTAGGCTCCTCTGTCCCTGGGATTCTCCAGGCAAGAATACTGGAGTGGCTTGCCATTACCTTCTCCGATGCATGAAAGTGAAAAGTGAAAGTGAAGTCGCTCAGTCGTCCCCAACTCTTAGTGACACCAAGGACTGCAGCATACCAGGCTCCTCCATCCGTGGGATCTTCCAGGCAAGAGTACTGGAGTGGGGTGCCATTGCCTTCTCCGAATCTATTTCTCACTTCCACTGTATAATAAGGGATTTGATTTAGGTCATACCTGAATGGTCTAGTGGTTTCTCCACTTTCTTAAATTTCAGTCTGAATTTGGCAATAAGTAGTTCATGATTTGATTCACAGTCAACTCCCAGTCTTGTTTATGCTGATTGTATAGAGCTTCTCCATCTTTGGCTGCAAAGAAAATAATCAGTCTGATTTCGGTGTTGACCATCTGGTGATGTCCATGTGTAGAGTTTTCTCTTGTGTTGTTGGAAGAGGGTGTTTGCTATGACAAGTGCATTCTCCTGGCAAAACTCTAGTAGCCTTTGTCCTGCTTCATTCTGTCCAAGGCCAAATTTACCTGTTATTCCAGGTGTTTCTTGACTTCCTACTTTTGCATTCCAGTCCCCTATAATGTAAAGGACATCTTTTTTGGGTGTTAGTTCTAGAAGGTCTGTAGGTCTTTATAGAACCATTCAACTTCAGCTTCTTCAGTACTACTGGTTGAGGCATAGACTTGGATTGCTGTGATATTGAATGGTTTGCCTTGGAAATGAACAGAGATCATTCTATCGTTTTTGAGATTGCTTCCAAGTACTGCATTTCAGACTCTTTTGTTGACTATGATGGCTACTCCATTTCTTCTAAGGGATTCCTGCCCACAGTAGTAGATATATTGGTCATCTGAGTTAAACTCACCCATTCCAGTCCATTTTAGTTCACTGATTCCTAGAATGTCGACGTTTACTCTTGCCATCTCCTGTTTGACCACTTCCAATTTGCCTTGGTTCATTAACCTAACATTCCAGGTTCCTATGCAATATTGCTCTTTACAGCATCGGACCTTGCTTCTATCACCAGTCACATCCACAACTGGGTATTGTTTTTGCTTTGGTTCCATCCCTTCATTCTTTCTGGAGTTATTTCTCCACTGATCTCCAGTAGCACATTGTGCATCTACTGACCTGGGGAGTTCCTCTTTCAGTATCCTATCATTTTGCCTTTTCATACTGTTCATGGGGTTCTCAAGGCAAGAATACTGAAGTGGTTTGCCATTCCCTTTTCCAGTGGACCACATTCTGTCACCTCTCCACCATGACCCGTCCTTCTTGGGTGGCCCCACATGGCATGGCTTGGTTTCACTGAGTGAGACAAGGCTGTGGTCCATGTGCTCAGATTGGCTAGTTGTCTGTGATTGTGGTTCCCATCTGTCTGCCCTCTGATACCCTCTCTCAGTGCCTACTGTCTTACTGGGATTTCTCTTGCCTTTGACGTGGGGTATCTCTTCACGGCTGCTCCAGCAAAGCGCAGCCACTGCTCCTTACCTTGGATGTGGGGTAGCTCCTCACGGCCACTGCTCCTGACCTTTCATCAAAAGATCATTTGATTGCTGAGAAATTTCCTCAAAACAACTTCTGAACCTCCCTGGAGGATGCCAGGCACCTCAGAAAGACAGCCCATTCTCTTTGAAAGGAGGTAGGACAAAATATAAAAGATAAAAAGAGAGACAAAAGAGTTAGGGAGGGAGATCTTTCCTGGGGAGGAGTTATGAAGAATGAGAAGTTTCCACATAGTAGGAAACCCTTTCACAGGCAGGTATCTGGGAAGTTTTTAAATCTCAGAGGGTGAACATAACTGGGAGGGAAACACATACACACACAGAATACACACCTAACTGCAACTGCGGAAAATAGAATTTTCCTGAGAAAGGCTCTAACCTAACAACCTAATGTGCAGCCTGGTCCTGCTCACAGAGCAAAGGATTGAGTGAATACCAAAGGAAAGGTGAAGTCAGGTGAAGTGAAGTCACTCAGTCGTGTCCGACTCTTTGCAACCCCATGGACCGTAGCATATTACGCTCCTCCATCCATGGGATTTTCCAAGCAAGAGTACTGGAGTGGGTCGCCATTTCCCTCTCCAGAGGATCTTCCTGACCCAGGGATCGAACCCAGGTCTCCTGCACTGTAGGCAGACGCTTTACCGTCTGAGCCACCAGGGAAGGAGAGGTAGCTGGATGCAAACTGGCCCCTCCCCACCCAGAGGCAGAGAGGCAGGCTTTCGACAGCCTGAGCCGGAAGGCAAGGGATTTCTACAACTCAGCCCCAGAGACGGCATCCTCCACCAAACTGTGCAGGCTCCCCGCTGCTAACCATGTCTTACTGGGATCCTGGATGGTTGACATCCACAGGGTGGGTCACAGCCTGAGGTCAGGTCTCCAGAGGAGACGCATGGCACGTCTAAGACGGTGAT
>NW_011495034.1:646635-647066 GCF_000754665.1 Bison bison bison | reverse complement strand
GCTTCAATAATTTTTAAGAGGGTAAAGAGATAAAAATGTCTGACAGCCACTATCTCAGAGGCATCAGAATTCAAGTGTTTCTGAATAAGTAATCAGTCTTTTAATAACAGAGTAAAAGTGACCAAAGATTCTTGGTTTCTAAGTTTCTATGAGATGTTGTCTGGGAGATATGGGGGTTTAGATATTTACTTGTGGAGGTATGGGTCAGCAGTGGCCTGCAGCAGGGGCTCTGGGTGCAGCAGACCTTGGTATGGCAGAAGCCCTCTTGGAGGAGGTTGCCATTAACCCACCATAGAACTTACACAGGACTGGATAAACAGACTCTTGGAGGGCACAAACAAAACCTTGTGCACACCAGGACCCAGGAGAAAGGAGCAGCGACCCCACAAGAGACCGACCCAGACATGCCCATGAGACTCCAGGAGTCTCTT